>NC_135320.1:6283080-6607455 GCF_048772815.1 Callospermophilus lateralis | reverse complement strand
TGGCTGCCCCTGGCCTCAGATCAATGTGCCTACTGTAAAGAAAAAGGACACTGAGCCAAAGAGTGCACCAAAAAGAAGCAACCATGCCAGCCCACCATGCTGACTCTAGAAGAGGACTAGGAATGTTGGGGCTCGGATCTCCTCCCCGAGCTCAGGGTAACATTTGAAGTGGAGGAGACTCCAGTGAACTTTGGAGGGGATACAGGAGCAGTATTCTCAGCCCTTAATACCCCACTGGGCTCCTATCAAATAAATGGTCCCTAGTTCAAGGAGATAATGGCAGTACATATCGGGCTTGGACAACTAAGAGGATTATGGATGTAGGAAAGGGAAAAGTCCACCACTCTTTCCTAGTAATCCCTGAGTGCCCAGCCCCATTGATGCACAGGGATGTGCTTACCAAACTCGGGGCTAGAATAACCTTTAACCCTGATGTTCCCCAAGTGGATGTTCTAAAGCCTTCAGTGAAAACTCCCATAGTCACAGCCTTGACTATGTCCGTTGAAGATGAACATCAACTCTTCGCGCCCCCTAGGACTGATCAAAGAGGCAAACTACCACAGAAATGGATAAAAGATTATCCTAATGCCTGGGCAGAAACTGCTGGGTTAGGTCTAGCAATAAAACTACCTCCAATAGAACAAGAATTAAAAGCCTCTGCCTCTCCAATCAGTGTTAAATAATATCCTCTAAGCAAAGAAGATAAAGATGGGATAAGTCCCCATATTCAGAAATAATTGGCCCTTGGGGTCCTAAGGCCCTGTCAATCAGCCTGGAATACCCCCCTGTTACCAGTAAGAAAGCCAGGAACTAGGGACTACCGTCCTGTTCAAGACCTAAGAGAGATAAACAACAGAGCGCAGGACATTCACCCAACAATACCCAATCCATATAATTTGCTTAGCACTCTGAATCTGGAGCGGGAATGGTACACTGTGCTGGACTTAAAAGATGCTTACTTCTGCTTGCCCCTACATAAGGACAATCAGTTTCTGTTTGCTTTCGAGTGGATAGACCCAGAAACTTTAACATATGGCCAACTAACCTGTACTAGACTCTCACAGGGGTTCAAAAACTCCCCCACTATCTTTGATGAAGCCCTCCACAGGGCTTCAGAACTGCACACCGCGAAGTCACCCTACTCCAATATGTGGATGATCTGCTACTGGCAGCCAACACCAAGAAGAACTATGAGTCTAGGACCCAAGCACTATTATTCGAGCTTGTTCGGCTTGGATATAGGGCTTCTGAAAAAGGACCAAATTTGTCAGCAAGAAGTAATCTTCCTGGGTTATTCTCTTAGGGGTGGCAAACGATGGCTCAGTGAGCCCAGAAAACAAACCGTTGTGCAGATAAAGCCCACATCTAATAAGAGACAATTCAGAGAGTTTCTTGGGACAGCCGGCTTTTGCAGGTTATGGATTCCTGGGTTTGCATCTCTGGCTGCCCCTTTATACCCTCTTATAAATGGGGATGCCCATTTCAATTGGGCCCCTGAGCACCAACAAGCTTTTGATAATGTCAAAAAAAGGCGCTGCTATCTGCTCCGGCTTTAGCACTCCCAGAAGTAGAAATACCCTTCACTCTCTACATCGAGGAAAAGAAAGGAATAGCACTGGGAGTGTTCACTCAGACTTTGGGACCTTGGAAAAGGCCGGTAGCATTCTTATCAAAAAAATTGGACCCATTGGCTAGCGGGTGGCCCCATTGCTTAAGAGCTATAGCAGCGGCAGCCCTTCTAAAAAAAGATGTTCATAAATGAACGTTGGGACAGAAGCTAATCATTATAGCCCCCCATGCCCTGGAGAGCATCATCTGTCAGCCTCCAGAGAGGTGGCTATCAAACTCCAGAATAAACCACTACCAGAGCCTCTGGATTAGCAAAGACAGAATAACTCTGGGACCCCCTGCTTCACTCAACCTGGCTACACTGCTGCCAGAAGAATCATCAGGACCCATCACTCATGAGTGTCAACACATACTGGCAGAGGAAACCAGTATAGGATGAGACTTGAAAGATCCAGCCACTGCCTCACCCAGAAGTCGTATGGTTTACAGACAAGAGCAGCTTCCTCCAAGATGGTAAGTGGCGGGCTGGAGCAGCAATAGTTAGCAAAACTAATGTCATCTGGTCCTCTGGTCTTCCAGAAGAGACATCAATCCAAAAGGCAGAACTGATTGCCCTTCCGAAAGCATTGGAACTAGCAACAGGCAAAAGGGCCACCATATACACTGATAGCCGCTATCCATTTGCCAATGCTAATGTGCACAGGGCTATTTACCAGCAAAGGGGGCTATTAACCTCTGCTGGGAAAGAAATAAAGAAATAAGATGAGATCCTCCACCTTCTCTCAGCAGTGCAGGGCACTAAGGAACTAGGTATAGTGCACTGTCCAGGGCACCAGAAGGGAAACGACCGCGTGGCAGTTGGAAACAGAAGGGCAGATGAGGAAGCTTAATTGGCAGCCCTAAATGGAGTGACTCTGGTAAATTTTTCCACACCAGGGGGAACAACAATCAGGAGATTTGGCCGCACTGGAACATTCAGGCAACTTATCATCTGAGGAGACAGATACAAGACTCTGGGACCCTACAGAGCCAAGTTAATGATTTCAAAAAGCCCACCTTTATGTCAAAGACGTACACCAACTCACCCACTTAGGCTCAAAAAATTTATAGGCACTCTTAAAGGACCAGAGAAAGGACTTATTATTGACTGACTCACAGAGGAAAGAAATACCTGAGCAGGTGACTAGAGCTTGTCAAGTCTGCCAATTAGTTAATGCTTACCCATCCAAGCTTCAAGCAGGGAAGCGCTTACGAGGAACCAGAACAGGACAATTCTGGGAAGTGGACTTTACTGAAATTAAGCCAGCAAGGTATGGACTTAAATATCTCCTAGTCTTTGTAGATACTTTTTCAATATGGGTTGAAGCCTTCCCCATGAAGAAAGAAAAGGCTCAGAGGGTGGTCAAAAAGATTCTATAAGACATTTTTCCAAGGTTCAGCCTGCCTAAGGTAATAGGGTCTGATAATGGACTGGCATTCATGGCCCAGGTAAGTCAGGGATTCGCCAGGACCCTGGGGATTAATTGGAAGTTAAATTGTGCTTATAGACCCCAGAGCTCAGGACAGGTAAAAAGGATGAATAGAACCATCAAAGAGACCTTAACGAAATAAAGCTTGGAGACCGGCATAAAAAATTGAACTATGCTCCTACCTTAAGCACTGTTTCGTGCAAGAAAAACGCCCTCTGCCTCTTTGTGTAAACTCACCCCTTATGAAATTCTCTATGGTGCCCCTCCTCCAGTAAGGGACCTAACCCCAACTCTGAGACTTAATGATTTCTTTCACACACTCTTTCTTGACAGACTTAAAGCCCTTGAACAAACCCAGCACCCAGCGATACCTGTGAAAACAGTTGGCCACTGCTTATCAGCCTGGAGATGAGGGAACCCCACATCGATATCAAGTGGGAGACTTCGTCTACATGAGATGGCATTAGGTGTCATCCCTGGAACCCCGCTGGAAAGGACCATACCAGGTGCTGCTTATAACACCCACAGTGGTGAAAGTGGATGGGATCACTTCCTGGATCCATGCCTCCCATCTCAAGCCTGGGCCCTGTCCAGACCCCGGCTGGAAACTGGAACAAACTGGTAACCGTCTCAAGTTGTGTGTCTGTTATGTGGGTAGGGCTATGGATTCTTCCCCTGACCACCAGCAGTCCTAATACCCATCAGCCTGTTCTGCAACAATGGCAAGTTATAAATCCTACTGGGCAAGTAGTGTGGTCTATTTCACATACAGCCACCATATGGACTTGGTGGCCATCTCTCCACCTGGACATTTGTCAGCTTGCCATAGGCCTCTCTGACTGGGATCTCCCTGACATAGAGGACCCCCACAGAGATCCCACTCAACCCCAAACCAGGGCAACATAGACCACCTTACCCCATGAATTATGGATATCATCTCCCCCAGCTCAGGTGTAAACTAGCCAATCTTGATTTTTATGTTTGCCCAGATGATTTCCAAAGTCGCAAACAGGCCCAAACCTGTAGAGGACCCAGTGACTTTTATTGTAGATCTTGGGGTTGTGAACAAACGGGAGCTGCATGGTGGAACCCAAACTTTCCCGACAGTACGATTCAGGAAGGAAGAAATGACACCTTGATTGATCCCAAGAAATGTGCTTCTAGCCAAGTGGTGTCAAAAACTCACTGTGGAAAGAATAGTCTATGTTACCCCCTCATTTTAACTTTCAATTCCAAAGGAAGGGGCTACCTCGGAACAACATGGCCTATGGGAAATACGTGGGGAATGCGAATCTATATTTATGGCCCTCGTTAGGACTTTGATCACTGGTTCACCATCCGGCTTAAAAAGGAAGAAAACATCACAGCAATAGAGCCCAATCCTCTCAACCCAGGAATTAAGCCTCCTAAACCTCCCATGCCTAGATCTACCAGAACCCCTCTACCATCTCATACTTCCAGGTTTCCGTCTTTTCCTACTTCCCCAGTCCAGAGTACAGCTGACTCCTCCCCCTGGGAACTAATTAAAGGAACCTTTATTGTACTGAACTCCACACAGTCAGAACTCCTTGCATTTCAGCCCAGGTATTTGACAGCTCTGTAAATTATTGTGTAATGGTGCAGATACTCCCCAGGGTGCTCTATTATAATGTAGAATCATTTGAAGGTCTACTAGGGGGAGAAACAACCCGATTTTGCGGGGAGCCAGTGTCCCTTACTCCTGCCATCCTTTTGGGGATAGGAGCTGCTGCAGGAGTGGGTACGGGAACAGCTGCTATGATACGTGGGTCACAACAAATGGCCTGATTAGAAACAGCAATAGATAAAGACTTGAAGACGTTAGAGACCGCCATCACAGCACTGCAGGAATCCTTAACTTCTCTCTCTGAAGTTGTTTTAAAGAACAGGCGAGGATTAGACCTCCTCATCATGAGTGAGGGGGGCCTCTGTGCTGCACTGAGAGAAAAATGTTGTTTTTATGCTGACCATACTGGAGTTGTAAAAGAATCCATGAGTAAATTGAGAAAATGCCTTGAAGAGCACCAGAGAGATAGGGAGATTCAACTAGGGTGGTTTGAGTTATGGTTTACCCAGTCCCCCTGGTTAACTATACTCCTATCAGATTTAGCTGGACCCCTGATCATCCTTATGGTGTTGCTCATTGTAGGACCTTGTTTGCTTAACCGCATAGTTTCCTTTCTCCAGGCTCAAATTGGGCAGGAAAAACTCATTGTAATCAGACAGAAATACACTCCACTGGCAGAAATAGAATGTGAGACTCCGCAATAATTATGATTTATTACTTTTAAGATTAAAAGTAGTAAGAAAAAAGAGTGGGAAATGAAAGAATAAAAGAAATTGAAATTGAAACATATAGAACCAGGTTTTGTAAAGTTTCCAAGCTGCACTCAGAACCTGAAATTCCTGTGGCAGTTAAGACAATTCCCGGAACTGCCAATTAGATGTGTGTTGAAATCTTCCCTGACCACCTAGTTACTTAAAAACCCCTTCCCAGAAACCGTGCAGCTCACCACGTATACATCTCAGGGCTTCAACCAATCAGTTTAAACGTAAACCCCTTCTCAGGGCTAACCAATCACCCCCTACCCGACCTCTTCCCGCCAATGAATGTGCTAATCATGTTTTAGAGTTGTTATTTGATTTTCCCGTGGTATACGTTGATTTCCTAAAGGAGGCTATGATGTATGTAAAGTCCCTGCCCTCTCTAAAGAATGTATATAAACTCTGCTCAAGTTGTTCTTGGGGCTCTTTGTTCTTTGCTCCTCTGAAGTTAGCTCTGAGCCCCAGCATGCTGGACTCCCAATAAACCCTTTGCTGTGACATGAGACAGTCTCTTGATGGTCTTTTCCTCCAACTTTTGACAGACCTTTTCACCTATGAAGGACCTGAGAGAGCAAAAGTCAACTCCATGTCAACTTCCATGTCAAACAACCTGGTCAGAAAGAAGGAATGTGTCTGAATCAGCCTCTCTCTTCTTAATGTAGATGAAATGGACCAAACCAGGCCTGTGTACAGAGCTTTTCCCGGGTGCCTATGGTTGATATACCATTCAAATTTGTGAAAGTGTCACAGGAAGTAGGGGCAGCCTCCATCTCATGGGACCATTGGAAGCAACTGTTAGGACAAAGTGGTTTTCCAAGGCAGTGACCTCATTCAGTTGCTGAAGGAAGTGACTTACCACACTTCCTTGGTGATGGAACTCTCTGAACTTGGGACAAGGAAGCCAGCCACCAAGAGCAAGTCCCAGTCCTAGTCCCAGTGGTCTCAATTGTTTGGATTTACCAAGGACAGAGTCAGTATTTCTTGGTACCTACTTATGTGATGATGGCCAAATCCCAGGAGAGCTCTGAAGAGGGACTTTTCTGAGAAAGCAGGTAGTGGCTCAACCATGGCTCCTGAAAACTTCAATGAGTTGGCAAAGAAGACCAGATCTGAGACAAGACAGGCCATTTCAGGGGAACATAGTATGGCCCACCAGTCAGAGGACACTCAGGATAGTCACAGACATACTTGGGTGAAGGAGGTGCCGTTGTGGGTGTCAGTGTGAGTTTTTGGTTTTATCTCATGTTCTGAGAATAGGTAGGAAAGGCAGTTTGTAGGTTTTGACCGGAAAGTTTCTAGAAAGTCGTTTGACAACACGAATGTTTCTATGTCTGTGTATCCCACTGTATCCGTGTTGTAGACATTTGAAAAGCAAATGCATCAATGGTTGTGTCTTGTCTAGTAGAAAGCTTCCCAGCATTCATCCTGCCCAATTTAAGAATGTAGAGCAGCTTGCCTTATGGATGGGGAACACCTACTATCTTCCTAAGTTCCTCTTTTCCTCCTGAATACTGGCCACTCTCCAGAATAGCCTTATGGTTTGGTGTCCAAGATATGTACCACCTCCAAGCTCTGTGACATGGCCATGTACTGGATAGCTGAAGGAAATGGGAGCATCTCAGAAAACTCAGATATCAGTGTGACCAGTAAAGTCTCAGTGGAGAAACCCTGCTTTGGGCCATTTGCTTACTTATGTTTCTATTACCCTGAATGGCAGGAAGGTCTTTGCCTCAGGCCTCCCCTTTGTGAAGCCTGAAGAAAACAGGTTTCAAATAGAAATGAATGGGCATCACCTGTGGCTCTTTGCTTAATTGCTTTGGAAAGGGATGTGTCTGAATCAGCCATTTGGCCCGGTGTGACAGCAGTGGCTTAGATTCTCAGTATCTGATGGATCTAAAGAAAGTTTCCAAGTGTGAATCCAAAACCAAAATGGCCAAAAGAGCAGTCATTGTGGATGAAGTCTCTCGCTTTCCTCTGTAAGCTTCCTGAGCTAAATCAAGTGAGAATAGGGATCTTTGGGTCAAGTCAGTTCTTCAAAGCCCTGCAGAGGCTAGCCGATAGGTGCTTGGGTTTTCTCATGAAACCAATTCACATAGAGAATCTATACCAGACAGTAATTAGGCCTCAAATTGGAGAAGCAGAGCAGTTATATAGCAGGCCTATTTGATCACTCTTGGTTCACAGGAAGGGTGTCCAGGCCACCCTGACTTTAGGCAAAAGAGGGGCAAGGCTGCTTATTTCTAACAGTGTATTTGGCTGTGCCCTTCATGGAAACCTCCAGCCAGAGTTCATGATGAGTGTCTATGTGGAAGAAGATGAGGGCCATGTGGGAGTGATTTAGATTTAATTGTGGTCATTTGTGTGGTGGTTGTAAGAGATGCCTGAATCAACCTGGGCTTGAACTCTGGTGTGATTCCTCTTAGAGACTGCGTTATGGAACTGACGTGAGAGAAATATTGCCATGAATTGTGCTGGGATTTAAGGAGGCCACGCATGAGAGTCGCCCTTGGAAACTGAGATCTAAGCCCAGAGTGGCTTTCCACACAGCATTTCCTTGAAATGTGCTTCCTCAAAATTTAATGGTTCCTTAATGAATTGAAACCCACAGTTTCTCCAACTTCATCTTAGGAAATGGCTAGATAAATACTCTGAAATTTTTGAAATTCTCATGACCACCTGCAACTGGAGAATATTTGGATGTTCTGTTGCTGATCATGAGTATACCAGAGAGTGCCTTGATTGACCGGGTTTCATGAAAATGGTGTAGAACAGAGATGCCAGTATGTTGGGGCCTGCTGAGTAGTGGGTCCTGAGCTGTTGTGTGCAGGTTTGTGATGAAACATCTGTGGTCAGGCCATGTGTATCTGCCATTGACTTCCAAATGACTTGTGGCTGACATGGTGCACACAGGAATCACTAATATGTCTGAAACCACTCCATTAAAGGCATCTTGTTATATGGAGATGTTTTAGGGCAATGTTCAGAATCCGGTTGCTATGGTCAAGGGGGTTAGCTATGTGGGATAGAAGCCTGGTTGGTGCATTCTCCTGCAGACCCTGACCCACCACAAGTGACAGGACTCCCTCCAGCACTGTGTCCCAGTTGAACTCCTTGTATTTCATGAAGCAAATACCAAACTCCCAGTGCAGTAGAAAGAAACACCATGAAAAATGGAGGATGACCAAATGGCTTCACAGTCCACATGCAGAGACACTTAGCTTTCAGTGGCCACAGTTTACCTACAGAGAGATGTCAGCACTGCTGCCTCATGTTCTTTGGAAAAATAGAAACAATGTCCTCCAGGACACATAGATGCAGACCCAGCTTCGATGGTGTCATTAGAATGAAATCTAAAGCTCCTGACAACAACATATATGTCAAGTTCCCATCCTCAGAGGCAGTTTCTCAAGAAGTCTTTAGTCCGGCAGAGCTCCATGTTTGTGGAGTGTTTACCTTTTAGACCAGGTCGCAAGAAAAGACCACTGACTTCAATTAAAATCAGATTAAAGCAAGCTTATTATTTCCACCACCCCAGCTGCCTCTCCCTCCAAAAACGGCGGGAACAAGAGAGCAACACCAACTTTCCTGCAGCCCAGCTTTATAGCCCAGAAAGTTACACAAAAGGGGAGTTACAGATAACAGAACACTGACAAGCATCACACTAATGGTACTTTACATTTTTTTTTTTTTGCTGGCCCCCACATCAGAATTTATGAGAACCATTAGAGCCTCAGAGAGTGTTGTCTGGCCAAGGAAGGCCAATATTTATGAGGTGTCAATAAAGTTTCAGAGAGGGCTGCTATCTGGTCACAGAGCCAGGCATGGGTGAGTTCAAGGCACGGGCAGGCATTCCAAGCAGGTTCAGAATTTGCTGTAATTTATAGTTAAGTCAAAATTATCTTTTCATGGCTTTGTGGCAAGATGGCTCCAATTTTAATAAAAGATCAGGTTGGGTCTATGATTCCCCCCTTTTCTAATGTGTGCCTTTCAAATCTTTGATAGGGTAAGGGAAGAGCACTGTGGGAATTTTAATCCCTCAGGTAACAGTCTCCCTATTTTTTGAACTCAACCAAAAACAGGTATCCCTGATTTTACCTGACTTAATTAATTACTTATATTGATATTCTATTTATTTTTGTCTCCATTGTTGTAAGAAGAAAGGCGTCACTCATTTTGGCTTCTTCTTAGATGAGAGAGGGTGACGTGAGGGGGCACGGCCTGAGGGACATGAGTCGTCTTTTAGAAGTCAGTTCAGTTTGAAGTCTGGTTGTGGAAGAACAGGTTGTAAAGACATCTGGGGATGGGTTCTTCCATGAGAGAAACAAAAAACATGAGTACTGAATAAATGTTGCAGCAGCTGGAACATGTCACTGTATAGAAGTTCCCTCACAAGTCTTTCATATCCCCGGTTATCAGGACTGTCAACTTAATATTTAACTTTTAGTGTTACAGTTGTCCCTCCCCATAAGATACAGTTTAATAATTTAATGTCATCTGAACTTGCAAAATCCTTTTAGTATGACCTCTGTGTCTAATAGAGAAACCTTTAATTCTCTTACTCAGGGCTGGATAATCATACTAACAAATACCAAGCCTATGTGTTTAGGTTAAGAATATCTGTAGGCCTTAAACTAAAAACTTCTGCCTCTGGCAGATCCTTTTGATAGTCTCGTTTTATAGTTATCAGGCATTCCTGTCTGAGAATCTTTCTTTGTAGCCTCCAGTCTTACTTATTTTGGGAGGCTAACATGAAGTGAATACCTTAATATATTATTATTACTATTATTATATAAAATTCCCAGGAATGGCTGTATTTTGTTTTTAACTGTCTTTTCTAAGTGTTTAAGATGAAGCCGTGAAACTGACTTTTGTTTCTATATATTGTGAACAGTCAGCTGAGCTTTTATGGGAGTCATTCCTGGGGAAACTTGAGAGCAGCTTCTCAGTTCTGCTAGTGCCATTTGCGCTAGGTGGGTCCAGGTCTTCCTTGACCATGTGGCTTCCCTCGGAAGCATCAGGGATGTCTCCCTTCTCTGATGACTCTCCTCTTTGTAGCAATGCACTGATTGGCTTTCTGCTCTCCAGTGGTCTTATTAATCTCCCTGATCAGGAGGTTATGTGGTTCAGAGTTGCAAAGCTCTTTAGAGAAGTCCGCTGTTCTCTGGATACAGACTGACTCAGAGGGCAAGAGCCAAATATTGGTTTTCTTGTCCCTATTCATTTAACTTTAATTTTAAAACCTATTCTTAAACATCCATCAAATAAATTTTAACAGTCTTATATTAAGAGTACTGGGCTTTAATGTCTATAATTTAAAATTATTTATCTTTTTATTAATTGGGATCTGTATTATTCTGTCTGTCTTGTAGGTGATGGCTTATTATCTTAAATTAACCCATGCTGTGTTCTTAAAGCAACACTTCTGTAAAACACTAACAGGGAATCTTTATGTCACCTATAAGGAAATTACAAAATAAAATTAACAAGAGTAAACATACTCAGTTCTTGTAATAGCTACCCTGAATTTTTTGGCTGAGTTATACATTACATCCCCTGTTTGAGATGCTAGTAATCTTGACCGAAAAAAAAAAAAAAAAAAACCAACAACAACAAAAAAAACTTTTGAATATAACTTTAAATGAAATAACAACTGACCTACTGCTTTCGTAGTCATTCTCACATATAGTAAGATGGGACACAGAGCCTTATCTCAGGTAAGGCAGTGCTCTTTATAAATCTTAAGTGTTTTAGTTCTAAAGTAATCTTTGTTTTTAAAATATCATTTTACAAAGTTTACATAAATTTTTGAGGTCACATGAACATTAGTTAACACCATATGATATAACATTTAAAACATTAATTAAAGAAAGGCTGAAACTTTTTAACCTTTACATAGATTAGGCTCTCATTAACTTAAAAATACATATAAATTGTTCCCCAATGTAAAAAGTAACATAAAAGTTTACATATCTTATTGATAACAGGTAAATAAATCCCCAATATATTTTTTTACCATACAACTTCAGAACACCAGCTTGATGTAATGCTGTTTTAAAGTTTCTACCTTACAGACTTGTATACCTGGAAGATATAAGCACATTAATAGCATCACAATTGCATTGATGTTTCTACATTAACCAAGTTTAGCTTTTAAAGAAATGGCAGTACAGTGCTTTAAAATAACAGTTCTTATTTAATCAGTTGTTTAATTTTTATGGTTGCTAGCTCTAGAAAAAATAAGACTTAATAAACACAATGTTATGAGTAAACTTATGTTTAAGAAATTTTTGTCTCTTTAACACATGACTGATTTTTACAATCTTATACAGACTTTAGGACAAACTTATACAGACCTTAGTAAATCAACCAGATATCTAACAAAAGTACTCATGAATGAGTAATCCCATATCAAATTTACATTACCAATTTTTCAAAATATTAGACAAATGTATTGAACAGTGTAAGCCATTTTTTTTTGTTGAAGGAAAAGTCCTAGAACCAAGGCATATTATACCTTTTGTCGGCATTAATATTTTATTAGATTTTTGAACACCTAGAAAAACTTGTAAGCTTAAATTTAAAGACATTTATTTTTATCTGTTTATCCAATTTAAATTGAAGCAATTAAATCAGGTGAATTAAAGATCTTTGAATCCACTTTTTAAAACTTGTTTTTATGAGAGCTTTTTTTAATGAGTGCTCCTTATATATGTTAATTTGTATATCATCAATATGATATACGGATATATGTATATATAGACATACAACATATAACAAATGTGTGCACACATAATAATAGTAAAGGCCTTGTAGCTTTTTGCATGTGAAATCTCCATTTAAATGTTTCAAAAACTCCACTGTTGGTCAAAGATAGAAATGATCAGAAAAACATTAACCTAGGTCTGTATGATCAAAATCATGAGCTCAAAAAAAATACAGAATCTAAGGAAAAAAATTAGAGTCCTGGAAAAAATGACTGGCCAGTAATTAGTAAATACCTTGCAATTCAACTTTTTTCCCCCCTTAGGCCTCAGATCAGTCTCCTACTGAGCTTGCAGGCTTCTTTCATTTGCATTTCAACATAAGTCCTGGCTGAGGTCTGGAAGGAGGAGAAAAAAACTGCTATTCTGAGCAGACACCTCAGGCCTAAGGCTTTTTAACCATAATTTTCAGATTAGGATGTTGAAAATTTGATACAATTTTAAGATAAAATTCACAAAATTTTATATCTTTACATCTTGTTTTGTCAACAGATACCTTACTATGATTTACTATCCTTGTCCAAATGAATGCACTGGTACACACTGTGACATTTTCCCAGTCTACCCAATTCAAAATTAGTGAAAAACAAAACTGAATGTTTGGGAAGTTACTTGCCAACTTGGAAGTAGAGTTCTTTAGTTTTCCTTCCTAAGAATTTAAGTTATCTGGCATGAATTATCTGAAATCATAAACTAAACAATTACCTAAACCCGACGTTTAACTGCAAGATTGAGCAATGCTTCAAAAACCCATTCAGATACCAGATTGTTACAATAAAACATCATCATTTAAACACACATTGAGCTAAGATCATTCCCAAGAAATAATTTATAATATCAGCACATTATTCCACATGTCTTAAAGGGCCAGAAACAAAGACACAAGACAGACAGAAAGGAGCTCCAGACTATGGCTGACAGACAGAAGCCTTAAAAACAGAGCAGATAAGAGAAAAATCTTCTACACCAGTGGCACGATAGATGTCCCCACAAGAGGATCAGATGTTTTCACAGAGTGGCAACCTGAAATGTAATATCAAGGGTCTCCATGGTGACTTTACTTCATTTAGTGTCCCTTTTTCTTTTTCTGTTTTTTAAGAAGACAGGGGTGGCATAATCCTTACAGTGCAGGGAAGTAAAGAGGGAATTCCCTGAAGCAACAGGGCTTTGGCAGCTGCTGGGAGTCCCTCAGTCCCTCCTTTTACTTACAGGATTAGCTCCTCTGGTTTGGTTCCACCCCAAGCACGGTCCATCTCCTAATATTTCAGTAGTCAGCTTTCAAAAAGTTCCTGGGCGTGGGGGGGGGTTATCAAAATTTGTAATTTAAAGTTCGGTTCCTGACCTTGAAGCGAATTAATACCTATTTAATAATGAGGACAGGGTTTGAGAAAAATAAAAAGGGAGATTTACTGCTTTGCTAACAAAGCAGAAACACAGGGAACTCTGCCCAAAGGTTGTGACTCTCTTGATCTGGAGCGACAAGGGGTTTTAAAAAAGTTTCCATTGTTAACCTGGGAGATACTCTGTTTTTAGGTCACCAGCAGGCATTGCCCTGTGCAGTGGGTGTGCTCCAGACAGCCAGCTAGGGGCTTCTCTTATTCTGCTTAACAAAGGGGTGTAAACTTCATCACAGTTCCTTAGAACACAGTCCAAAGGGGTGTCAGGCTTACTTGCTTTATTATCCATTTTTACATCCAACATCCTTATGTTTTTAACCACAGAAATCACACAACAAGATGCACAAAAACAAACAAACAAAAACATATAAAACACAGAACAAAACACAAAGAAACACAAACCTGGCGAAGATACAGAAAAACAGAGGAGCAATGCAACGTCTTGCTGAAGCTCCGGGGTAGGAGCCCCTGCGTGCCCGGCTGCACCTTTCTACTCTTTCAGAGAAATTTCCTACAGAACAGAACAGAGGACAGGACAATTCTTGTTACTGTCCAGGACAGGAGTATCTGTGAGCCTCCCCAGGACACCTCTCTGTCATCAGAAGACATCTCACTTAACCGGATATCAGATGTTATAATGGCACCACTTACCTATGGAGGCTTCCTCCACCAGGTGCTTGCTAATAGTTTTAGTGTGATGGTTCAGTGCAGTGCTCCCCAGACCAAAGGCTCACTCCAAGGCCTTGGAACTTGGCTCTCCAGATCTTAACCCTGGAGGAAAGGCCAGCTTCAGAATTTCTAGCAGTCTGGTCTTGTGATCTGGTTGGGTCATCTCGCTGGGGAACTCCAAAATGTTAGACCAGGAAGCAAGAAAAAACCACTGACCCCAATTAAAATCAAATTAAGGCAAGTTAATTAGTTCAACCAGCCGGGCTGACTCTCCTTCTCAAAACGGTGGAAAAAAGACAGCATCCCCACCTTTCCTACACCCCAGCTTTATAGCCCAAAAAGTTACACAAAAAGGAAGTTTCAGAAAACAGAACTTTGACAAGCATCACACTAATTGTAGTTTACCTTTTTTTTTTTTTTTTTTTTGGCTGCCCCAGCATCAGAAATTATGAAGACCATTAGAGCCTCAGAGAGGGTCGTTGTCTGGCCAGTGAAGGCCAATATTTATGAGGTGTCACTAAAGTTTTAGAGAGGGCTGCGATATGGTCAGAACTCCAGGCATGGGTGAGTTAAAGGAATGGGCAGGCATTCCAAACAGGTTCAGAATTTGCAGTAATTTACAGTAAAGCAAAAATTATCTTTCCATGGCTTTGTGGCAAGATGGCTCCAAATATTAACGAAAGATCAGGTTGGGTGATCACCCCTGTTCCTTACTTTTAGAAACTCCTCTACCACCTCCAAGGTTGTGAACTCCTGAGGATTTTCCATTCCAGATATGTATTCACAGAATTTCTAACTCTTGTCCTCTGATTGTGTCTTCCTTGAGGCAAAGGTAATGTCAAGGCATTGTTCTGGATGAGAGTGGGAAGATTATTGAATACCCCATATTTGCATACACATTGGATTCATTTTCCAATTTTCCATTCAAAATACTTTATCCCTGACAATAACCCATACCCTACTAGACTCTAACTACTAATACTAATATGATGGAGAAAAATAACCCAAACAGAATTGAAATACAAGCAGTTCAGAGGAGGCATGGTGTATATTGGACTTGCCTTTTGCAAGATAATGGGTAGGTATTATAAATCTAGTCAACTTTTAATTGAAATAGTTCTCCATGTGTTTTTAAAGTTAATAAATATGTGAATTCCTGTCTCGCTTTCTCTGTAGCCTATTCAGCACATGTATTTTTATATGCACATATAGAATCCTACCTGATAACACGCGTATATTTTTGTGAGGTGCCTGACTTGGCAGATACAAATGGTGAGAAGAGATCACTCCTCCTAAACGCTTTTGGAACTGAAAATTCAAGCTATGGGTGAGCTTCCAAGTTGAACAACATTATACATAAATCCATGTTCAGTAAAATGAATGTTTTTGGATCTGTGAATGGTATAAATTTCATGGTGAATTTCGATTGACATATGTATTGCTACTTTTTAATGTCTGTCTTTGTATATATATATATACACACACACACACACACACACACACACTCTCCAGATTTTTCAAAATATGAAATTTATGAATCTTATATACACTCCCAAAATTTATTCATGTTCATGTATGTGGATTAATAATCAACTTTTCACAAGATTATTCTCAGAAATATTCATCAACCTGAAATACATATTTGTTTCCTAGTACTGAAAACTAACTTCAGTGAAAGGTGCATACAAATTCTAATATTTCTACAGTAACTGACCTAGTTTAACATCAATGCAAGTAGATTCCTATGGGACATGATGTGTATTTTGATGTTCATTTTTATTCAACACTGGTGCATTACTATTTCTTCAGTTTATGCACATCATAGGATATATATTTCATCCACTATTTAGCAAATTTATAGGCCTTTGTTTCACTTTCAATCTCTTCCTTCTCCAGAACTCATGTATTTCTCTATGTTTCTTGACTGATCTTTTCATGAGACTTCTTTCCAAACACATTACTTTTGATTTCCATAATCACTTTTGAAACAAAACTCAAACACCCTTCATGATAAACCATAACCCTAAGATGACCATTAGATATATAACTGGTTGGAATGAATGATAGTATATCAATATAACATTTCTTATGTATTTTCAGATATCAATTCAATCAATTATTTAAAGTGGATCCAGTTATACTATTTATTCACAGTATGGTCTATTCATGCATTAACTCTATATTCATAAATACAGGGTACACCTATTTATACCCCCATACTAATTTATACGTCTTCAAAATATTGCTCCTAGAAATGGTGGAAGAAATACTCATGACACCTGATCCACATATACATTATATCACAGAATATTCTGGAAACAAAAAGCAAAGGTCACACTTATGATTGTACCAAAGCCTAAATGGAAAGTGAACATGGATTACTAAATACATCCATGTCCAGGTTGCCTAATGCTCTCAAATGTCAATCCAATTGATGACTACATATTTGTTTCTTCTTAAAGTTATATATTCAACCTCAAGCCTGTTGAAAATGTCTAATCCTATCACTCTCTTTATACTTTGCTTGATTTCCTAATGTCTCTATTGATATCTGCTTTCCTACATGTTATTCCCAGTTCGTCATTTTGACTGACTCTTCAGATGTGCTCACATTTGCATTCACTCTCTACCCAAAACCCTATTGCTAAAGAACTTTTGTTCCAAATCCTATACTCACTCTTCTTTCTAAGCCTACCGACTACGTTCCTAATCGTACCGACTATCTCTTTTTGACTGGATGTTCTCTTCAACATTCAGTCATCCAAGGTACAAGGTCCTATGCCATTGTATATTGATTTATCTGAGACAAAGGTGCAGCACATAATTCAAGGCTAAGTATCCCACTAAAGGGCCCAATGCATTTCTGGGTTTCAAATCTTACCTAAATTTTTGATTTCATACTTAGATGTCACCTATATACTCTTGTAAATATCGCAGGTTGCCAAAAACATTATTCATCCCGCAGAATGATTCCTAACCCAAATCCAAGCTGTTATTACACATAACCATAAACTCTTCCCTTAATATAACATACCGAAGAGCTGGGAGAGAGTTGGCCTTACAATATAGGAATATAGGTGACCTTCCACCTGATGAGAACCTCAAAGATCCATGGAGAAATGATCCTTGGAGAAGATGTAGGCAGCTATGTAGGACCTGAGGGAGCAATAGTCATCTTCCACGGCAAACAACCTGTTCAGGATGAATTGATGTGTCTGAATCAGCCTCTCTCTTTTTATTGTAGAGAAGATAGACCAAACCAGGCCTGTGTGCATAGCAGTTCCCGAGTTCCTATGGTTGATATAGAATTCTAACTTCTGAATATGTTACGGTATGTAGGGGCAGCCGCTATCTCATGGGAACCTGGGACGCAACTGTTAGGACAAAGTGGTTACCAAAGCAGTGACCTCATTCAGTTCCTGAAGGAAGTGACCTTACCTCACTTCCTTGGTGATAGAATTCTCTGAACTTGGGATCCAGGAAGCCAAGCACCCAGAGCCAGTCCCAGTCCAAGTGCCAGTGGGCTAACTTTTTTGATTTTCCCAAGGACAGAGTCAGTCTTTCTTGGTACCTACTTATGTGAGGATGGACAAATGCCAGCAGAGCTCTAAAGAGAGGCCTATCCTTGAAAAGCAGGTAGTGCCTCACCGCTGGCACCTGACAACTTCACAGAGTTGGCCAAGGAGACCAAATCTGAGACAGGACAGGCCATTTCAAGGGAACATTATATGGTCCACCAGTCAGAAGACACTCCGGATCGTCACAGACCTACTTGGGGGAAGGAGGTGCCTTTGCTGTTGTGGGTGTAAGTTTGTGGTGTTTTCTCATTCTGAGAATAGGTAGGAAAGGCGGTTTGTTTGGTTTGGAGTGGACTGTTTCTAGAAAGTCTTTTGACATGGTGAGTGTTTCTATATCTGTGTATCCCACTGTATCCGTGGTTGCAGACATTAGAAAAGAGAATGCATCAATGGATGTGTTGTCTCTAGTAGAAAGCTTCCCAGCATTAATCTTGCCCATTTAATGAATGGACTGCAGCTTGCCTTATGGATGGGCAAAACCTACTATCTCCCTAAGTTCCTGTTTTCTTCATGAATTCTGGCCACTCTCCAGAATAGGCTCATGTATCACCAGAAGGCTCTGTGACATGGCCATGTACTGGATAGCTGAAGGAATGGGAGCATCTCAGAAAACTCAGATATCAGTGTGACCAGTAAATTCTCAGTGGGGAAACCCTGCTTTGGGCCATTTGCTTACTTATGTTTCTATTAACCTAAATTTCAGGAAGGTCTTTGCCTCAGGCCACACATTTGTGAAGCCTGATGAAAACTGTTTTCATATGGAAAAGAATGAGCATCACCTGTGGCTCTTTGCTTAATTGATTTGGAATAGGATGTGTCTGAATCAGCCTGTTGTCCTTGTGTGAGGTTGTGGCTTAGATTCTCAGCACCTGATGGATCTAAAGAAAGATCCCATGTTTTTCCAAAACCAAAATGGCCAAAAGAGCAGTCATTGTGGATGAATTTTTTTGCCTTCTTGTGTTAGGTTCCTGACCTTCATCAAGTGAGAATAGGAATCATTTGGGTCAAATGAGTTCTTCAAATCCCTGAAGAGGCTAGCCCATAGGTGCTTCGGTTTTCTCATGACTCCAAATCAGGAAAAAGAATATATACTTGACAGCCAGTACGACTCAAATTGGAGAAGTGGAACACTTTAACAGCAGGAATATTTCATCACTCCTGATTCAGAGGAAAAGTGCCCAGGCCACCCTGATTTTAAGCAAATGAGGGGCAATTGAGCTTATTTTGGACACTTTCTTGGGCTGTGACCCTCATAGTAACCTTCAGCCAGACATAATAATGAGTGTCTATATGGAAGAAGATGAGGGCCATGTGGGATGTTTTGGATTTAATTGTGGTTATTTTTGTGGCGGTTGGAATGGATGACTGGGTTCACCAGGGAACAAACTCTGGTGTGATTCTCCTTAGAGACTGAGTTCTGGAACTGAACTCAGAGAAGTATTTCCATGAAATGTGTTGGGATTTTAAAAGGTCATTCATGAGAGTCGCCCTTGGAAACTGAGATCTAGGCCCAGGGTGGCTTTCCACATACCACTGGGAATCTCAGCTAGCATATCACATGATTTTATTTTGAAATACTTGGCAGCCATAGTTGAGAGTTAAAACACACATGGACCTCACATTGTAGATCTCAATTGGCCTGGCTTCATGTGGCATTTTGGTCACTCTTTGGGAAGACTTGCCTGTGGGAGTTCTCCAGAGCTTTCATTGAAATGAGCTTTCTCAAAACTTAATGGTTCTTGAATAAATTGAAACCCACACTGCCTCCAACTTCATCCTTGAAAAATGGCTAGATAAATACCATGAAATTTTGGAAATTCGCATGACCAGGTGGCACTGGAGAAACTTTGGATGTCCTGTTGCTGATCATGAGTATACCTGACAGCGCCTTTTTTGACTTGTTTTCATGAAAATGGTGTAGAACAGAAATGCCAGTAATTTGGGGCATGCCGAGTAGTGGGCCTAGAGCAGGGGTGGGCAGGTGTGTGATAAAACATCATGGTGGGGCCATGTGGATCTGCCATTGGCTTCCAAATGGCTTGTGACTGACATGGTGCAGCCCGCAGACCCTTATATGTAAAGGCATCTTGTTATATGGAAAGCTTTCTGGGCAATGTTCAGAATCAGGTTGCTATGGTTATTGGTGCAATTTATGTGGGAAAGAAGCCTGGTTGGTGTATTCTTCTGCAGACCCTCACCCACCACACGTGACAGAACTCCCTCCAGCACTGTGTCCCAGTTAGCTCCTTGCATTTTGTGAAGCAAATACCAAACTCCCAGTGCAGCAGCAAAAATACCACAAAAAGTGGAGGATGACCAAATGGCTTAACAGTCCACACGGGGAGACACTTAGCCCACAGTGACCACAGTTTAACTACAAAGAGAGGATTCAGCACTGCTGCCTCATGTTCATTGGAAAATAAGAAACCATGTCCTTCAGGTCAAATAGATGCAGACCCAGTTTTGATGGTCTCACTACAAAGGAAGCCAAATCTCCTGACAACAACATATATTTCAAGTGCCCAAATTCAGAGGCAGTTTTTCAAATAGTTTTTAGGCTCTCAGAGCTCCATGTTTGTGGAGTGTTTACACTGTCCCTTACTTTTGGAAACTCTTCTACCACCTCCAAGTATGTGAACTCCCGAGCATTTTCCATTCCAGATATGTATTCACAGATTTTCTAACTCTTCTCTTCTAATTGTGTCCTACATGGGGCGAAGGTAATGTCAAGGCATTGTTCTGGATGTGAGTGGGAAGATTTTTGTGTATCACATATTTACATACACATTGAATTCATTTTCCAATTTTCCATTTGAAATACTGAATTCCTGACACTAACCCATACCCTACTAGACTCTGACTAATAATCCTAATATGATGGTAAAAAATAACCCAAACAGAATAGAAATACAAGCCGTTCAGAGGAGGCATGGTGTGTAGTTGGAATTGCCTTTTGCATTATATAGTATAGGAGTTATAAATCTAGTCAATTTTTTGTTGAAATAATTAAACATGTGTTTTTAAAGTTAACAAATATGGGAATCCTGTCTCCCTTTCTCTGTAGCCTATTCAGCACATATATTTTTATATGCACATAGAGAGTCCTACCGGGTATCACACGTACATACTTGTGAGGTAGCTGAATTGGCAGATAAAAATTGTGAGAAGAGATCACTCCTCCTAAACGCTGTTGGAACTGAAAATTCAACCTATGGGTGAGCTTCCTTGTTGAATAACATTATACATCAATCCATGTTCAGTAAAATGAATATTTTTGCAACTGTGGATTTTATATATTTCATGATGAATTTCGATTGGAATATATATTGCTACTTTCTTTTTCTTTTTTTTTTGGTTGCTCAAAACATTACAAAGCTCTTGACATATCATATTTCATACATTGGATTCAAGTGGGTTATGAACTCCCATTTTTACCCCAATTATAGATTGCAGAATCACATTGGTTACACATTCACATTTTTACATAATGCCCTATTAGTTACTGTTGAATTCTGCTACCTTTCCTATACTCTACAATCCCCCCTCCCTTCCCCTCCCATCTTCTCTCTCTACCCCATATACTGTAATTCTTTTCTCTCCTTGTTTATTTTCCCATTCCCCTCACAACCTCTTATATGTAATTTTGTGTAACAATGAGGGTCTCCCTCCATTACCATGCAATTTCCCTTTTCTTTTCGTTTCCCTCCCACTTCATGTCTCTGTTTAACGTTAATCTTTTCTTCCTGCTCTTCCTCCCTGTTCTGTTCTTAGTTGCTCTCATTATATCCAAGAAGACATTTGGTATTTGTTTTTAGGGATTGGCTACCTTCACTAAGCATTATCTGCTCTAGTACCATCCATTTCCCTGAAAATTCCATGATTTTGTCATATTTTAGTGCTGCATAATACTCCATGGTGTATAAATGCCACATTTTTGTTATCCATTCATCTATTAGAGGGCATCGGGGTTGGGTCCACAGTGTAGCAATTGTGAATTGTACTGCTATGAACATCGATGTGGCAGTATCCCTGATGTTCACTCTTTTAAGGTCTTCAGGGAATAGTCCAAAAAGGGCAATAGCTGGGTCAAATTGTGGTTCCATTCCCAGCTTTCCCAAGAATCTCCATACTGCTTTCCAAATTGGCTGCACCACTTTGTGGGAACAGCTCTCCACATAGGCCTGGTTTGGTCCATCTTCTCGACATTAAGAAGAGAGAGGCTTACTCAGACACACCCCTTCATCGTGTCCAGGTTGTTTGCCATAGAAGATGACTTTTGGTCTCTCAGGTCCTTCATAGCTGCCTACATCTTCTCCAGGGATCATTTCTGCATGGACCTTTGAGGTTCCCAGCAGGTTGAAGATCTCCTACATTCCTGTATTGTAAGACCAACTCTGTCCCTGCTCTTCTGTAAAGTTAGATTGAGGGAACAGTGTATGGTTAGGGTTAATAACATGTTCGATTTGGGTTATTAATCATTCTGCTTGATGAATAATGGTATTGGGAACCTGCGACATTTATAAGAATTTGGAGGTGAAATATAAGTATGAAAACAGAAATCTAGGTAAGATTTGTAGCCCAGAAGGGCATTAGGCCCTTGATTGGGATTCTTAGCTTTTAATTTTGTTCTGCACGTTTGTCTCAGATAAATTGATAATCAAAGGCATAGGACCTTGTACCTTGGATGATTGATTGTAGAAGAGAACATCCACTCAAATTGAGATAGTCGGTAGGATTAGGAAGACAGTCATAGGTTTAGGAAAAAGAGTGAGTATAAAATTTGGATCAAATGTTCTTTAGCAATAGGGTTTCATTTATAGAGTGAATGTAAATGTCAGCATATGCGAAGAGTCAGTCACAATGATGAACTGCGGAAAATATAGAAAAGAAGATATCAATAGAGACATTACAAAATCAGGCAATTATAAAGTGAGTGATAGGTTTATACATTTTCAACAGGATTGCGATTGAATACATAATCTTAGGAAGAAACAAATATGTAGTCACCAATAGAAATACATTTGAAAGCATTAGGCTACCTGGACATGGATGTTTTTAGTAATCCATGTTCAATTTTCATTTAGGATTTGGTACAATCATAAGTGTGACCTTTGCATTTTGTGCCCAGAAAATTATTGTGATAAAATATATATGTAGATCATGTGACATGAGAATTTCTTTCACCATTTCTGTGAGCAATATTTGAAGACATATAATTATTATTGGGGGTACAAAGTGGTGTACCCTGTGTCTATGAATATAGAGATAATGCATGAATAGAACATACTGTGAATAAATAATATAACTGGTTCCACTTTAAATAATGAATTGAATTGATATCTGAATATATATAAGAAATCATATATTGACATACAATCATTCATTCCAACCAGTTATATATCTAATTGTCATCTTAGGGTTATTGTTTATCATGAAGTGTGTGTGAGTTTTGCTTCAAAAGTCATTATGGAAATTGAAAATAATGTGTTTGGAAAGAAGTCTCATAAAATTACCAGTCAAGAAATATGGAGAAAGACATGTGTTCTAAAGCAGGAAGTGATTGAAAATGAAACAAATGCCTATAAATTTGCTAAATTGTGGATGAAATATATATTCTATAATGTGCATAAACTGATGAAATTGTAATGTACCAGTGTTGAATAAAAATAAGTGTCAAAATACACATCATGTACCATAGGAATCTACTTGCATTGATATTAAACTGGGTCAAATTACTGTAGATATATTAGGATTCGCGTGCATCATTCACCAAAGTTAGTTTCCTTTTTTTTAAAATTTTTATTTATGCTTTTTCAAAACATTACATAGTTCTTGATATATCATATTTCTCACTTTGATTCAAGTGCGTAATGAACTCCCATTTTTACCCCGTATACAGATTGCAGAATCACATCACTTACACATCCATTGATTCACATATTGCCATACTAGTGTCTGTTGTATTCTGCTGCCTTTCCTATCCTCTACTATCCCCCTCCCCTCCCCTCTCCTCCCCTCTTCTCTCTCAATGCTCTCTACTGTAATAAATTTCTCTCCCTTGTATTATTTTTCCCCTTCTTCTCACTTCCTCTTGTATGTAATTTTGTATAACCCTGAGGGTCTCCTTCCATTTCCATGCAATTTTCCTTCTCTCTCCCTTTCCTTCCCACCTCTCATCCTTGTTTTAATGTTAATCGTCTTCTCATTATCTTCATCCCTTCTCTGTTCTTAGTTACTCTCCTTATATCAAAGAAGACATTTGGCATTTGTTTTTTTCATAGGTTTATTTTTTTTAATTTTTTTAATTAATTTTTATTGTAGGTTGTACAAAACATTACATAGTTCTTGATATATCATATTTCACACTTTGATTCAAGTGGGATATGAGCTCCCATTATTACCCCATATACAGATTGCAGAATCACATCAGGCATTTGTTTTTTAGGGATTGGCTAGTTTCACTTAGCATAATCTGCTCTAGTGCCATCCATTTCCTTGCAAATTCCATGATTTTGTCATTTTTTAATGCAGAGTAATACTCCATTGTGTATAAATGCCACATTTTTTATCCATTCATCTATTGAAGTGCATCTAGGTTGGTTCCACAGTCTTGCTATTGTGAATTGTGCTGCTATGAACATTGATGTAGCAGTGTCCCTGTAGCACGCTATTTTTAGGTCTTTAGGGATTTGACCGAGAAAGGGAATAGCTGGGTTAAATGGTGGTTCCATTTCCCGCTTTCCAAGGAATCTCCATACTGCTTTCCAAATTGGCTGCACAAATTTGCAGTCCCTCCAGCAATGTACAAGTGTATCTGTTTCCCCACATCCTCGCCAGCACTTGTTGTTTGACTTCATAATTGCTGCCAATCTTCCTGGAGTGAGATGGTATCTTAGGGTGGTTTTGATTCACCTTTCTCTGACTGCTGGAGATGGTGAGCATTTTTTCATGTATTTGTTGATTGATTGTATGTCCTCCTCTGAGAAGTGTCTGTTGAGGGCCTTGGCCCATTTGTTGATTGGGTTATTTGTTATCTTATTGTTTAATTTTTTGAGTTCTTTGTATACTGTGGATATTAGTGCTCTATCTTAAGTGTGAGGAATAAGATTTGTTCCCAGGATGTAGGCTCCATATTTACCTCTCTTATTATTTCTTTTGCTGAGAAAAAAACTTTTTACTTTGAGTAAGTCCCATGTGTTGATACAAGTTATTAACTCTTGTGCTATGGGTGTCCTATTGAGGAATTTGGAGCCCGACCCCACAGAATGTAGATCGTAGCCAACTTTTTCTTGTATCAGATGCCATGTCTCTGATTTGATATCAAGGTCCTTGATCCATTTTGAGTTAACTTTTGTGCATGCGAGAGAAAGGGATTCAGTTTCATTTTGTTACATATGGATTTCCAGTATTCCCAGCACCATTTGTTGAAGATGCTATCCTTCCTCCATTGCATGCTTTTAACTCCTTTATCAAATATAAGATTGTTGTAGCATTGTGGATTAATCTCTGTGTCCTACATTCTGTACCATTGGTCCACCCGCCTGTTTTGGTACCAGTACCATGCTGTCTTTGTTACTATTGCTCTGAAATTTAGTTTGAAATCTGGTATCGCTATACCGCCTTATTCACAATTCCTGGTTAGAATTGCTTTTGCTTTTCTGGGTCTTTTATTTTTCCGTATGAATTTCATGATTGCTTTCTCTATTTCTACAAGAAATGCCGTTGGGATTTTGATTGGCATTGCGTTAAACCTATAGAGAGCTTTTGGTGATATCACCATTTTGATGATGTTAGTTGTCCCTATCCATGAACAGTGTATATTTTTCCATCTTCTAAGATCTTATTCTACTTCTCTTTATAGGGTTCTGTAGTAAGCATTGTATAAATCTTTCACTTTCACCTCTTTTGTTAGGTTGATTCCCAAAGATTTTATTTTTATTTTTTGAGGATATTGCGAATGGAGTTTTTTTTGTTTTTTTCTCATTTCTGTTTCAGAAGTTTTGTCGCTGATATACAAAAATGCCTTTGATTTATGCATGTTGATTTTATATCCTGCCACATTGCTGAAATCATTTATTAGTTCTAGTAGTTTTCTTGTAGACCCTTTTGGGACTTCTACATATAGAATCATGTCAGCTGCAAATAGTGATAATTTAAGTTATTCTTTTCCTATTTTTATGCCTTTAATTTCTTTCATCTGTCTAATTGCTCTGGCCAGTGTTTTGAGAACTATATTGAATAGAAGTGGTGGTAGAGGACATCCCTGTCTTGTTCCAGATATTAGAGGGAATGCTTCAATTTTTCTCCATTCAGAATGATGCTAGCCTGAGGCTTAACATACATAGCTTTTACAATGTCGAGGTAAGTTCCTGTTATCCCTAGTTTTTCTAATGTTTTGAACATAAAGGGATGCTAAGGGTCTATCACTCTTATTTATTTTTCTAAGAACCAAGCTTTACTTTTGTTAATTTTTTCAATGGTTTCTTTTGTTTCAATTTCGTTGTTTTCTGCTCTGATTTTAATTATTTCTTGCCTTCTGCTACACTTGCTGTTGTTTTGCTCTTCCTTTTTCTAGGGCTTTGAGATGAAGTGTTAGCTCATCTATTTGTTGTTCTTTCCTTTTTTTGAGGAATGACGTCCATGTGATGAATTTCCCTGTTAAAACTGCTTTCATTGTGTCCCATAGATTTCGATATGTTGTGTCTGTATTTTCATTTATCTCTAAGAATTTTTTGATTTCCTCATTTATGTCTTCTGTAACCCATTGATCATTCAGTAACATATTTTTCATTTTCCATGTGATATAGGATTTTTCCATCCTTCTTTCATTGATTTCCAGTTTCATTCCATTATGATCAGATAAAATTCATGGTATTAAGTCCACCCCTTTATATTTACTGAGGGTTGCCCTATGGCATAATATATAGTCTATTTTTGAGAAGGATCCATGTGCTGCTGAGAAAAAAGTATATCCACTTGATGATGGTTGATATATTCTATATATGTCAGTTAAGTCTAGGTTATTGATTGTGATATTGAGTTCTATAGTTTCTTTATTCAGCTTTTGTTTGGAGGATCTGTACAATGATGAGAGAGGTGTGTTGAAGTCACCCATAATTATTGTGTTGTGGTCCATTTGATTCTTGAACTTGAGGAGAATTTTTTTTATGAACGTCGCAGCACCATTAAATGGTGCGTAAATATTGATAATTTTTATGTCTTGTTGGTGAATGGTTCCTTTTAACAGTATATAATGTCCTTCCTTATCCCTTGTGATTAAATTAGTCTTGATGTCGATTTTATTCGATATGAGGATGGCCACCCCTGCTTGCTTATGAGAACCGTGTGCATGGTATATTTTTTCCCAACCTTTCACCTTCAGCCTGTGTATGTCTTTTGCATTCAGATGTGTCTGCTGGAGGCAACATATTGTTGGATTTGTTTTTTGAATCCAAGCTACAAGCCTATGTTGCTTTATTGAAGAGTTTAAGCCATTAATGTTTAGAGTTACTATTGATATATGGTTTGTACTGCCAGCCATGTTTGAATATTTATCTTTTTTTTTTTTTTAATTTAGTTTGTTTCTCCATGATTAGCTTTTCCCCCGCCCTCTGTCATTACTGAGGCACTTCCCACTGATGGTTTTGGTTGTTGTTTTTAATTTTTTCCTCGTGTAGTGTTTTGCTCAAGACACTTTGCAATGCTGGTTTTCTGACTGAAAATTCTTTTAGCTTTTGTTTATCATGAAAGATTTTTATTTTGTTGTCGTACCTGAAGCTTAATTTTGCTGGATACAGAATTCTTGGTTGGCATCCATTGTCTTTCAGTGTTTGAAATACATTGTTCCAGGATCTTCTCACTTTCAGTGTCTGTGATGAAAAATCCGTTGTTAACATTTTTTTGTTTACCCCTGAATGTAATCTGCCTCTTTCTCTTTAAGCTTTTAATGTTTTCTCTTTGTTCTGTATATTGGATATCTTCATAACAATGTGTCTTGGCTTTGGTCTACTGTAATTTTGTGTGGTCTGTGTCCTGTAAGAATCTACAATTTGTATATCCGTTTCCTTTTTTATTTCTGGAAAGTTTTCTGTAATTATTTCATTCAGCAGGTTACTCATTCCCTTGGTTTGAATCTCTGTACCTTCCTCTATCCAGATGACTCATCAGTTGATTTTTTTATGTTATCCCATATCTCTTGCATGTTTTTCTCGTGATTTTTTACCAGCCTTTCTGTGTTGGCTAGACTCTTTTCAAGATGATATATTTTGTCTTCATTATGTGACATTCTGTATTCTACTTGCTCCACTCTGTTAGTGATACTCTCAATTGAGTTTTTTAATTTGGTTTATCGTTTCCTGCATTTCTGGAATTATTGTTTGATTTTTTTATAATCTCTATCCCTGATAAAGATGCTTAACTTCTTCTTTTATCTGTTTATGTAATTCATTTTCAATGTGTTCTTTCACTGTATGGATTTGCTGTCTCATATCCTCTTTAAGGTTCCATTCCATCTCTCTAAGGTATTCCTTGAGTTCTTTATATGACCATTTTTCTGATGATTCTAGGTCCTCCTGAAAATTTAGGTTGTCCTTCATTGTTTGTACTCCTTTTCTTTCTTGCCTTTTTATGCTGCTCATGTTACTTCTTGTTCTGTTTGAGTGCTGAGTTACTGCTTACTCTTATAAATTAATTTGATGTTGGGAGGAAAGATATCAGAAGGGATGGGAAGAAGTCACTAAAGAGAATGAGAATAGGTAGGTAGAATTCAAGGAAGAGGGAATAAGAAAATTGAAAAGAAATGAAAAGACAAAAGAAAAAAAATAGAAAATAAAGAAAAAATAAATTTTTAAAATAATAATGATAATTTAAAAAATGAAAATTAAAATTTAAAATAATAATAATAATAATAATAATAAAATTAAAAAATAAAAACATTAAAATAACTTAAAGAACAACAAAAAACAATGAAAATGAAAGAAAAAGAAAAAAACTAAAACTAAAAAAAAATAATAAAAATACATGAAGTCATAGAGTTCAATAACTTCTCTTTCAGTAGGTGGAGCTGTACTCACTGGGCCAAGCTTCTCCTCTCAATAGGTGGGAACCAATCACTGTGCAGCAGCTCTTCCTCCCAGACTGGGTGGGTCTCTAATCCTGAGTGCCTAGGGCCTTCTCTTGTGTTTCCTCAAGCCAGACTCCACTCAACTGTGACGCTCACCACAATACTGGCTACATGTCAGGTCTCGGCTCCTGGTAGCCCTATTTTCATGAACGCCTGGCACACTCTCCTTGTTTGCCCTCCTCAGACTCTAAGTTTGTACAGCTTTGGGCTGACAGCCCCCAGCAAATTTGCTTACCCTCCAGTAGCCATGCCCCCATTAGCTGGTGCTGGTTGTCAGCACTGGTGGGAGCGGTAGCTGGGAATTCTGCGCCGCGAGTCCCACGCCACACCTGATTTCCTTGGTCTGGCTATCTTGCTCATGGGAGAGCTCGGAGGGTCCCTTAAGGGAGAGCTGGGAGGGGCCCTTAAGGTTTCCCAGCTGTGTGGAGAGAGATGGATCGGGGATTACACACCTGTCGTGCTGGTTTCAATAAAGTTATCTCCTCTGCCCATGATGTCAGTTCTCTGCCATGGTGTTATCCCATACAAATAGTGACCGTTCATTCCTTTTGCCAGGTGACCAATGCAACGGTTGGTCCTAACTGTCTCTCCCAAGCCCCATTTCAATCCAGTGGCCACTGCCTATGAAGGCTCAGTTTGCTTTTACCTCTGTAAATTCAGAAGGGCCGACCAGTTATTTCAGCAGGAACGTTAGTTCTGAGTCACGAGAAGCAGGCAAATCTCAGCTTGTATGCAGCCGATCCGGGCTCTGTGTGTGTTCTGAAGGGCCCAGACTGTTCACCCCAGATCGACGTCAGGTCAGCATTGCCTAGTGATTCTGAGCAAACAGCATTTAGACAGTTTACGACTCCCTATGCCCGCGCAGCTTAAGAGGTCAGAGACTTGATTTCTCCATGCCCACCGCCATTTTGGATCTCTTATATTGCTACTTTTTAATGTCTGTGCGTGTGAGTGTGTATATATGAAATATATGTGTCTTATTATACACTCCCTAAATTCATTCATATTCATATATGTGGATTTATAACAAACTTTCCACAAGATCATTCTCAGAAATAATCATCCACCTGAAATACATATTTGTTTCCTAGTACTGAAACTAACTTCAGTGAATGGTGCATACCAGCTCTAATATTTCTACAGTTACTGTCCCAGTTAACATCAATGCAAGTAGATTCTTAGGGGACATGATGTGTATTTTGCAGTTCATTTTTATTCAACACTGGTACATTACTATTTCTTCAGTTTATGCACATCATAGGATATATATTTCATCCACAAGTTAGGAAACTTATAGGCATTTTTTTCATGATCAATCACTTCCTGCTTCAGAACACATGTATTCCTCCATGTTTCTTGACTGGTCTTTTCATAAGAATTTTTTACAAACACAATATTTTCATTTTTTATAATCACTTATGAAGCAAAACTCAAACACCCTTCATGATAAACCATAATCCTAATATTACCATTAGATGTATAACTGGTTGGAATGAATGATTGTATATCAACATAAGATTTCCTGTATAGTTTCAGATGTCAATTCCATTATTTAAAGTGGAACCAGTTATATTATTTATTCACAGGATGGTCTACTCATGCATTATCTCTATATTCATAGAGACAGGGTACACCTCTTTGTACCCCTAACACTGCTGTATATGTCTTCAAAATATTGCTCCCAGAAATGGTGGAAGAAATACTCATGTCACCTGATCCACATATACATTTTATCACAGTAAAATTCTGAACAAAAAATGTAAAGGTCACACTTATTATTGTACCAAAGCCTAAAAGAAAAGTGAACATGGATAACTAAAAAAATCCTTGTCCAGGTTGCCTAATGCTCTCAAATGTCAATCCTATTGGTGACATCATATTTGTTTCTTCCAATGATTATATATTCAAACCCAACCCTCTTGAAAATGTCTAATCCTATCACTCACTTTATACTTTGCCTGATTTCATATTGTCTCTATTGATGCCTGATTTCCTACATATTTTCCCCAGTTCAACATTGTGACTGACTCTTCACATATGCTGACATTTTCATTCACTCTCTAACCGAAACCCTATTGCTAAAGAACTTGTGGTCCAAATTCTATACTCACTCTTCTTCCAAAACCTACCGCCTATCTTCTTAATCCTACCTACTATCCCTTTTTGACTAGATGTTCTCTTCTACATTCAATCTACCCAGGTACAAGGTCCTGTGACATTGTATATTGAATTATCTGAGACATGGTTACAGAACATAATTCAAAGCTAAGTATCCCAATCAAGGGCTCAATGCCATTCTGGGCTTAAAATCATACCTAGATTTCTGTTTCCATACTTATATTTCACCTCCATGCTCTTGTAAATATCGCAGGTTCCCAATACCATTAATCATCACACAGAATGATTCCTAACCCAAATCAAACCTGTTATTAATCCTAAACATAAACTGTTCCCTCGATCTCACTTTACAGAAGAGCAGGGACAGAGTTGTTCTTAAAATGCAGGAAAGTAGGGGACCTTCCACCTGCTGAAAACCTCAAAGGTCCATGCAAAAATGATACCTGGAGAAGTTGTAGGGAGGTATGAAGGACCTGAGAGAGCAAAAGTCATCTTCCATGGCAAACAACCTGGTCAGGATGAAGGGATGTGTCTGAATCAGCCTCTCTCTCCTAATTGTAGAGAAGATGGATCAAACCAGGCCTGTGTGGAGAACTGTTCCCGGGTGCCTATGGATGATATACCATTCTAATTTGTGAAAGTGTCACAGGAAGTAGGGGCAGCCTCCATCTCATGGGACCCTTGGAAGCAACTGTTAGGACAAAGGGGTTGCCAAGGCAGTGGCCTCATTCAGTTCCAAAGAAAGTGACATACCTCATTTACTTGGTGATGGAACTCTCTGAACATGCTATCCAAAAAGCCAGACACCGAGAGGCAATCCCAGTCCTAGTCCCAGTGGGCTCACTTGTTTGGATTTTCCAAGGACAGAGTCAGTCTTTCTCGGTACCTACTGAGTTGAGTATGGCCAAATGCCAGGAGAGCTCTGAAGAGGGACTTTTCCTGAGAAAGTAGGTAGTGGCTCATCACTTTTTCCTGACAACTTCACAGAGTTGGCCAAGGAAACCAGATCTGAGAGAGGACAGGCCATTTCGGGGGAACATAGTATGACCCACCACTCAGAGTAAACTCCGGAGAGTCACACACATACTTGAGGGAAGGAGGTGCCTTTGTGAGTGTGGGTTTGTGGTTTTGTCTCATGTTCTGATAATAGGTAGGAAAGGTGGTTTGTTTGGTTTGAAGTGAACTGTTTCTAGCAAGTCGTTTGACAAGATGAATGTTTCTATGTCTGTGTATCCCACTGTGTCCGTTGTTGTAGACATGAGAAAAGAGAATGCAATAATGGATGTGTCCTGTCTAGTAGAAAGCTTCCCAGTATTCATCCTGCCCAATTTATGAATGGAGTGCGGCTTGCTTTATGGATGGGCAATACCTACTACCTTCCTAAGTCCCTGTTTTCTTCCTGAATTCTGGCCACTCTCCAGAATTGGCTCATGGTTTTGTGTCCAAGATATGTACCACCTCCAAAGTCTTTGACATGACCATGTACAGGATAGCTGAAGGGAATGGACAGCATCTCAAAAAACTCAGATATCAGTGTGACCAGGAATGTCTCAGTGGATATACCCTGCTTTGGGCCTTTTGCTTACCTATTGTTCTGTTGCCCAGAATGTCAGGAAGGACTTTGACTCAGGCCACCCCTTTGTGAAGCCTGAAGAATACAGTTTTCAAATGGAAATGAATGGGCATCACCTGTGGCTCTTTGCTTAATTGCTTTGGAAAGGGATGTGTCTGAATTAGCCTCTTGGCCTTGTATGTGGCTGTGACTTTGATTCTCAGCACCTGTTGGATCTAAAGAATGATCCCATGTCTGCATCCAAAACCATAATTGCCAAAAGATCAGTCATTGTGGATGAAGTCTCTCGCCTTCCTCTGTTAGGTTCCTGACCTCCATCAAGTGAGAATAGGTATTCTTTGGGTCAAATGAGTTCTTCAAAGCCCTGCAGAGGTGCTTGGGTTTTCGCATGACTTCAAATCACATAAAGAATCTACACCTGAAAGTCAGTAGGCCTCAAATTGGAGAAACAGAGCAGTATTAATGAGAGGCTTAATTGATCACTCCTGGTTCATGGAAAGGGTGTCCAGGCCACCCTGACTTTAGGGAAAATAGGGGCAAGGGAGCCTGTTTTGGACACTGTCTTTGGCTGAGACCTCATTGAATCCTCCAGCCAGAGGTTACCAGAGTGAATTTATGGAAGAAGATAAGGGCCATGTGGGACTGTTTTGTTTTTAATTGTGGTCATTTGTGTGGCAGTTGGAAGAAAGGTCTGGGTCCCCCTGGCCTTGAACTCTGGTGTGATTTCCCCTTAGTGACTGTGTTGTGGAAATGACCTCAGAGAAGTATTTCCATGAATTGTGATGGGACTTCAGGAGGCCACGCATGAGAGTCGCCCTTGGAAACTGAGACCTAAGCCCAGGGTGGCTTTCCACAGAGCACTGGGAATCTCAGCCAAGATATCATATGATTTTATTGTGAAAGACTTGGCAGCCATAGTTGAGAGTCAAAACACACATAGACCTAACATTGTAGACCTCAATTGGCCTGGCTTCATGTGACCTTTTGGCCTGTCTTTGGTAAGCCTTGCCTGTGAGAGTTCTCCAGAACTTTCATTGAAATGAGCTTCCTCAACATTTAATGGTTCTTGAATAAAGTGAAACCCACCGTGCCTCCAACTTCATCCTTAAAAAATAGCTAGAAGAACACCATGTAATTATTGAAATTCCCATGACCAGGTGGCACTGGAGAACCTTTGAATGTCCTGTTGCTGATCATGAGTATACAAGACAGTGCCTGATTGACTGGGTTTCATGAAAATGGCGTAGAACAGAGATGCCAGTACGTTGGAGTCTACTGAGTAGTGGGCCTAGAACAGTGGTGGGCAGGTGTGTGTTAAAACATTAGTGGTAGGGCCATAAGGATCTACCATTGGATTCCAAATGGCTTCTGACTGACATGGTGCAGCCAGCAGATCCTTATATGTAATGTCATCTTGTTATATGGAGAGGTTTCAGGGCAATGTTCAGAATCAGGTTGATATGGACAAGGGGGCAATGGGGCAAGCTATGAGTGATAGAAGCCTGGTTGGTGCATTCTCCTGCAGAACCTAACCCACCACACGTGACAGAACTCCCTCCAGCACTGTGTCCCAGTTGGACTCTTTGTATTTCATGAAGCGAATACCAAACTCCCAGTGCAGCAGGAACAACACCACAAAAAGTGGAGGAGGACCAAATGGCTTCACAGTTCACTCAGAGAGACACTAAGTCACCAGTGGTCACAGTTTACCTACAAAGAGATGATTCAGGCCTGCTGCCTCATGTTCATTGGAAAATAAGAAACCAGGTCTTTCAGGTCAAAGAGAGGGAGACCCAGCTTTGATGGTCTCACTACAAATAAGCTAAAGCTCCTGACAACAACCTATATTTCAAGTGCCCAACCTCAGAGGTAGATTCTCAAAAAGTCTTTAGGCCAGCAGAGCTCCATGTTTGTGGAGTGTTTACCCTGTGCCTTACTTTTAGAAACTCCTCTACCTCCATCAAAGATGTGAAATCTGGAGCATTTTCCATTCCAGATAGGTATTCACAGATTTTCTAACTCTTCTCCTCTAATTTTGTCTCACTTGAGGCGAAGGTAATATTAAAGCATTGTTCTGGATGAGAGTGGAAAGATTTTTTGTGTAGCATATATTTGCATACACATTGGATTCAATTTCCTATTTTCCATTCAAAATACTGAATCCCTGACACTAATACATACCCGACCAGACTCTGACTACTAATCCTAATAGGATGGAGAAATATAACCCAAACAGAATAGAAATACAAGCAGTTCAGAGGAGGCATGGTGTATATTTGGACTTGCCTATGCATGTTACAGAGTAGGAGTTAAATCTAATCATTTTTTTATTGAAATAGTTCTCCATGTGTTTTTAAAGTTAACAAATATGTGAATTCCTGTCTCCCTTTCTCTGTAGCCTATTCAGAACATGTATTTTTATATGCATATAAAGAATCCTACCTGGTACCACAAATACATTCTTGTGAGGTGGATGACTTGGCAGGTACAAATTGTGAGAAGAGATCACTCCTACTAAACCGTGTTGGAACTGAATATTCAACCTATGGGTGAGCTTCCTAGTTGAACAACATTATACATAAATCCATGTTCAGAAAAATGAATATTTTTGGTTCTGTGGATGATATATATTTTATGATGAATTTTGATTGACATATATATTGCTACTTTTTTTCTCTGTGTGTGTGTTTTGTGTCACTCGCCTGTTCTGTAAAACAACTTCAGAAAGAGAGGTTAAAGATTCATGCAAAGCTCTGATGGAGGTATCTAATATCTTTGTTTTGGTTTATTGCTGCTTCAAATTGGGTCATTTGTTGTGTCCCATGGACCAGTGCAGTGGTTCCTGTGCCCACCCCTGCAGCAACTCCTATTCCTAATAGGATGGCTAAAGTGATGAATATATGTTCCCAGTGGAAACGGGTTGTATGCCACCCTATTTGATCTTCAAATGAATCTGCATCATGTTAGAGCACTCTGGGAAACATCTGCACCATTACACAATTAATCACATCTTTTGTCCATTTCTTTAAAACATAAACAATGTTTAATTATATAGAATTAGGCTGTTGTAGGCAAGGCTCCTAAGATAGCACCGAAGACAGGAAAACCGTCCTATTTGATTACAACCAGATTTAGAGGGCATTGCTTCTGTTGTAATCAATTAATCCCCTGAAACTCAAGTTTAGGTAATTTCAGAATTTTGTACCCAACATGTAAGGGAAGGGGCTCAGAAGTTCGCAGTCTGCAGATGTTCAAAAAACAAGTTTTTGCTTCTGTTTTTTCCTCTGTTCTGGGCAAGTTAACTTTTCAAGGACACGTGGAAGGGGGAGAGCTTTTTCTTACCTTTCTTATTTTTTCCCCCTGCCAGGTGTTACCACGGAGCCCAGTTGGTAACTTCTTTATCTTAGAAATGTAGCCATCTCAGTAAAGCCCCAGCTCACGGGCAGAGGTCTTGTTCACATATTTTGTGGAAAACAAGTAAGGGGGTGTCTAGCATAGGAGTGCTGATTTTTTTAGCCAGTGGCCAAGTAGAACAAGGCAACAATAAAAGAGGAAGTTTATCTACTTTGAACTCTTTTGTAGGGACTCTTTTGCTGAAAGTCCTAAAGTCAGCCATGGTGAAGACTTCTGTAGAAAGTCAATTAAGACTTTTCTGTGGGCCTGGTACAGAAGGGGAAGACAGGAAAGTTGGGGCTGACAGCAGCTCTGAAGATCTGAGAATGAGGAAGGAGAGATGTAAAAGAATAATGGAAAAAGGGGTTTGGGATTTTCCTAGCAACTTGAGCAGTAGAACAGGTAGAGCAGAGGTGAAGACAAGAGTGAGTATCCCAAAATGCATGTGAGGGACTTTAAATTCTTAGTAAACCCTTTTCAGTGATGACAAAGCAACATTAAAGCCCATTTTCATTACATCTTGGATAGGGGTCTGAGGGCTCTCCTCAGGTGGTTTGAGCTTTGGATTAGCTGGTAAGAGGACCTGGTGGGACCTGGTGTGGGCACTGACAGGAGAAGAGAGGAGTGAGTGGGTGGAGGGGTACCTCAGTACCTGCTACCTCAGCAAGGGGGCAATGGTCTGAAAACCAGCGGAGGTTTGGGTTTTTGATCTAATAATTGGAGGGGAGAAATCTGGTTGCTGAGGTGGGAGTGACAGCAGAGACTCTGGAGCAGAGGGCTGAAGGTGAGGATCTATTGGATAAGCATTGTTCATGATGTGAGCGAAGGATTGAAAAGTCCTGCCCATAGGGAAACCTCCTTTCACCCTTTTGAGCACTTGCAGAAGTTAAAAAGTTCATGGGGGGCTGGGGATGTGGCTCAACCGGTAGCGCGCTCGCCTGGCATGCGTGTGGCCCGGGTTTGATATTTAGAATCACATACAAAGATGTCGTGTCCGCCAAAAACTAAAAAATAAATATTAAAAATTCTCTCTGTCTCTCTCTCTCTCACTCTCTCTTAAAAAAAAAAAGAAAAAAAAAGGTCACACAGAATTTGAGGATCTAGAGACCCCTCTGGGGGCCATCGGTTTTGGTTATCTAATTGGTAATACGGCCAAAGCTCTGTAGTGAATTAGATGAGGAGTTTGGGTTCCATCAGGCAGCCAATGTATGCTCACATCCCCATGACTTACAGAAAACGTCGGCTTTTCCCCCACACAGCCGTGACTGTTTGTGGCTTTGATAGTCTGCCAGGCAAACATAGTAATCTAGGCTAGCCAACCTGCATCTGGCTCGCGTGTCCCCACATCCATAATGTTTTTTTCTATTACCTATGGTACGGAGGGGATTTAATGGTATTTTAGTGGGATCCTCTTCATCAGGGATATCCCAATAGGAAAGACCTATAGCCAGCTGACAAATGTCTGGGTGGAGAGATGACCACCAGGTCCCTAAGGTGGCTGTATGCAAGATAGACTATACTTTTTTTCCAGGAGGATTTGTGATCAGCCATCGCTGCTTAACGGGCTGATGAGGGTTAGGACTATTTGTGGCCAAGGGGTCAGTCTATAGCCTTATCCACATGGCGAATACGCAATTTGAAAGTGTTACTAGTCTTTTATAGTTTGCAGAAAGAGTCTGGACAGGGCGCAGGGTTGAGATGAGAGGCATGGATTCAGGAAGTGATTCCGTCTACCTTTACCACTGTAGGTGTTATAAGTAGTACCTGGTATGGTCCTTTCCAGCGGGGTTCCATGGATGACACCTGATGGTGTCTTACATAGATGAAGTCTCTTAATTGATATCTATGTGGAGTCCCCTCATCCCCAGTTTGGTAGGCAGTGGCCAGCTGTTTTTACAGGTATCGCTGAGTTCTTTCAAGAGCTTTAAGTCTGTCAAGAAATGGGGTGTGGAAGGGATCGTTAGGTCTTAGAATTGGAGTTAGATCCCTTACTGGTGGAGGGGCCCCATAGAGAATTTCACAGGGGGTGAGGTTACTCAAGAAACAGAGGGAGTATTTCTTGCATGAAACATTGCATAAGGCAGGAGCATAGTCCAATCTTTTATGCTGGTCGCTAAGCTGAATTTCGTTAAGGTGTCTTTAATGGTTCTATTCATTCTTTCACCCTGTCCTGAACTCTGGGGTCTATAAGCACAATATAACTTCCAATTAACCCCCAGGTTCCTGGCTCACCCCTGACTTACCTGGGCCATGAACCCCTGTACATTATCAGACCCTGTTACCATAGGCACGACGTATCTTGGAAAAATATCTTCCACTATCTTCTTGAGCATCATTTGCGCTGTTTCTTTTCTTCTTTTTTCTTTTTGTGGGGAGGGCTTCAATCCATCCTGAAAATGTATCTACAAAGACTAGGAGATATTTATATCCATACCTTGCTGGCTTAATTTCAGTAAAGTCCACTTCCCAGAATTGTCCTGGTCTGGTTCCTCGTAGGTGCTTTCCTGCAGGAAACTTGAAACTGTAAGCATTAACCAATTGATGAATGCAACAGGGTTTTTATATCCATTCAGTTATTTCCTTTTGCTGTGAGTCTGTTAGTGGAAAACTCTGTTCTTGATACTTCAGAAATACCTGCAGTTTCTTTGAACCAAGGTGAGTGAGTTGATGTGCATTTTCTACTGACATAGTTAGAGCCATGACTATAGGAGTTTTTACTGGAGGATTTAGAAATTCAACTTGGGGGCCTTCAGGGTTAAAACTTATTTTGGTCTGGAGCGTGGTGAGCAGATCTCTGCCCATCAATGAGGCCAGGCATTCAGGGATTTCTAAAAAGGAGTGATGGATTTTTCCTTTCCCCAGGTCCATGGTCCTCTTAGTTGTCCAAGCCCGACATTTACAGCCATTAGCCCCTTGACCTAGAGACCTTTTATTTGATAGAGGGTCCAATGGGGCCTTAAGGGCTGAGTTTTTTGCCCCCGTATCCACTTCAAAGTTTACTGGGGTCTCCTCCACTTCAAAAGTTACGCTGAGTTTGGGGAGGGGATCTGAGCCCCAACTTTCGTAGTCATCCTCAAGAGTCAGAATGGCTGCCTGCCGTGGCTGTCTCTTTCTAGGGCACTCTTGAACCCAGTGTCCTCTTTCTTTACAGTAGGCACATTGATCTGAGGTCAGGGGTGGCCTCTGGCCTGGGACCAGGTATCCATTCCTGTCTCCCTATTTCTTATTTTCTGGTCCTTTGGTTGTTGTGACCGGGACCTTAGTCAACTCATTAGTCTGTCTTTTGTTTCTTTTATCCTCCCTTTGCTCCCTTCTCTTCCTCAGTTTCTCTCTTATAGTATACTTTCTCAGCTTCTCTGACTAAATCTCTCAAAGTCATATCTTGTAATCCATCTAAGCATTGTAGCTTTCTTTAAATATCCAGGACAGCATGCCCAATAAAGGCCATTTTGACAGATGCCTTTTGATCTTCTGCATGAGTATTGAAAGGAGTATATATCCTATGTCTCCATAATTCTCTCTAGAAACATAGAGGGAGATTTATCAGGCCCTTGAATAATCTCTATTACCTTGGCCAAATTAGTTGGTCACCTAGCGGCCGCTCGGATGCCCACTATTAGAACCCGGTGATAAGTGGACAGATGCTTTCTACCTTCAAAGTTTTGGGGAACCAGTTGGGTTGGTTCTAGGAAAAGCCGGCTTTGATTATGTTGGGAATATGTGTCAGTCTCCCATCTGGTCTTAGGATTTTTTTTCTAGCTTCCAGGTGGATTCTCTTTTGTTCCTCTGTCATAAAGAGACTCCCTAGGAGTTGTGAAAGTCATCCCAAGTAGGCGGCTGTGAAAACATCAATGACTCAACCATACATGTGAGCCGGGTAGAATCCTCGGAAAAATGGGGATTGTTATTTTTCCAGTTATATAGGTCTGAAGAGGAGAAAGGCCAATATTGGTAGGCTTGCATTTTCCCCCCATTGCCTTTGTCAATCATTGGCCCGTAGGGACATAGGGGGATCATCACAGGAGTTCCAGGGTTTTCAAACATTCGCCGCCAGCGAGTTCCCTTAGCCAGGCCAGCTTCCTCCTGGGGAGGAGGGGCTGTGTGTGCCACGGAGGAGTTATCTGGAGGGCGCTGGGCCAGCTTAGCTTCGTCCAACAGTGGAGAGGCTGAGTCAGCTGCAGGGGAATCACTTAGAGGGTGTTGGTGGTTGGGGGACGAGGGCAGGGAATAAGGAGGGGAGGAGAGTCCAGTAGAGTCAAATCTTGTGACTCAGGGAGAACAGAGGGTGGAGGAGGAGGAGGAGAAGAGGGTTTGAGAGATCGTGGGGGAAGGAGTAGGACTGGGGGAAGGGGCAAGGAAATGCTTCACCCAGGGAGGAGGAGATTTGCAGAGGTCCCGACAAGTTAAGATATATGGCTGTTCATCTAGATGGCTATGTGTGTCCAGTTGAAAGACAATATCTCTGGCTTATTAAATTAGTGGGAAGCAGAAAGATCCTTCTAGAGGCCATCCGAGTCCAAAGGTGGGCCATTCTGAGGCACAGAGAGTCTGGCAGGTCCAGCGTTTTACTGAAAAAGGAATGATTCTGAGCCATTAAGTGAAATTTGGTCGAGTGATCAAGGGTCAGGGACATGGGTATTGAAGTACTGTGTCCCATAATGAAAGATACACAAAGAGTGAATGCAAGGACACACGACACAGACAAAACAAGACAATAAAGACATTCAATGGACATCCAAAGCTGAGACCAGGACTGAATAGCCAGCAAAACCCAATGGGCTGGCAATACCGAATCCGATACAAAATATCACTGAGTCGAGGAGACTATTGTTCCTCGATTTTCCGAGTCCTTTGGGGCGTCCCCCCCAGGGACGTGGCCTGTGGCTCTGTGACATGTCTGTCAGCCACCATCGGAGAGAGCTCACGCTCTTCATTGACAGCCATTTTTCCAAGCCCTAAGATTAACACTGAAACCAGAAAGAGGCGCCTTACTTAACCCAAGAGGAGCCCATTATGGTCTCTTGTCTGGCGCTGCCAGAACTCGGTGGAATCTCCATATGTAAAGGTCGGGCGAGCATTGAAGGAAGAGACCACCAAGAGACTGTCTTATCCAACAGCAAAGGGTTTATTGGGGGTCCAGCATGCTGGGGCTCAGAGCTCACTTGAATAGAGCAGAGAGCTCTGAGAGCAGTTTAAGCAGAACATATATGCTTTCCTTGGAGAGGGCAGGGAGGGTAGTTTACTGATGGGTCTTGGCGAGTGGTCGGTTTGCGTGCAACCGGGTGAGGGAGGACATTCTACACTTTGGCAGTTGGAAACAGCACATTCTGGGAACAAGATAAGCAAACAGTTCTCAAGATTTCAAAAGTGTTTTGTTAAGCATAAGGAAAAACAGGAAGTGACAAGTACCTATTTGTGGTAAGCCATTGTTGTAGATTGTGGCCGCCATTACAAGATGGTGCCGGCTTCCACTGTGGCCTGTGATAAACAAATTCTTTTGTGGAGAGTTGGCACGCTATCCCTTGCCACCCTATAAGAAAGATCCACGCGGCGGCTTAAGATTGGTACGTGGGAGGCTTTATTAGGCTGTGCTTGGGCGCTCGGGGGTAGAAGAGAGGGAGGTCACTAAAAGATACTTTAATCAAGGCCTGAATAAACTGCTGAAAGAAGATTCCTGAGTTGCGTCTTCCTTGCGGGCAAAGGGTCGTGACAAGTGGTGCTGAAAACCCGGGAACCAGAACTTTCAGCAGTCAGGGGTGGTGCACCGGTTAGTCCTAGGTAAGTGGGACCCGCGGTCAAAGCGGAGATCAGTCCTAGATAAGTGGGACCCGCTATCAAAGCGGAGATCAGTCCTAGAAAATTGGGACCCGCTATCAAAGCGGAGATTAGTCCTAGGTAATTGGGACCCGCTATCAAAGCGGCAGCTCCTCTGTAAAGCCAGAGAGAGCATTATATCTTATTGCAGCTGCACTGTGTACTTTCGCTCTTACTTTCACTTTTGTTTTTTGTGTGTCTTTTGTTGTGTCATGGGTGCCGTATCTTCAAGTCCGCTTCTCCTGGCCCTAGATAACCTGTTACGTTCCAAGGGCCTAGAAGTGAAACGTAGTACTTTACAGAGATTTTTACAGAAGACAGATATTGCTGCACCGAAGACAGATATCGCGTTCTCGGGCAGCTTTACTCTACCTAGCTGGGATAAGTTAGGCACAGATCTTGACTTTGCTTCTGAGCAGGGCATATTAGAGGGTGGGGTGATACCCCTTTGGAAGATGATCCGTAGTTGCCTCGCAGATGGCAGATGTCAGGAAGCACTTACTAAAGGACAAGAAGTTTTAGAGCAATTACATGAAGAAAGATCAGAAATGGAAGGCAGTGAGGTATTTCAGGAGGATGGCAGTGTGCGGAGCGAGAAACAGGGGAGGAGGCGATTGTCTCTGGCACGGAGTGAAATATTTCAGGAGGAAGGGAATGTGCAGAGCGAGAAACGGGGGAGGAAACACTTGTATCCAGATCTCAGTACACTGCGCACACTCCCATGCAAAAGTGGGTCAGAAGAGGAGGAGGATGAGCAGGAGGAGCTCGGGAGACTGTCTCGGCAGCTAGGGAGTTTAACTATGGGAGAAGGGAACAAAAATAAACAGGAGCTCAGAAAGAAAAAAAAAATGATCCTCCGGACCTGCCGCCGTATGGTGGGGGTATTTCGAGGAGAGTTTTCCATGCCCAAACATAGAGGGGGCTGTTAACATTTTTACTGATGGTTCCAAGTCTGGAATGGGAGCTTATGTAATTAATGACTCTCCCCCTATCCAGCATCAATTTGCTCCTGGAAATCCACAATGGGTAGAACTACAAGTTGTTATTGAAGTTTTTAAACAGTGTTCTTTTCCTTTTAATCTTATTTCAGACTCCAGCTATGTGGTACAAGCACTAAGAGTCCTGGAGGCCGTGGGAACTATTAGTGATGCCCACAATGTGTCTGTTTACTTTACTCAGCTTCAACAACTTATCTCTAACCGCACTGCTTCTTTTTATCCAATGCACATCAGGGCTCACACCTCTCTTCCTGGTCCGTTATCCCAAGGTAATGCCTGTGCGGACTTAGCCACTAGAGGTCAATTGATATGCTTGGCTTCCTCCTTAGAGGGGGCTAAGTTGTTTCACCAAAACTTCCATGTTAATGCATTAACGCTGCACAGGCGTTTTTCCATCTCAAGAGCGGATGCTCGGCAGATAGTATTGCAATGTCCCCATTGTGTCACATTTCTTCATCCCCCTAATTATGGAGTAAACCCACGGGGATTAAAGCCATTGGTTGTTTGGCAAATGGATGTGACACATATACCTGACTTTGGTAACCTTAAGTATGTGCATGTTTCCATTGATACGTGCTCTGGAATTTTCCATGCTTCTGCTTTATCTGGAGAAAAGGCACGTAATGTCATTACTCACTGTTTAGAGGCATGGGCAGCATGGGGTGCACCTGCATCCCTTAAGACTGATAATGGACCTGCTTATACTGGCAGACAATTTACAGCTTTTTGTTCTACTATGGGAGTGCAACTTACTCATGGTTTGCCTTATAATCCTCAAGGACAAGGCATTGTTGAGCGTGCTCATCGCACCTTAAAGGAAACTTTACAAAAACAAAAAGGGGGAATAGGAGCTGAACACACTCCTAAAGAACGCCTGTCCTTAGCTCTCTTTACCATTAATTTTTTGAATTTGGATATTCATGGTCGCTCTGCAGCCGATAGACATGTGTCCCCTCAGCCCTCTGTGATTGGCTATGTTAAGTGGAAGGATGTTCTTACAGGCCAATGGAACGGCCCTGACCCCGTGCTGACATGGGCACGAGGATCTGTATGTGTTTTTCCCCAGGATCGTACAGAACCATTGTGGGTCCCTGAACGCTTGACAAGAAGAGTCTCGACATCAACTGACCAGCAACAAGAGTACCACAACAATCCTGTGATGAGGATCTTCATTCTGCTAAGTGCTCTGGCTCTGGTGCTGGTGCCGATGGCACAGGCGACACCAATGCGGTGGTGGGCAGTGGCACGGGCATGGCCAATGCCGATGCCGGTTCATGGTAATTCTAGTGTCCTCCCCACTCTTTTTTCAACCTCATGTGAGATGTCTGCTCCCTGTGCCTCTCCTAGAGGGGACATGGAGAGAATTTTTAATCAATCTCAAGTTAATCTCACAGGAGTTTTTTGTTTCAGCCTTAGAAACGCTAATTGCATTAGCCTTAAGACCAAAAATTTGACTAACTGGGAGGAACCATTGCGGTCCAATCAGGTCTCAAGAAGCATTATCAGTGCTGTATTGAGCAAGGTAGCTTCGGGGAAGCAATCAGGCTCAGGGACCCCCGCAAACAGCAGCTCTGCTCTTAACATAACTACCTTGGCTATTATCTCCGAGGTACTAATCCCAGTGCCTCCTTCTTCTAGTAGTATTTATAATGCCACTCATTTCAAGGCCTCTCCTTACTGTTCCCCTAATCTTGATTTCCCCCCAATATTTACGCCTTGTCAGGATCATTCTTGGGAGAAACATCAAGTTGCTAAAGGTTTCTCCCTTTCCCCCTCTCTTAATAGGTATGTTTATAACTTTAACAATAGTGCCAGCTCCTCTACAGGAGTAGGTTGGTCCTGGTTTCAATGGCTGATTTCCAATGAAAAGGGGGCTTCAGCCGATATTTCTGCAATGGCTCAGTTGGTAGGAGCCAAAAGTTGGCTGGCTAATATTTCTGGTACTGTTAGGGAAAGTGAACAAGGTAATAGACTTACATCTGTTTCATTCAACTCTCTGTTGTATAATGCCACATTGCCTCCTGCAATGGTCTGTGTCCAATCCCCCTTCTTATTCCTTTTGGCTAAGGCCACCTCGTTGGGGATGCTGGATTGTTCTCATACTACCTGTCTCTTATCTGAGTGTTGTAATGATTCCTGGACTGTAGCAGTGGTTATGAAAATTCCAACTTTTGTCCCAATCCCGGTCACTGCGGATCCTGATAAATTCCCTATTGTTGAGCTACTTAGAGTCCGCAGAGATTTTGGAATCACAGCGGCTATAGTGACACCCGTGGCAATATCTGCTGCTGCAGCGGTTACGGCCGGAGTGGCTATGGCCAATCAAGTACAAACTGCTGCCACTATTAATCAAGTTGTCCAACAAACTTCCACCATACTTGAATCCCAAAATACAATTGATCAACATATTTTGTCAGGGATTTTAGCTGCCAACCAAAGAATAGATTTACTCCAAGCTCAGGTAGAAGAATTGGCTGACTTAGTACTTTTGGGTTGTGTTGACCAACGTGCACATTTATGCATAACCTCTGTCAGATTTAATGATTCCAGGAATGCTTCCTGCAACATTGGCGAATATTTGGCTGGAAATTGGTCCATGGAAGCGGAAGACATGATCCAGTCTCAACTAACCCAGATAGCTGTCTTGAATAGCACCCGTGTTGATCCCGTGACTTTGGGTCAATTTACCGATTGGATATCTTCTGCCTTTTCCTTTTTTAAAGAGTGGGTGGGGGTAGGCATTTTTGGTGCAATGTGTTGCTTCGGTATGTTTCTCTGTTTGTGGTTTCTCTGTCGCCTCAAGGCCCGCAATGCTCACGATAAGGCTATGATCATCCAAGCTCTTGCAGCTTTAGAAAATGGCAATTCACCTCAAGTCTGGCTTGCGCAGCTTAAACAGTAAATCTTTGACATGGTCGTTGCACCCCAAGTTATTATAACATTGCACTGGGATCGGCATGTCTTTCCTCGTTATTCTCTTAGTGTTGGAAAGCCCTTGCACTCTGCCGGTCTTGCTGCCATTGCACGCAGGTGGGTTTCCACACTAATGCTTCTCTATCGCCTTAAAGTCCGTGCCTTTCTTTCAGGGTGCTGTCAACTCGTTTGTCGTTGTGTACAGCCACAGAACAGCCTCAGCTGTCCCCCTTCGTCCACCTTCATCACGATGCAGGATGCGAGGCAAAGCACTGCACTTGAGTGATCCCTCAACGGACCTCAAGGAAAGCATGTCCTATTGCATGCGGGTTTGATGTCCACACCCCCGCCCTACGAAAAAAGGCGTCGGCTGATATGGGGTCAGGTCTGGGGAAGGCGCCTCCTTAGGACTGAACCATACATTGCAGCCGCTTCTGCATAGTGGGATAGGCCCTCTACTTTCGCCTGCATTGTTTTATAAAATAGAAGGGGGAACTGTGGTAAGCCATTGTTGTAGATTGTGGCCGCCATTAGAAGATGGCGCCAGCTTCCACTGTGGCCTGTGATAAACAAATTCTTTTGTGGAGAGTTGGCACGCTATCCCTTGCCACCCTATAAGAAAGATCCACGCGGCGGCTTAAGATTGGTACGTGGGAGGCTTTATTAGGCTGTGCTTGGGCGCTCGGGGGTAGAAGAGAGGGAGGTCACTAAAAGATACTTTAATCAAGGCCTGAATAAACTGCTGAAAGAAGATTCCTGAGTTGCGTCTTCCTTGCCGGCAAGGGGTCGCGACACCTATTTTATTAACCTTTCACTACCGACTATCCTTTTTGACTGGATGTTCTCTTCTACATTCTATTATCCAAGGTACAAGGTCCTATGCCATTGTATATCGATTTATTCAAAGATAAATATCCCAATCAAGGCCCCAGTGCCCTTCTGGGCTTCAAATGCTAGTTAGATTTCTGTTTTTATACATATATTTTACCTATATATTTTTATACATATTGCAGGTTCCCAATACCATTATTCATTCAGCAGAATGATTCCTAACCCAAATCAAACATGTTATTAACCCTAAACATACACTCTTACCTCAATCTAACTTTACAGAAGAGCAGGGACAGAGTTGGTCTTATAATACAGGAATGTAGGGGATCTTCCACCTGCTGAGAACCTCAAAGGTCCATGCAGACATAATCCCTGGAGAAGATGTAGGCACTTCTGAAGGACCTGAGAGAGCACAAGTCATTTTCCATTGAAAACAACCTGGTCAGGGTGAAGGGTTGTGTCTGAATCAGCCTCTCTATTCTTAATGTAGAGAAGATGGACCAAATGAGACCAGTGTGGAGAGCTGTTACTGGGTGCCTATGGTTGATATACCATTCTAACTTGTGAAAGTGTCACAGGAAGCAGGGGCAGCCTCCATCTCATGGGAAGCTTGGAAGCAACTCTTAGGACAAAGTGGTTGACAAGGCAGTTAGTTCATTCAGTTCCTGACGGAAGTGACCTCACCTCACTTCCTTGGTGATGGAACTCTCTGTACTTGTGATCCAGGAAACCAGTCAACCAGTGCCAGTCCTAGTCCCAGTCACAGTGGTTTCACTTTTTGGATTTCCCGAGGACAGAGTCAATCTTTCTTGGTACCTAGTGATGTTAGGATGGCCAAATGGCAGGAAATCTCTGAAGAGGGGCCTTTTATGAGAAAGCAGGTAGTGGCTCACCACTGGCTCCTGACAACTTCAGAGAGTTGGAAAAGGACACAAGATCAGAGACAGGACAGGCCATTTTGGGGGACCCAGAATGTCCCACAGTCAGAGGACACTCCAAATAGTCACAACCTACTTGGGGGAAAGAGGTGCCTTTGTGGGTGTGGGTGTGGGTTTGTGGATTTGGCTCTTGTTCTGAGAATAGGTACAAATGAGGTTTGTTTGGTTTGGACTGAATTGTTTCTAGTAAGTCGTTTGACAATGCGAGTGCTTCTGTGTCTTTGTATCCCACTGTGTCCGTGGCTATAGATTTTAGAAAAGAGAATGCATCAATTGATGTGTCCTGTCTATTAGAAAGCTTACCAGCATTCATCCTGCCCAATTTATAAATGAAATGCAGCTTGGCATTTTGATGGGCAACACCTACGATCTTCCTAAGTTCCTGTTTTCTTCCTGAAATCTGGCCACTCTCCATAATAGGCTCATGGTTTTGTGTACAAGATATGTACAACCTCCAAGCTCTGTGACATGGCCATGTACTGAATAGCTTAAGTGAATGGCGAGCATCTCAGAAAAGTCACATACCAGTTTGACCTGTAATGTCTCATTGGGGAAACCCTGCTTTGGGCCTTTTCTTACCTATTGTTCTATTGCCCTAAATGTCAGGATGGTCTTTGCCTCAGGCCAACGCTTTGTGAAGTCTGAAGAAAACCTTTTTCAAATAAAAAAGAATGGGCATCACCTGTGGCTCTTTGCTTAATTGCTCTACAAAGGGATTTGTCTGAATCAGTGTCTTGGCCCTGTGTTAGGCTGTGGCTTAGATTCTCAGCAACTGATGGATCTAAAGAAAGATCCCATGTGTGCATCCAAAACCAAAATGACAAAAAGAGCAGTCTTGTGGATGAAGTCTTTCGCCTTCCTCTGTAAGGTTTCTGACATCAATCAAGTGAGAATAGGGATCCTTTAGGTCAAATGAATTCTTCAAATCCCTGCAGAGGCTAGCACATAGGTGCTTGGGTTTTCTCATGACTCCAATTCACATAAAGAATCTAAACCCCACAGTCAGTAGGTCTCAAATTTGAGAAGTGGATCAGTATTAATGGCAGTCCTATTTGATCACTTCTGGTTCAAAGGAAGGGTGTCCTGCTCACTCAGAATTTAGGTAAACGAGGGGCAAGGGAGCGTATTTTGGACACTGTCTTGGGCTGCATTCCTCATGTAAATCTCCAGCCAGAGGATATGATGAGTGTCTATATGGAAGAAGATGAGGGCCATGTGGGAGTGTTTTGGTTTTAATTGTGTTCATTTTTGTGGCAGTTGGAATGGATGACTGAGACCACCTGGGTTTTAACTGTGGTGTGATTCCCCTTAGAGACTGAGTACAGGAACAGAACTTAGAGAAGTATTGCCATGAATTGTGTTGGGATTTTAGGAGGCCAAGTATTAGAGTCACCCTTGGAAACTGACATCTAGGCCCAGGGTGGCTTTCCATAGATCACTGGGAATCTCAGGCTGGATATCACATGATTTTATTCTGAAAGACTTGGCAGGCTTAGTTGAGAGTCATAACACACATGGAACTCACATTGTAGACCTCAATGGGGCTGGATTTATGTGACCTTTTGGCCAATCTATGGGAAACCTTGCCTGTGAGAGTTCTCCAGAACTTTCTTTGAAATGAACTTCCACAACACTTAATGGTCCCTGAATGAATTGAAACCCACATGCTGCCAAATTCATCCTTGAAAAATTGCTAGATAAATACCATGAAATTTTTGAAATTCCCATGACCAGACGGCACTGGAGAAACTTTGGATGTCCTGTTGCTGATCATGAATATGCAGGACAGTGACTTGATTGACTGAGTTTCATGAAAATGGTGTAGAACAGAGATTCCAAGAAGTTGGACCCTGCTGAGTAGTGGGCCTAGTGCAGTGATGGGCAGGTGTGTGATAAAAAAAAAACATCTGTGGTGGGGCCATGTGGATCTGCCATTGGCTTCCAATTGGCTTGTGACTGACATGGTGCAGCCAGCAGACGCTTCTATGTAAAGGCATCTTGTTATATGAAGAGGTTTCAGGCCAATGTTTAGAATCAGGTTGCTATGGTTAAGGAGGCAAGCTATGTGGGATAGAAGCCTGGTTGGTGCATTCTCCTGCAGACCCTGACCCACCACATGTGACAGAACTCCCTCAAGCACTGTGTCCCAGTTGAATTCCTTGTATTTCGTGAAGCAAATACCAAATTCCCAGTGCAGCAGCAAGAAACACCAGGAAAACTGGAGGATGACCAAATGGCTTAAGAGTTCAAAAGGGTAGACAATTAGCCCCCAGTGGCCACAGTTTACCTACAAAGAGAGAATTAAGGACTGCTTCCTAATGTTTTTTTGGAAAATAGGAAATCATGTATTCCTGGTCACATAGAATCATACCCAGATTTGATGGTCTCACTACAAAGGAAGCTAAATCTCCTGACTACAACATATATTTCAAGTGCCCAACCTCAGAGGCAGTTACTCAAGAAGTTTTTAGTCCAGCAGAGCTCCATGTTTGTGGAGTTTTTTCCTTTTCCCTTACTTTTGGAATCTTCTCTACCACCTCCAAGTTTGTGAACTCCTGAGCATATTCGATTGCAGATAAGTATTCACAGATTTTCTAACTCTTCCACTCTAATTGTGTTTTACTTGGAATGAAGGTAAAGTCAAGGCATTGTTCTGGATGAGAGTGGGAAGATATTTTTGTAGCACATATTTGCATAAACATTGGAATCGTTTTCCAAATTTCCATTTGAAATACTGAATCCCTGACACTAACACATGCCCAACTAGACTCTGACTACTAATCCTAATATGATTGGGAAAATTAACCCAAAAAGAATAGAAATACAAGCAGTTCAGAGGACGAATGGTGTATCATTGGAATTGCCTTTTGCATTATATAGGGTGGGAGTTATAAATCTAGTCAATTTTTTGTTGAAATGGTTCTCCATGTGTTTTTAAAGTTAACGAATTATGTGAATCCCTGTCTCCCTTTTTCTGTAGCCTATTCAGTACATGTATTTTAATATGCACATATAGAATCCTACCTGGTACCACACGTACATTTTTGTGAGGTGGCTGACTTGGCAGATACAAATTGTGAGAAGAGATCACTCCTCCTAAATGCTGTTGGAACTGAAAATTTAAACTATTGTTGATCTTCCTAGTACAACAACATTATACATGAATCCATGTTCAGTAAAACGAATTTATTTGGATCTGTGGATGACATATATTTCATGGTGAATTTCAATTGGCATATATTGCTACTTTTTAATGTCTGTGTGTGTGTGTGTGTGTGTTTATGTATATACACACACATTCTAGATTTTTCAAAACATGAAATATATGTGTCTTACTATACACTCCATAAATTCATTCATTTTCATGTATGTGGATTAATAATCAACTTTTCACAAAATTATTCTGAGAAATATTCATCCACCTGAACTACATATTTGATTCCTAGTACTGAAAACTAACTTCAGTAAATGGTGCATACAAATCCTAATATTTCTGCAGTAACTGACCCAGTTTAATATCAATGCAAGTAGATTTCTATGGAACATGATGTGTATTTTGTCATTCATTTTTATTCAATACTGGTAGATTTTATTTCTTCAGTTAATACACATGATAGGGTATATATTTCATCAACAAGTTAAGAAATTAATAGGCATTTTGTTTTACATTCCATCACTTCCTAATTCAGAATACATGTTTTCCACAAGGTTTCTTCACTGGTATTTTCACGTGAATTCTTTCACAAAATGCAAATGTCACACTAATGTTTGTACCGAAGACTAAATGGAAAGTGAGTATGGATTACTAAAAACATCAATGTCCAGGTTGCCTACTGCTATCAAATGTCAATCCTATTGGTGACTAAATATTTGTTTCTTCCTAAGATTATATATTCAACCTCAAGCCTGTTGAAAATGTCTGATCCTATCACTTACTATTGTATATCGATTTATCTGAGACATCTGTGCAGAATATAATTCAAAGCTAAGTATGCCAATCAAGGGCCCAATGCACTTCTGGGCTTCAAATCATATCTAGATTTCTGTTTTCATACTTATATTTCACCTATATATTCTTGTAAATATCGCAGGTTCCCAATACCATTATGGATCCCTCAGAATGATTCCTAACCCAAATCAAACCTGTTATTAACCCTAAGCATACACTGTTCCCTCAATATAACTTTACAATAGAGCAGGGACAGAGTTGGTCTTACAATACAGGAATGTAGGGAATCTTCCACCTGCTGAGAACCTCAAAGGTTAATGCAGAAATGTTCCCTGGAGAAGACTTAGGCAGCTCTGAAGGACCTGAAAGAGCAAAATCATCTTCCATGGCAAAAACCCCGGTCAGTATGAAGTACTCTGTCTGAATCAGCCACTCTGTTCTTAATGTAGAAAAGATGCACCAAACCAGGCCTGTGTGGAGAGCTGTTCCCTGGTGCCTATGGTTGATATACCATTCTAACTAATGAATGTGTCAGAGGAAGTAGGGGCAGCCTCCATCTCATGGGACCCTTGTAAACAACTGTTAGGACAAAGTGGTTGCCAAGGTATTGACCTCATTCAATTCCTGAAGGAAGTGACCTACCTCACTTCCTTGGAACTCTCTGAACTTGGGATCCAGGAAGCCAGGCACCCAGAGCCAGTCCCAGTCCCAGTCCCAGTGGGCACACTTGTTTGAATTTACCAAGGACAGAGTCAGTCTTTCTTGTTACCTCCTGATGTGAGGATGGCCAAATGCCAGGAGAACTCTGAAGAGGGGCCTTTCCTGAGAAAGCTGCTGGCTTCTGACAACTTAACAGAGTTGGCAAAGAAGGCCTGATCTGATACAAGACAGGCCATTTTGGAAGAACATAGTATGGTCCACCAGTCAGAGGACACTACAGATAGTCACAGACCTACTTGTGGGAAGGAGGTGCCTTTGTGGGTGTGGGTGTGAGTTCATGGTTTTGTCTCATGTTCTCAGAATAGGTTTGGAGTCGACTGTTTCTAGTAAGTCATTTGACAAGGCGAGTTTTCTATGTATGTATATCCACTGTGTCCGTTGTTGTAGTCTTTAGAAAAGAGAATGCATCAATGGAGGTGTCCTGTCTAGTAGGAAGCTTCCAGGCATTCATTTTGCCCTTTTTATGAATGGACTGTTGCTTGTCTTATGGACAGGCAACACCTACTATCTTCCTAAGTTCCTGTTTTATTCCTGAATTCTGTCCTCTTTCCAGAATAGCCTCATTGTTTTGTGCTCAAGATATGTACCACCTCCAAACTCTGTGACATGACCATGTACTGGATAGCTGAAGAGAATGGGAAGATTTCAGGAAACTCAGATATCATTGTAAACAGAAAAGTCTCAGTGGAGAAACCCTGCTTTGGGCAATTTGATTACCTATGGTTCCCTTGCCCTGAATGTTAGGAAGGTCTTTGCCTCAGGCCACCCCTTTGTGAAGCCTGAAGAAAACAGTATTCAAATGGAAAGGAATGGGCATTACCTGTGTCTCTTTGCTTAATTGCTTTGGAAAGGGATGTGTCTGAATCAGCCTCTTGGCCCTGTGTGAGGTTGTGGCTTTGAATCTCAGAAGCTGATAGATCTAAAGAAAGATTCCATGTGTGCATCCAAAAGAAAAATGGCCAAAAGAGCAGTCATTGTGGATGAAGTCTTTCGCCTTCCTCTGTAAGTTTCCTGACCTCTATCAAGCGAGAATAGGGAAGATACATCAAGCCAATTGAGGGCTTCTTTTGGAAAAATTGTACCACTGATGACAGAATCAGCATAAGTATCCCAACACTACCACAATTCGCTGCACCAGCAGATAGTTCACAATGCATACAAGTGAGTTCACAATGCATACAAGTGATACATATTCCAAGCAAGTTCTGCAAGCAGTTCAGTGATGGGTATTGCAGAAGCTGTATATTGGTTTTATCTTTGTCTTCACCGGCACTGGGATAAAGATAGGAATTCTGGCAATAATGGCTAAAGAAAAAATTATGTAATATTCCAGAAGGCACTAAAAGAAAACAGTTTTCTTAACAATTTACCTTATCTTGAAGAGAATTATTAAATATAATGAAAAGGAAAGGTAAAAGTAAAAAAAACAGGTCTGTTAACCTCCTATTTTTTCACATATTAAAACAATCCTGAACAGTTGTTTACCCCATTTAAATTAAACCATTTAATTCATGTGAATTAAAAAAAATGGATCCATTTTTTTCATGAGCACTCATCATATATGATATATGGACATACACACATTCAAACATATAACACAAAACACAAGTGTGCACACATAATAAATACATACAACACATAATATAATAGTAAAGGCCTTATAACTTTTTACAGGTGAAATCATCATTGCAATGTTTAAAAACTCTATAGACAAAAAATAGAACTGATCAGCAAAACATTAACCTAGGTCTGTATGAGCTCAAAAAAACAAAAGAGAACTTCATGATGTGGTAAAGGGCAATAATAAAATAGATATTGAAAAAAGCATCCCTGTTCTGTCGCCGATGTAAGGATAGCCAAACTGGAGTTTTGCACATCAGCTGTTATGGATTTGAGCCAAATCATCTTATTTTGGTCTATAGAAATCGCTTTAGTTAATCTCTCTGGAATCCAAATCGGCTGCTGTTCTCCCTGTGGAAACACATAAACAGACCCCCGACTTTAGGCAATCACTGGGTCAGAACCTAAGTTAATCTCTCTGGAATCCAAATCGGCTGCTGTTCTTCCTGTGGAAACCCACAAACAGACACCCAATTCCAGAAAATTAATGGGTCAGGACTTTTCCATTGTCCTGTTAGAATATCCTTCCAAAGTACCTTGGGCTTATACACTTTTTTTGGACACATATGCCTTTCTGCAGCACTAAGTCCTGAAAATCCAAATTTAATAAGTTTAGAGTTAAAAAGGGTTGTTTTAAGTTCATCTTTGGGGAATTTATATCTCTTCCCAATTCCGTCTTCTTACTTTAATAAGCACATTTTAATAGTTTGATGTGCTCTTTCAACTCTGCCTTGTCCCTGTGGATTGCATGGGATTCCTGTTATATGAGTAATGCCAAATGATGAGCAAAATTGTTTAAAAGAGTTAGACCTATAACCAGGGGCATAATCTATTTTAACTCTTTTGGAATGGCCAAGTGGCAAAATTTTGTAATCAATGAGCTACAACATCTTTAGTGTTTTTCCAGCATGAAGGGAGCCCATCAAAAATCCAGAAGAAGTATCAACTGTAACATGCAAATATTTTAATTTTCAAAATTCTGGCAAGTGTATGACGTCCATCTGCCAAATATGGTTAGGTATCAATCTTCTAAGATTGACTCCAAGATTAACTTGTGGTAAAATGGTCACACAATTTTGACATTGTTTTATTATTTGTCTAGCTTGTTACTTAGTTATTTTAAAATGCTTTTGTAAAGTATTAGCATTGATATGCAACTTTTTATGAAAATTTATAGCTTCTTCTAGTGTAGAGAAAATATGTATGTATGTCATGTGTAGTTTTATCTGCTAAATCATTGCCCAAACTAAGGGCTCCAGGCAATCCTGGATGTGCCCTGGTATGTCCTATTAAGATTGGATCTTTTCTGTCTCAGATTAGACTTTGTATAGTGGAAAGGAAAGAGAAAACAGTAGAGGAAGGTGAAATCCTACCAGCATCTTCAAGGGATACTATAGCATTAACTATATACTGACTATTGGAAAATAAATTAAACACAGAATCTGTAAACATAACAAAAGCTTATAATACTGCATTAACCTCTACCTTTTGAGCTGATTGTTGGGGTATTAAAAATGTAACAGTTTGATCAGGTGTAACAATTGCTGCTGTACCATTATTTGAACCAACAATGAATATATTTGGAGCATTCATGATAGGTGTTTTCTTGTCATTTTTGGAAAAATTACAGGATGCGATGACCAAAAAGACAATAAAAGATTAGATGGTAAGTGGGTATCAAATGAAACATTAGATTTACACATGATTATTGCCCAAGTATTTAACTCATTAGCTAATTAATCAATTTGATTCATAGTGTATGGAGTAATACTTTTATTGGGAGAAATTCCAAACACTCCCTTTGCTGCTTTTATTCCTATGAGTATTAATTGTCCCTCAGCCTTGGGATACCTATTAATTATAGTGTTAGAAGAATAAGAAAAATGAATCCATTATAATGGAGCTTCTTGCCAACATACTCCTGTAGGAATATTTTTTGTTGGTAGTACAATAAATAATAAAGGCAAAATTTTATCAAATCTATCCAAATGCATATTTCCCATATATGTTTCAATGATTTTTAATCCCTTTCTTGCTTCAGGTGTTAACATTCTGGGTGAATTTGGATCAGATGGACCTTTTAGGATATCAAATAAAGGTTCCAACTCTCCTCTTTGTATACCTAGATAAGGCCTTATCCAATTTATGTCTCCTAATAACTTTTGAACGTCATTAATTGATTGGAGTTGATCTACTCGTATTTGAATTTTTGGTGGACTGACCATGGTTGAGGGTAATAGAACTCCTAAATAATTAATTGGAAAATTTAATTGTACTTTGTCAATTGTTATCTCTAGATTATAATTTTTAATAAGTTTGTAAGTGTTGCATAACATTCTAGCAATGCGTTTTTACATTTGTGTGCTAATAATACATCATCCATACAGTGAAATATTTGTATTTCAGAATTTTGATTTCTAAGTGGCTGGATTACTTTGTTAACATAAATTTGACACATAGTTGGGCTGTTAGCCATCCCTTGAGTGAGTACTTTCCACTCATATCTCTGATCAGGACCTTCATTATTCAGTGCAGGGATAGTAAATGCAAAACGTGGACTATCCCTAAGGAAGAATTGGAATTGAAAAAAAAAATCTTTAACATGTATAACTAAAACATACCAAGTTTTTGGCAAAGCAGACAATTGAGGGATCCCCGACTGAGCAGGTCCAAAAATAATCATCTCATTATTAATGGCTCTTAAGTTTTGCAATAATCTCCATTTACCCGATTTCTTTTTGATGACAAAAATGGGAGTATAATGGGGAGATACAGAAGGTTGTATATGTTCTTCCGCTAATTGTTGTTGGACCAGGTTCTGGGGTGATTGTATCTTTTCTTTAGTCAGGGTCCACTGAAGAACCCATACTGGTCTCTCTGATTTCCAAGTAATTTTTATTGTCTCAGTGGCCCTTTCTGAAAATCCAACCCATGTCTGTCTGTTGATGGTCTATTTGAATTGGTGCTGCTATACCTTGTTCTAGTTTTTCTAATCTTTTTCCTTTCCTAAAACCTTCTCTAGCCATAATAGTGGGTGCATTTTGATTGATGTTATTTGTTAATGTCAAACCTAATTAATCTAGGACATCTCGTCCCCATCAATTTACGGGAAGATGATCCAATACATATGGCTGTATAGTTCCTTCACATCCTTCAGAATCTTTCCAATCTAATACCATTGCACTTCTTTGGGGATTAGTCGCCACTCCTAGGTCTCAAAGTGTTTGAGTGGCTTGTTGTTATGGCCAATGTTTTGGCCATTCTTGATGAGAGATGATGCTAAGGACTGCACCTGTATCCAGTAGCACATTAAATTCATGTCCTTGAATATTTGGTTTTAGCATGGGGCGAGAATCTAAATTTAAAGAAAGCATAGCCCAATCTACACCTGTGGAGCCTAATCCCTTGGAACCTCTTTCTACAGCATGACTGGAAAATTTATCATGTAGACTAGGTATTATTAGTAACTGTGTTATTCTATCTCCTGGTGCAATTACTGATATATCCTTTGGAGAACTGGCTATAAATTTTATTTCACCTTCATAATGAAGGGATCAATTACCCAAGGACTTATCATAAGTACTTTTAGATTAGAAGAGCTGCGTCCCAATAATAAGCCCACTGTTTTTTTCGGAAGAGGTCCTTTCACCCCTGTGTGAATGATTTGAACCCCCATCTTTGCAGTTAGTACTGATCTTGCAGAGGCGCAGATGTCCAACCTGCACTCTCTCTGATTTGTCTGATGAGGCATATGATGGACAATGTGTCCTGGGCACTACACTGATGGGGTTGCTGGGTTCCTCCAGTGCTCCGTATATTTGTGGTTTTTGGGCCCCAGAGCATTGGGCCCCCCTGTCCATTTTTTGGCAATTGAGCCCAATGCTTTTCTCCATGATATCGTGGATAAACAGCTGGTCCTTGTTTGTTTTGTGATAATGAGGTATTCTTTATGGGGGTTTGAGAACAGCATTCATTAGCCCAGTGTCTCCCTCTATGGCATCGTGCGCAAATACCCATTATTCTGCTCCTTTGGTACCTAGTTTTGTTAAACCCTCCTCCTATGGAGCAATTCCTCTTAAAATATCCTGTTTGTTGACAATTGTAGCATTTTCCTGGCCTTGCATCTAAAGCCTGTTCTACTGCAGCTGCCACAAATTGCCCTTGTTCATTGATGTCTCTGGCATCTAAAGCCTGTTTTACTGCAGCTGCCACGACTTGCTCTTATTCATTAATGTCTCTACATAATTTAATATATGTGTTTAAATCTTTATGTTTCCATGGTCTAATGATATCTCTACACCAACGATTTGCTTGGTCATAAGCCAGTTGTTTTATTAATGGCATTGCTAGTTCTGTATTCCCAAAAAGACTCAGGTAGCGGTTTGAATAAGCCTATCTACAAATTCAGCGTAAGATTCATTAGCTCCTTGTATTACCTAAGATAATTGACCTTGTAAACCTCCATGTCCTTGTAAAGTCTTCCATGCCCTAACCGCCTCTGCAGCAATTTGTGCGTATACACCAAGATCATATGCAATTTGTTGCTGCTGATCCTCATAAGGTCCCTTTCCTAACAACATATCTAGATTTCTCTGAGGATAACCAGCTTCTGCATTTCGCCTAGCCAACTCTTTGCAAAATTCCTCATTGGCAACCTTCCATAAAAGGTATTGACCTCCATTTAGCACAGCTTTACACATATTAGCCCAATCTACTGGCGTCGTATTCAAGTTGTTAATGGATTCCTCCAAGCTTACAATGAAGGGTGCTTGAGGACCATAGGTTGTTACAACCTCTTTTAGGTGCTTCACTATTTTGAAATTTAAAGCATGGTGAATTCGCTGCCCTCCTACCTCAAATACAGAGCATGTTAATACTTGAGATCCTGTCTCAGGATCCGAACTATCAACTGCGGGGTTTGGGTGCCTCCCAGCATATGGAGGTGGCCTTGTTATTTGGACATTTACATACTCTGGTGATAGAAAGGTGTTAGTAACAGTCTCCTGTAGAGGTGGCGCTGTTGATTGGAAACTTATGCCCTCTGGTGATAGAAAGTTGTTAGTAGCAGTCTCCTTTTGTAACTTTTCCCCTCATGGCATTTTCTGCCCTAAGCTTTGTTCCTCTATCTTTGTCTGAACTAAAGTCTTTGGACTAAGCAAACCAAATATGAACGTCCTCATTTGCAATGTGTCAACTGGCAGAGTCCCTGGGCTGTTCTTTTCTCCTCTTTTTAATCTTCACCATGATGGTTCCTTTATGGTATATTTAACAACTCCTCCTTAAAAAGACATGGGCTACATTTTTGTATTGTATCAACGTATGTCCTGACTGTTCTTGACTTTAATGAGATGCCTCCTTCCTCTAACAATTTACTTAAAAGTCTTTCAGTTTGTTTTTTACTAATTTCTGATCCCGTATTTCTACTATAATACAACCCAACAAGATGATGCCAGACAAAACCGAGACAGAATGAAATAAAAAGGGAACAACAAAAAGTCATTATGGTCTTTCTATCCTCCTGACATGTGAATCGGTCCTTTCTCACTATCTGTTCCTCAGACGTAAATAATTTTTCCTCAGATGTGAGAGGCTTTTCTTCCATCTCACTCATCTCCATGGACAGGCATGTTAAAACAAAAGTGAAGCAAAACAAAAGAGGAATCCTAAAATGGCTACCCGTCCTCTCGCCCTGCCCTCAGGGGAGAGCAGTTTACCTTATCACTTATCCTCAGTTGCTCCCCATGCGAGCCACCAAACGCTGCAGTCTGGCTGGGCATGATTCAAGAGCCACTTTTCAAAAGAAACAAACTTTATTTTTAGAACCACACATGACAAACAAAACAGCTCCTCAGGAAAAAAACCCTCAGAGCCCAACTGCCACCACTGGCTTCCTTGTAAAGTCTCTGTCACACCCACAAGCCTCTCCACCTCCCACAATCCTCCTGCTCTTGATGCCGTTTGGCTGGGTCACGTGGGTGGAGCCAAAAAAGTCTCACAATGAGCAGCTCTGTGGTCTGAAAGGACAGGGAAACAGCCCAATGAGCATCACCGCAGACGAGCCAATCAGCTAGATGTTGCTGGGGCGCTGTGAGCCAATAATCACCTGGCAGGTGGATGTTGCTGGGAGCTGGAAGTTTGCTGGGGACCCTTCAGCTGTGGCTCTCAAAAAATTGGTGTCTCCTTTCTCTGTAGACTGTTCAGCACATGTATTTTTATATGCACATATAGAATCCTACCTGTTATCACACCTACATTTTTGTGAGGTTGCTGACGAGGCAGATACAAGTTATGAGAAGAGATCACTCCTGCTAAATACTGTTGGAATTGAAAATTCAACCTATGGGTGAGCTTCCTAGTAGAACAACATTATACATAAATCCATTTTCGGTGAAATAAATATTTTTGCACCTGTGGATGATATATATTTCATGATGAATTTCGATTGGCAAATATATTGCTTGTTTTTAATGTCTGTCTGTGTGTGTGTGTGTGTGTGTGTGTGTGTGTGTGTGTGTATATATATATATATATATATATATATATACACACACACTCTCCATATTTTTCAAAATATGAAATATATGAATCTTATTATACACTCCTTAAAATCATTCATATTCATGTATGTGAATTTATGATCAACTTTTCACAAGATTTTTCTCAGAAATATTCATCCACCTGAAATACATATCTGTTTCCTAGTACTGAAAATTAACTTCTGTGAATGGTGCATACAAATCCTAATATTTCTACAGTAAAACCTAGTTCAACAACAATGCAAGCAGTGTCCCATGGGACATGATGTGTATTTTTAGGTTCATTTTTATTAAACAGAGGTACATAATTATTTCTTCAGTTTATGCACAAAATAGGATATATATTTCAACCACAAGTTCACAAATTTATAGGCATTTGATTCAATTTCAATCACCTGCTGCTTCAGAACACATATATTCCTCCAAGGTTCTTGACTGGTCTTTTCATGAGAGTTCTTTCCAAACACATTATTTTCGATTTCCATAATCATAATTGAAGCAAAACTCACACACTTTTCATGATAAACCATAACCTTAATATTACCGTTAGTGTATAACTGGTTGTAATGAATGTATGTATATCAATTTAAGATTTCTTGTATATTTTCAGATATCAAATCAATCCACTATTTAAAGTTGGAACCAGTAATATCATTTATTCACAGTATGGTCTATTCATACATTATTTCTATATACATTGACACAGGGTACTCTACTTTGTTCCCCAATTACGTCTTCAAAATATTGCTCCCAGTAATGGTGGAAGAAATGCTCATGTCACCTGATCTACATATAAATTTTAACAGAGTAATATTCTGGACACAGAAAGCAAAACTCACTCTTATGATTGTAGCAAAGCCTAAAAGGAAAATGAGCAAGGATTACTAAAAATATCTATGTCCCGGTTGTTTAATGCTCTCAAATGTAAATCCTATTGATAAATCCTATGTATTTGTTTCTTCCTAAGATTATTTATTCAACCTCAAGCCTGTTGAAAATGTCTAATCCTATCCCTCACTTTATACTTTGCCTGATTTCTTAATGTGTCTATTGATATCTGCTTTCCTACATATTTTCCCCAGTTCATCATTGTGATTGACTCTTCACATGTGCTGACATTTACATTCACTCTCTTATTGAAAAGAAATTGCTAAAGAACTTTTGGTCCAAATCCTATACTCACTGTTGTTTCTAAACCTAGAGACTATCGTCCTAAACCTACAGACTTTCCCTTTATGACTGGATGTTCTTTTCCACACTCAATAATCCAAGGTACAAGTTCCTATGCCATTGTATATCGATTTATCTGAGACATCTGTGCAGAACATAATTCAAAGCTAAGTAACCCACTCAAGGGCCCAATGCCCGTTTGGGCTTCAAATCTTACCTAGATTTTTGTTTTCATACTTATATTTCACGTATATATTCTTGTAAATATTGCAGATTCCCAGTACCAATATTTGTCCTGCAGAATGATTCCTAACGCAAATCGAACGTGTTATTAACCCTAACCATACACTTTTCCCTCAATCTAACATTACGGAAGAGCAGGGACAGTGTGACCATGAAAGTCTCAGTGCAGAAACCCTGCTTTGGGCCTTTTGCTTACCTATTTTTCTGTTGCCCTGAATGTCAGGAAGGTCTTATCCTCAGGACACCCCTTTGTGAAGCCTGAAGAAAACAGGTTTCAAATGGATATGAATGGGCATCACCTGTGGCTCTTTGCTTAATTTCCTTGGAGAGGGATGTGTCTGAATCAGCCTCTTGGCCCTGTGTGAGGCTGTGACTTAGATTATCAGCACCTGATGGATCTAAAGAAAGATCCTATGTGTGCATCCAAAACCAAAATGGCAAAAAGTTCAGTCATTGTGGATGAAGTATTTTCCCTTCCTCTGTTAGATTCCTGACCTCCATCAAGTGAGAATAGGGATCCTTTGGGTCATATGAGTTCTTCAAGACCTGAAGAAGTGCTGGGGTTTCTCATGACTCCAAATCACATAAAGAATCTGTACCTATCAGTCAGAAGTAGTCAGTCAATATTGCTCCCAGAAATGGTGGAAGAAATACTCATGTCACCTTATCTACATTTACATGTATTCACAGAAATATTCTGGACACAGAATTCAAAGTTTACATTTATGATTGTACCAAAGCCTAAATGGAAAATTAACATGGATTACTAAAATCATCCATGTCCAAGTTGCCTAATGCTCTCAAATGTCAATCCTATTGGTGACTACATATTTGTTTCTTCCTAAGATTGCATATTCAAACTCAACCCTTTGAAAATGTCTAAGCCTATCTCTCACTTTTTACTTTGCCTGATTTCCTAATGTCTCTATTGATATCGGCTTACCTACATATTTTCCCCAGTTCATCATTGTGACAGACTCTTCACATGTGCTTACATTTAAATTCATTTTCTAACCGAAATCCTATTGCTAAAGAAATTTTGTTCCAAATCTTACACTCACCCTTCTTCCTAAACCTACCTACTATCTTCCTAATCCTACCAACTATTCCTTTTTGACTTGATGTTCTCTTCTACATTCAATCATCCAAGGTACAAGGTCCTATGCCATTGTATATCGATTTATCTGAGACATCTGTGCAGAACGTAATTCAATTCTAAGTATCACAATCAAGAGCCCAATGCTTTCCTGGCCTTCCAATCTTACTTGGATTTCTGTTTTCATACATTCAGTTCACCTCTATATGCTTATAAATATCGCAGGATGCCAAAACCATTATTCATCCACAAAATAATTCCTAACCCAAACTGAACCTGTTATTAACCCTAAACATACAGTGTTCCCTCAATCTTACTTTACAGAAGAGCAGGGACAGAGTTGGTCTTATAATACTGGAATGTAGGGGATCTTCTACCTGATGAGAACTTTAAAGGTCCATGCTGAAAGGATCCCTGGAGAATATGTAGGCAGCTATGAAGGACCTGAGAGAGCACAAGTCATCTTACATGGCAAACAACCTGGTCAGGATGAAGTGTTGTGTCTTAATCGGCCTCTCTTTCTTCTTAATGTAGAGAAGATGGATCAAATCAGGCCTGTGTGGAGAGCTGTTCCAGGTGCCTATGGTTGATATACCATTTTACCTTGTGAAAATGTCACAGGAAGTAGGGGAAGCCTCCATCTCATGGGACCCTTGGAAGCAAATGTTAGAACAAAGTGGTTTCCAAGGCCGTGACCTCATTCAGTTCCTGAAGGAAGTGACCTAACCTCACTTCTTTGGTGATGGAACTTGGCATCCAGGGAGCCAGGCATACAGAGCCAGTCCCAGTCCTACTCCCAGTGGTGTCACTAGTTTTGAATTACCAAGGACAGAGTCAGTCTATCTTGGTACCTACAGATGTGAGGATGGCCATATTCCAGGAAAGCTCTGAAGAGGGGCCATTTATGAGAAAGCAGGTAGTGGCTCACCACTGGCTTTTGACAAGTCTCAGTGAAAAAACCCTGCTTTGGGACTTCTAATTACCTATTGTTCTGTTGCTCTGAATGTCAGGAAGTTTTTTGCCTCAGGCCACCTCTTTGTGAAGCCTGAAGAAAACAGTTTTCAAATGGAAATGAATGGGCATCATCTGTGGCTCTTTGCTTAATTGCTTTGGAAAGTGATGTGTCTGAATCAGCCTCTTGACCCTGTGTGAGGCTGTGGCTTAGATTCTCAGCACCTGATGGATCTAAAGAAAGATCCCATGTGTGCGTCCAAAACCAAAATGGCCAAAAGAGCAGTCATTGTGGATGAAGTCTCTCGCCTTCCTCTGTAAGGTTCCTGAATTCCATCAAGTGAGAAGAGGGATCTTTGGATCAAATGAGTTCTTCAAAGCCCTGCAGAGGCTAGCCCATAGGTGCTAGTGATTTCTCATGACACTAATTCACATAAATAATCTAAACCCCACAGTCAGAAGACCTCAATTTGTATAAGCAGAGAAGTATTAACGGCAGGCCTATTTGATCATTCCTGGTTCACAGGAAGGGTGTCTAGGCCACCCTGACTTTAGGCAAATGAGGGGCAAGGGAGTTTATTTTGGACACTGACTTGGGATGCTCCCCTTTTGGAAAACTCCAACCAGAGTTTATCATGAGTGTCAATATAGAAGAACATGAGGGCCATGTGGGAGTGTTTTGATTTCAATTGTGGTAATTTGTGTGGCGGTTGGAAGAGGTGACTGGGTCCACCTGGGCTTGAACTCTGCTGTGATTCCCGTTAGAGACTGAGTTCTGGAACTGACCTCAGAAAAGTATATCCATGAATAGTGTTGGGATTTAAGAGGCCATGCATGAGAGTCACCCTTGGAAACTGAGATCTCCGTCCAGGGTGGCTTTGCATAGAGCACTGAGAATCTCAGCCAGGATATCACATGTTTTTTTTTAAAGACTTGGCAGCCATAGTTGAGAGTCAGAAAACACATGGACCTCACATAGTACACATCATTGTGCCTGGATTCATGTGACCTTTTGGCCACTTTTTGGAATCCTTGCCTGTGAGAATTCTTCAGAGCTTTCATTGAAATTAGCTTCCTCACCATTTAATGGTTCCTGAATTGAAATCCACAGTGCCTTCAACTTCATCCTTGAAAAATGGCTAAACAAATACCATGGAATTTTTGAAATTCCCATTACCAGATGGCACTGGAGAACCTTTGGGTATCATGTTGCTGATCATGAGTGTAACAAATAGTGCCTTGATTGACTGGGTTTTGTGAAAATGGTGAAGAACAGAGATACCAGTAAGTTGGAGCCTGCTGAGTAGTGGATGTAGAGCAGTGGACGGTAGGTGTGTAAATAAATATTATTGGTAGGACCACCTGGATCTGCCATTGGCTTCAAAAAGCCTTGTGACTCACAAGGTGCAGGCAGCAGAACTTATATGTAAAGGCATCTTGTTATATGGAGAGGTTTCAAGGCAATATTCAGAATCAGGTTGCTATAGTCAAGGGGGAAAGCGGGATAGAAGCCTGGTTCATACATTCTCTTGGAGACCCTGACCAACCATACGTGACAGAACTCCCTCCAGCATTGTGTCCCAGTTGTACTCCTTGTATTTCGTGAAGCCAATACCAAACTCACAGTGCAGCAGTTAGAAACACCACAAAAAGTGGAGCATGACCAAATGGCTTCACAGACCACACGGGGAGACACTTAGCTCCCAGTGGCCACAGTTTACCTACAAAGAGAGAATTCTGAACTGCTACATCATGTTCATTAGAAAATAAGGAACCATGTCGTCCACGTCACATAGATGCAGACCAAGATTTGATGGTGTCACTACAAACGAAGCTAAATCTCCTGACAATTACATATATTTCATGTGCCCAACCTTAGAGGAAGTTTCTCACGAAGTCGTTAGGCCAGCAGAGCTCGATTTTTGTGGAGTGTTTACCCTCTCCCTTACTTTTGGAAACTGTTCTTCCAACTCCAGTGTTGTGAACTCCTGAGCATTTTCCCTTCCACATATGTATTCACAGATTTTCTAACTCCTCTCCTCTAATTGTTTCTTACTTGGAGCAATGGTTATGTCAAGGCATTGTTCTGGATGAGAGTGGGAAGATTTATGTGTAGCACATGTTTGCATGCACATTAGATTCATTTTCATATTTTCCACTTGAAATACTGAATCCCTGACACTAACCCATACCCTACTAGACTCTGAGTACTAATCCTAATATCCTGGAGAAAAAGAAACCTAACTGAATATAAATACAGGCCTTTCATAAGAAGCATGGTGTATATTTGGATTTGCCTTCTGCTTTATCAAGTGCATGTGCTATAAATCTAGTCAACTTTTCATTGTAATATTTCTCCATTAGTTTTTAAAGTTACCACATATGTAAATTCCTGTCTTCCTTACTCTGTAGCCTATTCAGCACATGTATTTTTTTATGCATGTATTGTATCCTACATGGTATCACAGGTACATTATTGTGAGCTCACTGACTTTGTAATATAAAAATTGTGAGAAGAGATGACTCCCCCTAAATACTGATGGAACTGAAAATTCAACCTATGGGTGAGCTTCCTAGTGGAAAACATTATACATAAATCCATGTTCATTAAAATGAATATTTTTGGATATGTGGATGAATTATATTTCATGATGAATTTCGATTGGCATATGTATTGCTACATATAAATGTGTGTGTGTGTGTGTGTGTGTGTATTCTCCAGATTTTCCAAAATATGAAATATATGTATCTTATTATACACTTCATAAATTCATTCATGTTCCTGCATGTGTATTTATAAACAACATTTCACAAGATTATTCTCAGAAATACTCAACCAGCTGAAATACATATTGGTTTCCTAGTACTGAAAACTAACTTCAGTGAATGGTGCAAACAAATCCTAATATTTCTACAGTAACTTACCCAGTTTAAAATCAATGCAAGTAGATTCCTATGGGACCTGATGTGTATTTTGATGTTCATTTATATTCAACACTGGTACATTACTATTTCTTCAGTTTATTCATATCATGGAATATATATTTCACACACTTGTTAGCAAATTTATAGGCATTTGTTTCACTTTCAATCACTTCTTGCTTCAGAACACATGTATTCCTCCATGTTTCTTGACTGGACTTTTCATGAGACTTCTTTCCAAACACATTATTTTCGGTTTCCATAATCACTTTTGAAGCAAAACTCACACACTCTTCATAAAAAAAAAAAAAAAAAAACATAACCCTATTATTACCATTAGATGTATAACTGGTTGTAATGAATGATTTTATATCAATATAAGAATTCTTATATATTTTCAGATATCAATTCAATCCATTATTTAATGTGGCACCAGTTATATTATTTATTCACCATATGGTCTCTTCATGCATTATCTCTATATTCATAGATACAGGATACACCTCTTTTTTCCCCCAATTCTAATTCATATGTATTCAAAATGTTGCTCCCAGAAATGGTGGAAGAAATACTCGTGTCACCTGATCTACATATACATTTTATCACAGTAATATTCTGGAGACTAAACACAAAGATGACACTTATGATGTACCAAAGTCTAATTGGAAAGGGAACATGGATTACTGAAAACATCGATGTCCAGGTTGCCTAATGCTCTCAAATTACAATTCTACTGGTGACTACATATTTTTTTTCTTCCTAAGATTATATATTCAAACTCAACCCTGTTAAAAATGTCTAATATTATGACTCACTTTATACTTTGCCTGATTTCCTAATGTCTCTATTGATATCAGCTTTCCTACATATTTTTCTCAGTTCATCATCGTGACTGACTCTTCACATGTGCTGATATTTACATTTACTCTCTAACCAAAACCCTATTGGTAAAGAACTTTTGTTTGAAATCCTATACTCACTCTTCTTCCTAAAACTAATGACTATCTCCTGATCCTACTGACTATTCCTTTTTGACTGCATGTTCTCTTCTACATTCAATCATCCATGGTACATGGTTCTATGCCATTGTATATCGATTTATCTGAGACATCTGTTCAGAATGTAAATCAAGTGCCCAATGCCATTATGGGCTTCAAATCTTACCAAGATTTCTGTTTTCATACTTATATATCCCCTATATATTCTTTTAAATATCGCAGGTTCCCAATACCATTATTCAACCCTCAGAATGATTCCTAACCAAAATTGAACCTGTTATTAACCCTAATCATACACTGTTCCCTCATTCTAACTTTTCAGAAGAGCAGGGACGGAGTTGGTATTTCAATACAGGAATGTAGGTGATCTTCCACCAGTTGAGAACCTCGAATGTCCATACAGAAATGATCCCTGGATAAGTTGTAGGCAGCTGTGAAAGACCTGAAAGAGCAAACGTCATCTTACATGGTAAACAACCTGGTCAGGATGAAGGGATGTGTCTGAATCAGCCTCTCTTTTCTTAATGTAGAGAAGATGGACCAAACCAGGCCTGTGTGGAGAGCTGTCCATGGGTGCCTATGGTTGACATACCATTCAAACTTGTGAAAGTGTCAGAGGAAGCAGGGCCAGCCTCCATCTCATGGCACCCTTGGAATAAAATGTTAGGTCAAAGTGGTTGCCAAGGCGGTGAACTCGTTCAGTTCCTGAAGGAAGTGACTAAAGTCACTTCCTTGGTGATGGAACTCTCTGAACTTGGTATCTAGGAAGCCAGGCAACCAGAGCCAGTCCCAGTCCCAGTCCCAGTGTCCTCAATTGTTTGGATTTTCCAAAGACAGAGTCATTCTTTCTTGATTCCTACTGATATGAGAAAGGCCAAATACCAGGAGAGCTCTGAAGAGGGGCCTTTCCTGAGAAAGTAGGTAGGAGCTCACCTCTGGCTACTGACAACTTCACAGAGTTGGCCAAGGAGACCTAATCTGATACAGAACAGGCCATTTCAGGGGAACACAGTGTGGTCCACCAGTCAGAGAACACTCCAGATAGTCACAGACCCATTTGGGGGAAGGAGGTGCCTTTGTGGGTGTGGGTGTGGGTTTTTGGTTTGTCTCATGTTCTGAGAATATGTAGGAAAGGTGGTTTGTTTGGTTTGGAGTGAACTGTTTTTAATAAGTCATTTCACAAGGTGAGTGTTTCTATGTCTGTGTATCCCAATGTGTCCGTGGTTGTAAACTTTAGAAAAGAGAATGATTCAATGGATGTATGCTGTCTAGTAGAAAGCTTCCCAGCATTCATCCTGCCCAATTTATGAATGGACTGTGGCTTGCATTATCAATGGGCAACATCTGCTAATTTCCTAAGTTGCTGTTTTCTTCCTGAATTCTGGCCACTCTCCAGAAGAGGCTCATGGTTTTGTGTCCAAGATATGTACCACCTCCAAGCTCTGTGACATGGCCATGTAATGGATAGCTGAAGGGAATGGCAAACATCTCAGAAAACTCAGATATCAGTTTGAAATGTAAAGTCTCAGTGGAGAAATCCTACTTTGGGCCTTTTACTTAACTATTGTTCTGTTTCCCTGAATGTCAGGACGTTCTTTGCCTCAGGACACCCCTTTGTGAAACCTGAAGAAAACAGTTTTCAAATGGAAATGAATGGGCATCACCTGTGGCTCTTTGCTTAATTGCTTTGGAAAGGGATTTGTCTGAATCAGTGTCTTAGCCCTGTGTGAGGCTGTTGATTATATTCTCAGCACCTAATGGATCTAAAGAAAGATCCCATGTGTGCATCCAAAACCAAAATGGCCAAAAGAGCAGTCATTGCGGATGAAGTCTTTCGCCTTCCTCTGTAAGGTTCCTGACCTCTACCGAGTGAGAAAAGGGAAGATACACCAAGCCAGTTGATGGCTCCTTTTGGAAAAATTGTACCACCAATGACAGCATCAGTATAAATACCCCAACACTACCACAAGTCGCTGCACCAACAGATAGTTCAAAATGCACAAAAGTGATACATAGTCCAGGCAAGTTCTGCAAACAGTTCAGTGATGGCAATTGCAGAATCTGTAGATTGGTTTTATCTTTGTCTTCACCGACACTGGGATGAAGAGAGGAATTCTGGCAATAATGGCTAAAAAAAAAATATGTATCATTCTAAAAGGTACTAAAAAAAACAATTTTTTTAACAATTTACATTATCTTGAAGAGAATTATTCAATATAATGAAAAGGAAAGGTGAAAGTAAAAAGACAGTTCTGTTAACGTCCTTTTTGTTCACATATTAAAACAGTCCTCAACAGTTGTTTACCCAAATTAAATTAAAACATTTAAAACACGTGAATAAAAAAAAATATTTGGATCCATTTTTTCATGAGCGCTCATCATATATGATATATGGACATATGTACATTCAAACATATGACACAAAACACAAGTGTGCACACATAATATAATATATACAACACATTACATAATAGTAAAGGCATTATAACTTTTTACAGGTGAAATCACCATTGGAATGTTTAAAAAATTATAGTCAAAAAATAGAAATGATCAGCAAAACAGTAACCTAGGTTTGCATGAGCTCAAAAACACAAAATAGAACTTCATGTTGTGGGAAAGGGCAATAATAAAATTGATATTGAATAAAGCATCCTGGTTCTGTCGCAGATGTAAGGATAGCCAGACTGGAGTTTTGGATACCAGCTGTTATGGATTTGAGCCAAATCATCTTCTTTTTGGTGTATACAAATCAGTTTAGTTAATCTCTCTGGAATCCAAATCTGTGCTGTTTTTCCTGTGGAAACACACAAACAGACCCTGGACTCCACACAATTACTGGGTCAGGACCTTTCTATTGTCCTGTTAGAATAGCCTTCCAAAGTACCTTGAGCTTATGCACATTTTTTGGACACATATGCCTTTCTGCAGCACTAAGTCCTCATGAATCCAAATGTAAAAAGTTTAGAGTAAAAATGGTTATTTTAAGTTTATCTTTGGGGAATATATACCCCTTCCCAATTCCGTCTTTTTGCTTTAATAAGTACATTTTAATACTTTGATGTGCTCTTTCAACTATGCCTTTTCCCTGTGGATTGTATGGGATTCCTGTTATATGAGTAATGCCAAATGATGAGCAAAATTGTTTAAAAGAGGTAGAAGTATAACCAGGGGCATTATCTGTTTTTAACTGTTTTGGAATGCCCACAGTGGCAAAATTTTTTAAGCAATGAGCTATAACATCTTTAGTTTTTTCTCCGGCATGAAGGAAGGCCATCAAAAATCCAGAAGAAGTATCAACTGTAACATGCAAATATTTTAATTTTCCAAATTCTGGCAAGTGTGTGACGTCCATCTGCCAAATATGGTTAGGTATCAATCCTCTCGGATTGACTTCAGGATTAACTTGTGGTAAAATGGTCACACAATTTTGACATTGTTTTATTATTTGTCTTGCTTGTTCCTTAGTTATTTCAAAACGCTTTTGTAAAGTATTAGCATTGACATGGAACTTTTTTGAAAATTTTTAGCTTCTTCTAGTGTAGAGAAAATATGAATTTACATCATGTGTAGTTTTATCTGCTAAATCATTGCCCAAACTAAGGGCTCCAGGCAATCCTGTATGTGCCCAGATACGTCTTATAAAAAATGGATCTTTTCGGTCCCAGATTAGACTTTGTATATTGGAAAGCAAAGAGAAAACAGTACTGAAGGGGAAATCCTACCAGCACCTTCAAGGGATACTATAGCATTAAATATATACTGACTATTGGAAAATAAATTAATTACAGAATCTTTAAACATCACAAAAGCTTGTAATACTGCATTGTGCTCCACTTTTGAGCTGACTGTTGGGGTACTAAAAATGTAACAGTTTGATCAAGTGTAACCATTTATGCTGTACCATTATTTGACCCATCAGTGAATATATTTTTAGCATTCAATATAGGTATTTTTCTTGTCATTTTTGGAAAAATTACAGGATGTGGTGACCTAAAAGACAATAAAGGATTAGATGGTAAGTGGTTATCAAATGAAACATTAGATTTACAGATGGTTATTGCCCAAGTATTTAACTCATTAACTAATTCATCAATTTGATTCATAGTATAAGGAGTAATAATTTTATTGGGAGAAATTCCAAATACTCCCTTTGCTGCATTTATTCCTATGAGTATTAAGTGTCCCTCAGCCTCAGGATACCTAGTAATAATAGTGCTAGAAGAATAAGATAAATGTATCCATAATAATGGACATTTTTGCCAAAATACTCCTGTAGGAATATTTTTGTTGCTAGTAAAATAAATAATAATGGCAAAATTATATCAACTCTATCCAAATGCATATTTCTCATATATGTTTCAATGATTTTTAATGCCTTTCTTGCTTCAGGCATTAACATTCTGGGTAAATTTGGATCAGATGGACCTTTTAGGATATCAAATAAAGGTCCCAACTCTCCTGGTGGTATACATAGATAAGGCCTTATCCAATTTATGTCTCCTCAAAACTTTTGAAAGTCATCAATTGATTTTAGTTGATCTACTCGTATTTGCATTTTTGGTGGCGGATGATGGTTGAGGATAATAGAACTCTGAAAAAATTAATTGGAAAATTTAATTGTACTTTATCTATTGCTATCTCTAGATTATAATTTTTAATAAGTTTGTAAGTGTGGCATAACATTCTAGCATTGGGTTTTTAGCTTTGTGTGTTAATAATACATCATCCATATAGTGAAATATTTGTAGTTCAGGATTTTGATTTCTAAGTGGCTGGATTACTTTGTTAACATAAATTTGACACATAGTTGGGCTGTTAGCCATCCCTTGAGGGACTACTTTCCACTCATATCTCTGATCAGGAACTTCATGATTCAGTGCAGGGATAGTAAATTCAAAACGTGGACTATCCTCAGAATGAATTGGAATTGAAAAAAAAAAAACAATCTTTAATATCTATAGTGAAAACATACGAAGTTATTGGAAAGCAGACAATTGAGGGATCCCCGATTGAGCAGGTCCCATAATAACCATCTCATTATTAATGGTTCTTAAAACTTGCAATAATCTCATTTTACCAGATTCCATTTGAGGACAAAAATGGGAGTATTATGGGGAGATACAGAAGGTTGTATATGACCTTCCGCTAATTGTTGTTTGACCAGGTCATGGGCTGCTGGTAACTTTTCTTTAGTCAGGGGCCACTGAGGAACCCATACTGGTCTTTCTGATTTCCAAGTAATTTTTATTGTCTCAGTGGCCCTTTCTGAAAATCCAACCCATGTCTGTCTGTTGCTTGGTCTATTTGAATTGGTGCTGCTATACCTTGTTCTTGTTTTTCTAATCTTTTTCCTTTCCTAAAACCTTCTCTAGCCATAATAGTGGGTGCATTTTGATTGATGTTATTTGTTAATTTCATACCTAATTGATCTAGGACTTCTCATCCCCATTAATTTACGGGAAGATGATCCAATACATATGGCTCTATAGTTCCTTCACATCCTTCAGAATCTTTCCAATCTAATACCATCACACTTCTATGGGGATTAGTCGCCACTCCTATGTCTCAAAGCGTTTGAGTGGCTTGTTGTAATGGCCAATGTTTTGGCCATTCTTAATGAGAGATGATGCCAAGGACTGCACCTGTATCCAGTAGCACATTAAATTCATGTCCTTGAATATTTGGTTTTAGCATGGGGCGAGAATCTAAATTTAAAGAAAGCATAGTCCAATCTACCCCTGTGAGGCCTAATCCCTTGGAATCTCTTTCTACAGTACGACTGGAAAATTTTTCATGTAAGTGGGTATTATTAGTAACTGTGCTATTCTATCTCCTGGTGAAATTACTGATGTACCCTTTGGAAAACTGGCAATAATTTTTAATTCACCTTCATAATTGGGATCAATTACCCCAGGACTTATCATAAGTCTTAATATAGTAGAAGATCTGCGTCCCAATAATTAGCCTACTGTTACTTTGGGAAGAGGCCCCTTTACTCCTGTGGGAATGATTTGAACTTCCAACTCCGGAGTTAGTAGGGATCTGGTGGAGGCACAGATTTCCAACGCTGCACTCTCTCTGGTTTGTCTGATGAGGGATCTGATGGACAATGTGTACTGGGCACTACACTGATGGGGTTGCTGGGTTCCTCCAGTGTTCCGTATATTTGTGGTTTTGGGCCCCAGAGCATTGGGCCTCCCTGTCCATTTTTTGGCAAATGGAGCCCGATGCTCTTCTCCATGATGTCATGGATAAACACCTGGTCCTTGTTTGTTTTTTGATATTGAAGTACCCTCTATGGTGATTTGAGAACGGCATTCATTAGCCCAATGTCTCCCTCTATGGCATTGTGACCAAATACCCAGTATTCTACTCCTTTGATACCTAGTTTTGTTAAACCCTCCTTCTATGGGGCAATTCCTTTTAAAATACCTTTTTTTGTTCACAATTGTAGCATGTTCTTGTCCTGGCATCTAAAGCCTGTTTTATGACAGCTGCCACAATTTGCACTTGTTCATTAATGTCTCTGGCATCTAAAGCCTGTTTTTCTGCAGCTGCCAAAACTTGCTCTTGTTCATTAATGTCTCTGCACAATTTAATATATGTGTTTAAATCTTCATGCTTCCATGGTCTAATGATATCTCTGCACTAACAATTCGCTTGGCCATGAGACAGTTGTTTTATTAATGGCATTGCTTGTTCTGTATTCCCCAAAACTCTGGTAGCGGTTTGAATAAGCCTATCTACAAATTCAGCGTAAGATTCATTAGCTCCTTGTATTACCTTAGATAATTGACCTTGTAAACCTCCATGTCCTTGTAAAGTCTTCCATGCCATAACCGCCTCTACAGTAATTTGTGCATATACACCAGGATCATATGCAATTTGTTGCTGCTGGTCCTCATAAGGTCCCTTTCCTAACAACATATCGAGATTTCTCTGAGGATAACCAGCTGCTGCATTTCACCTAGCGGTCTCCTTGCAAAATTCCTCATTGGCAAACTTCCATAACAGGTATTGACCTCCATTTAGCACAGCTTTACACATAGTAGCCCAATCTGCTTGTGTCATGTTCAACTTGTTAATGGATTCGACCAAGCTTACAATGAAGTGTGCTTGAGGTCCATAAGTTGATACAGCCTCTTTTAGCTGCTTCACTATTTTGAAGTTTAAAGCATGGTGAATTTGCTGCCCTCCTACCTCAAATAAAGGGCATGTTAATACTTGAGATCCTTTCTCAGGATCCAAACTATCAACTGCGGGGGTTGGGGGCCTCCCAGCATATGGAGTTGGCCTTGTTATTTGGACATTTACATCCTATGGTGATAGAAAGGTGTTAGTAACAGTCTCCTTTAGAGGTGGTGCTGTTGGTTGGACACTTACACCCTCTGATGATAGAAGGTTGTTAGTAGCAGCGTCCTTTTGTAACTTTTCCCCTGATGGCTTTTTCTGCTCTAAGCTTTGTTCCTCTATCTTTGTCTGAACTGAAGGCTTTGGACTAAGCAAAACAGATATGAAAGTCCACAATGGCAATGTGCCAACTGGCAGAGTCCCTGGACTGTTCTTTTCTATTCTTTTTAAATCTTCAGCATGATGGTTCCATTGTGGTAAATTTAACAACTCTTACTTTAAAAGCCATGGGCTACATTTTTATATTGTATCAACGTATGCCGTGACTGTTCCTGATTTTACTGAGATGCCTCCTTCCTGTAACAATTTTCTTAACACTCTTTCAGTTTGTTTTTCACTAATTTCTGATTCCGTATTTCTACTTTAATGAAACCCAAAAGATAACGCAAAAAAGAAAAAAAAAAAAAAGAGAGACAGAATGAAATAAAAAGTGAACAACAAAAAGTCATTATGGCCTTTCTATCCTCCTGACATGTGCATCCGACCTTTATCCCAATCTGTTCCTCAGACATAAATAGTTTTTTCTCAGATTTGAGTGGTTTTTCTTTCATCTCACTCATCTCCAGGGACAGGCAACTTAAAATAAAAGTGAATCAAAACAAAAGAGGAATCCTAAAATGGCTACCCATCCTCTCGCCCTGCTCTCAGGGTCGAGCAGTTTACCTTATCACTTACCCTCAGTCAATCCCCGTGCGAGCCACCAAATGCTGCAGTCTGGCTAGGTACGATTTAGGAGCCACTTGTCAAAAGAAACGAACTTTATTTTTAGAACCACACATGCCAAACAAAACAGCTCCTCATGAAAAACTCTCAGACCCTAACTGCCACCACTGGCTTCCTTGTAAAGTCTCTCTCACACCCACAAGCCTCTCCACCTCCCACAATCCTCCTGCTCTTGAGGTCGATTTGCTGGGTCATCGTGGGTGGAGCCAAAAAATTCCCCCAATGAGCAGCTCCGTGGTCTGAAAGGTCAGGGAAACAGCCCAATGAGCATCACCACAGAGTAGCCAATCAGCTAGATGTTGCTGGGGCCTCTGTGAGCCAATAATCAGCAGGCAGCTGGAAATTTGCTGGCAGCTGGAAGTTTTCTGGGGCACCTTAAGCTGTGCCTCTCAACAAATTCCTGTCTCCATTCTCTGTAGCCTATTCAGGACATGTATTTTTATATGCACATATAGAATCCTACCTGTTATAACACGTACATTTTTGTTAGGTGGCAGATACAAATTGTGAGAAGAGACTACTCCTCCTAAACGCTGTTGGAACTGAAAATTCAACCGATTGGTGAGCTTCCAAGTTGAACAACATTATACATAAGTCCATGTTTAGAGAAATGAATATTTTTGAATCTGTGGATGATATATATTTCATGGTGATTTTCCATTACAATATATATTGCTATTTTTAATGTCTCTCTGTGTGTGTGTTTGTGTATATGTGTATATATATATATATATATATATATATATATATATATATATTCTCAAGATTTTTCAAAATATGAAAAATGTTTCTTTTTATACACTCTCTAAATTCATTCATATTCATATATTTGGATTTATAATCAACTTTTCACCAGATTATTCTCAGAAATATTCATCCACCTGACATATATATTTGTTTCCTAGTACTGAAAAATAACTTCAGTGAATGGTGCATACAAATCCTAATATTTCTACAGTAACTGACCCAGTTTAACATCAATTCAAGTAGATTCCTATGGGACATGATGTGTAGTTTGACGTTCATTTTTATTCAACACTGCTACATTAGTATTTCTTCAGTTTATGCACATCATAGGATATATATACATTTCATCCACAAGTTAGCAAATTTATAGGCATTTGTTTGACTTTCAATCACTTCCTGCTTCAGAACACATGTATTCCTCCATATTTCTTGGCTTGACTTTCCATGAGACTTCTTTCCACACACATTATTTTTGATTTCCATTATCACTTTTTTAGCAAAACTCACACAGCTTCATGATAAACCATAACCCTAATATTACCATTAGTTGTATAACTGGTTGAAATAAATGATTGTATATCAATATAAGATTTCACATAAGTTTTCAGATATCAATTCAAACCATTATTTAAAGTGGAACCAGTTATATTATTTATTCACAGTAATGTCTATTCATGCATTATCTCTATATTCATAGACTCAGGGTAAACCTCTTTGATTCCCCAATATGAATTATACGTCTTCAAAATATTGCTCCCAGAAATGATGGAAGAAATACTCATGTCACCTGATCTATATATACATTTAATCACAGTAATATTTGGACACAAAACGCAAATGTCACGCTTATGATTGTACCAAAGCCTAAATGGAAAGTGAACATGGATTACTTAAAACATCCATGTCCAGGTTTCCTAATGCTCTCAAATGTCAATCCTATTGGTGACTACATATTTGTTTCTTCCTAAGATTATATGTTCAACCTCAGCACTCTTGAAAATGTCTTATCCTTTGACTCACTTTATACTTTGCTTGATTTCGTAATGTCTCTATTGATATCTGCTTTCCTACATATTTTCCCCAGTTCATCATTGTGACTGACTCTTCACTTGTGCTGACATTTAACTTCACTCTCTAACTGAAACCCTATTGCTAAAGAACTTTTGTTCCAAATCCTATACTCTCTCGTCTTCCTAAACCTACCCACTATCTTCCTAATTCTACCGACTATCCCTTTTTGACTGGATGTTCTCTTCTACATTCAATCATCCAATAATATTCGGGCAAGCGTCGGAGGAAGAGACCACCAAGAGACTGTACTATGCAACAGCTAAGGGTTTATTGGCGGTCCAGCATACTGGGGCTCAAAGCTCCCTTGAATCGTTCAGAGAACCCTGAGAACAGCTTAAGCTGATCTTATATACTTTCCTTGGAGGCTGCAGGGAGAGAAGTTTATTGATGGGTCAGGGTGAGTGGGCGGTCTGCGAGCAACCGGGTGAGGGAGTACATTCTGCAATTTGGCAATTGGGGACAGCACATTCTGGGAACAAGATTAGAAAACAGTTGTCAATATTTCAACAGTGTCTTTCTAAGCATACAGAAAAACAGGAAGTGACAAGTACCTATTTAATTAACCTTTCATTCCCCACTTCTTCTTCTGGATCCTTTTAATCATAAAAGTGATCATAGGGGGGTGTACATTCTATGTCTGCTAGTGGGGTATTGCCATATGTTTAACTTGTCCAATTTGAGCTTGGAGAAAAGAAATTACACGCTTGAGCAAACAGGGTTTTATAGTGAGCAATAAAATGAGGATTCTTATTGGACTGGCCATGGTTGATAAAAGCATAGTTGACCAGGGGGACTGTCTGAACAAAGACTCAAACCACCCTTTTGGGCCTGTCTCTCTCTCGTTGATGCTCTTCACGGCGTCTTTTTAATTTACTCATAGATTTTTTATTTACAACTCCAGTATGGTCGGCATAGACAACATTCTTCCCTCAATGCAGCACAAAGGCCCTCTTCTCTCATGAAGAGGAGATCCAACCCTCGACTGTTCTCTAAAACAACTTCAGGTAGAGAGGTAAAAGATTACTGCAAAGCTGTGATGGAGGTTTCTAATATCTTTATTTATTGGTCTATTGCTGCTTCTAATTGGGTCACTTGTTGTGTCCCATGGACCAGGGCAGTTGTTCCTGTACCCACCCCTGCAGAAACCCCTATTCCTAATAGTACAGCTAAAGTGAGAATATATGTTCCCAGCCGAACCGGGTTGTATGCCCCCCTATATAATCTTTAAATGAACCTGTGTCACGACAGTGCACTCTGTGAAACAACTTCAATTAATCACATCGGTTAACCATTTCATGAAAACATAAACAATGTTTAAGTTTATAGAATTATACTGTTGTAGGGAAGGACAAGGCAAGGCACCTAAGATAGCGCGGAAGACAGGGAAACAGTCCTATTTGGTTGCAACCGGATTCAGAGGGCACTGCTTCTGTTGTAATCAATTAATCCCCTGAACCCCAAGTTTAGATAGTTTCAGAATTTTGTATCCAACATATAAGGGAAGGGGCTCAGAATTTCACAGTCTGCAGAAGATCACAAAAAGCAGTTTTTGTTTCTTTTTTTTTCCTCTGTTCTGGGTAAGTTAACTTTTCAAGGACACCTGGGAGAGGGAGAGATTTTTCTTTCCTTTCTTTTTTCCCCCTGCCAGCTATTACAATGGAGCCCAATTTTAACTTCTTTATTGTAGAAATGTAGCCATCTCTGTGAAGCCCCAGCTCAAGGCTAGAGGCCTTTTTCTCATATTTTGTGAAAAACTAGTAAGGGGGTGTCTAGCTGAGAAGTGCTGAGTTTTTTAGCCAGTGGCCAAGTAGAACAGGGCAACACGAATAAAGAAAATTTATCTACATTGAACTCTTTTATAGGGACTCTTTTGCTGAAAGTTTTAAAGTCAGCCATGGTGAAGACTTCTGGAGAAGGTCAGTTAAGACTTTTTGGTGGGCCTGGTACAGCGGGGGTATACGGGGAAGGTGGGGCTGAGAGCACCTCTGAGGATCTGAGAATGAGGAAGGAGAGATGTAAAAGAATAATGGGAAACAGGTTTGGGATTTTCCAGGCAACAAAAACGTGAGCAGTAGAACAGGTAGAGTAGAGGGGAAGATGGGAGTGAGTATCCCAAAATCCTGTGAGGGAGTTTAAAAAACTTAGTAACCTCTTTTCAGTATTGACAAAGCAACATTAAAGGCCATTTTTATTACATCTTGGATAAGGGTCTGAGGGCTCTCCTCAGCTGGTTTGAGCTTTGGGTTAGCTGGTAAGAGGACCTGGTGGGACCCGGTGTGGGCACTGACAGGAGAAGAGAGGAATGAGTGGGTGAAGGGGTACCTCAGTACCTGCTACCTCAGCAAGGGGGCAGTGGTCTGAGAACTGGCGGAGGTTTGGGCTTTTCATCTAATAATTGGAGGGGAGAAATCAGTTTGCTGAGGTGGGAGTGACAGCAGAGAGTCTGGAGCAGAAGGCTGAGGGTGAGGATCTATTGGAGAAGCATAGTTCAGGATGTGAGTGAAGGAGGGAAAAGGCTTAGACATAGGGGAATCGCCTTTCACCCTTTTGAGCACTTGCAGAAGTTAAAAAGTTCATGCAGAATTTGAGGATCTGGAGACCCCTCTGGGGGCCATCGGTTTTGGTTATCTAATTGGTAGTATGGCCAATGCTCTGTACTGAATTTGATGAGGAGTTTGGGTTCCATCAGGTAGCCCCTGTATGCTCACATTCCCATGACATATAGAAGAAGTCAGCTTTTCCCCCACACAGCTGTGACTGTTTGTGGCTTTGATAGTCCGCCGGGCAAACATAGCAATCTAGGCTAGCCAACCTGCATCTGGCTCGCGTGTCCCTACATTCATAAGTTTTGTTTCCATTATCTATGGTACAGAAGGGATTTAATGGAATTTTAGTGGGATCCTCTTCATCAGGGATATACCAAGAGGAAAGAGCTATAGCCAGCTGACAAATGTCTGTATGGAGAGATGGCCACCAGATCCTAAGGGGGCTGTATGCAAGATAGATTATACTTCTTTTCCAGTAGGATTTGTGATCACCCATCTCTGCTGAACGGACTGATGAGGGTTAGGACTACTGGTGGTAAATGGGAGAGTATAGAGCCTTATCCACATAGCGAATACGCAATTTTAAAGGGTTACCAGTATTTTTCAGTTTCCAGCCAGAGTCTGGACAGGGCACAGGCTTGAGATGACAGGCATGGATCCAGGAAGTGATTCCGTCTATCATTACCACTGTAGGTGTTATAAGTAGCACCTGCTATGGTCCTTTCCAGCGGGGTTCCAGGGATGACACCTGATGTCGCCTTACGTAGATGAAGTCTGTTACTTGATATCGATGTGGAATCCCCTCCTTCCCAGGTTGGTAGGCAGTGGCCAGCTGTTTTCAAAGGTATTTCTTAGTTCTTTCAAGAGCTTTAAGTCTCTCAAGCAAGGGGGTGTGAAGCGAATCCTTAGGTGTTAGAGTTGGGGTTAGGTCCCTTACGGGAGGAGGTGCACAATAGAGAATTTCAAAGGGGGTGTGATTACACAAAGAAACAGAGGAAGTATTTCTTTCATGCAACATTGCAGAAGGCAGGAGCATAGTCCAATCTTTTATGCTGGTCTCTAAGCTTAATTTCGTTAAGGTCTGTTTAATAGTTCTATTCACTCTTTCTACCTGTCCTGAACTCTGGGGTCGATAAGCACAATGTAACTTCCAATTAATCCTCAGGGTCCTGGCTAACCCCTGACTTACCGCGGCCATGAACGCCAGTCCATTATCAGACCCTATTACCTTACGCAGGCCGTATCTTGGAAAAATATCTTCTAGGATATTCTTGGCCATAGTTTTCGCTGTTTCTTTCTTTCTTTCTTTTTTTTTTTTTTTTCTGGGGACTGCTTCAATCCATCCTGAAAATGTATCTACAAAGACTAGGAGATATTTAAGTCCATACCTTGCTGGCTTAATTTCAGTAAAATCCACTTCCCAGAATTGTCCTGGTCTGGTTCCTCATAGGCGCTTTCCTGAAGGAAGCTTGGAAGGGTAAGCATTAACCAATTGATGGAACTGACAGACTTTTGTTAACCATTCTGTTATTTCCTTTTCCTGTGAGTCGGTTAGTTTATAACTCTGTTCTTGATCCTTCAGGAATTCCTGCAGTTTCTTTGAACCAAAGCGAGTGAGTTGATGTACAGTTTCTACTGACATAGTTGGAGACATGGCTATAGGAATTTTTACTGAAGGATTTAGAAATTCCACTTGGGGGCCTTCAGGGTTAAAAGTTATTTTGGCGCGGACCGTGGTGAGCAGATCTCTGCCCATTAATGGGGCTGGGCATTCTGGGATTGCTAGGAAGGAGTGATGGATTTTTTCTTTCCACAGGTCCATGGTACTCTTAGTTGTCTATGCCCGATATTTACTGCCATTAGCCCCTTGAACTAGAGACCTTTTATTTAATAGAGGGTCAAATGTGGCCATGAGGGCTGAGTACATTGCCCCTGTATCCACTTCAAAGTTTACTGGGGTCCCCTCCACTTCAAGTTACGCTTAACTCAGGGAGGGGATCGTAGCCCCTACTTTTGTAGTCATCCTCCAGAGTCAGAATGCCTGGCTGGTGTGGCTGTCTATTTCTGGGGCACTCTTTGGCCCAGTGTCCTTTTTCTTTACAGTAATCACATTGATCTGAGGCCAGGGGTGGCCTCTGGCGTGGGCCCAGGTATCCCTTCCTGTCTCCCTGTTTCTTAATTTCTGGCCTATTTTTTGTTGTGACCAGGACCTTAGTCAATGCCTTAATCTGCCTTTGTTTCTTTTATCCTCCCTTTGCTCCCTTCTCTTCCTCAGTTTCTTTCTTATAGTATGCCTTCGCGGCTTCTCTGACTAAATCTCTCAAAGTCATATTTTGTAATCCATCTAAGCGTTGTAACTTTCTTTTAGTATCCAGGGCACCTTGCCCAATAAAGGCCATCATGACAGATGCCTTTTGATCCTCCCCCTGAGAATCGAAAGGAGTATATCTCCTATATGTCTCCATAATTCTCTCTAGAAACATAGAGAGGGAGATTCATCAGGCCCTTAGTAATCTCTGTTACCTTGGCAAAATTAGTTGGTCGCCTAGCAGCCACTTGGAAACCCACTATTAGAGCCCGGTAATAAGGAGACAGTTTCTCCCTACCTTCAAAGATGTTGGGGTCCCAGTTGGGTCGGTTAAAGGGAATGCCGGCTTTGATTAAGTTGGAACGTTGTGTTGGTCGCCCATCTGGTCTGAGGATACTTTTTTCTAGCTTGCAGGAGGATTCTCTTTTGTTCCTCTGTCATGAAGATAGTCCTTAGGTGTTGTTGGCAGTCATCCCAAGTAGGCTGGTGGGAAAACATCAATGACTCAACCAGACCTGTGAGCCGGGTGGGTTCCTCAGAAAATGGGGGATTGTAATTTTTTAAGTTGTATAGGTGTGAAGAGGAGAAAGGCCAGTACTAGTAAGCTTGCATTTTTCTCCCATGGCCATCATCAATCGTTGGCCCATGGGGACAGAGGGGGTGCATCATGGGAGTTCCAGGGTTTTCAATCATTCGCCGCCTGTGAGTTCCTTTAGCCGGGCCAGCTTCCTCCAGGGAAGGAGGGGATGTTTGTGCCACGAGGGAGTTATCTGGAGGGTGCTGGGCCGGCTTTGCTTCCTCCAATGGCAGAGAGGCTGAGTCAGCAGAAGTAGAATCACTTAGAGGTGTTGTGGGTTAGGGGACGAGGGCAGGGGATAAGGAGGGGGAAGAGATTCCAGTAGAGTCAAATCTTGTGACTCAGGGAGAACAGAGGGTGGAGGAGGGGGAGGAGCAGATGGTTTGAGATATCATGGGGGAAAGAGTAGGAGCAGGGGCAGGGGCAAGGAAAAGCTTCACCCATGGAGGAGGAGATTTGCAGAGGTCATGCCAAGTTAAAATATATGGGTGTTGATAAGGATGGCTATGTGGCCCCGGCTAAAAGACAATATCTCTGACTTTTTAAATTAGTAGGAAGTAGAAAGAGCCTTTTACGGGCCATCCGACTCCAAAGGTGGGTCATTCTGAGGAACAGAGAGTCTGCCAGGTCCAGCGTTTTACTAAATAAGAAAGATTCTGAGCCCTTAAGCGGACTTTGGTCCAGTGATCAAGGGTCAGGGACAGAGGCATTGAAGTGCTCTGTCCCATAATGAAAGGTACACTAACAGTAAAAGCAACGACACATGACACAGACAAGACAAGACAATAAAGACATGCAATGGACCTCCAACACTGAGACCAGGAATGAGTAGCTGTCAAAATCCGATGGGCTGGCAATACTGAAACTGAAAATATCACTGAGTCGAGGAGACAATTGTTCCTTGATTTCCCGAGTCCTCTGGGGTGTCCCGCAGGGACGCGCCCTGTGTCTCTGTGACACATCTCTCAGTCACTGTCAGAGAGAGCTCAGGCTCTTCATCGCCAGTAATTTTGCCAAGCCCTAAGCTGAAACATGAAACCAGAAAGAGGCCCCTTACTTGCCCCGAGAGGTGCCCGTTGGGGTCTCTCGTCCCCCGCTGCTGGAACTCTGTGGAACCTCAATATGTAAATGTCGTGTGAGTGTCGGAGGAAGAGACCACCAAGAGACTGTCTCATGAAACAGCAAAGGGTTTATTTGGGGTCCAGCATGCTGGGCCTCAGAGCTCACTTGAATAGAGCAGAGAGCCCCAAGCACAGCTTCAGCAGAGCTTATATACTTTCCTTGGAGAGGGAAGGGAGGAAAGTTTACTGATGGGTAAGGGCGAGTGGGTGGTTTGCGTGACACCGAGTGAGGGAGTACATTCTGCAGTTTGGCATTTGGGAACAGCACACTCTAGGAAAAGATTAGCAAACATTTCACAAGATTGCAACAGAGTTTTGTTAAGCATACAGAAAAACAGGAAGTGATAAGTACCTATTTTATTAAACTTTCACTACCGACTATTTCTTTTTGACTGGATGTTCTCTTCTACTTTCAATCATCCAAGGTACAAGGTCCTATGCAAATGTTTATCGATGTATCTGAGACATCTGTGCAAAACATAATTCAACACTGCCTATCCCAATCAAGGCCCCAATGCCCTTCTGGGCTTCAAATCTTACTTAGATTTCTATTTTCATACATTCATTTCACCTATATATTCTTATACATATCGCAGGTTCCCTATACCATTATTCATCTAGCAGAATGATTTCTAACCCACACCGAACATATTATTAATCATTACCATACACTGTTCCCTTAATCTAATTTTACAAAAGAGCAGGGAAAGAGTTGGTCATGCAATACAGGAATGTAGGGGATCTTAGACCTGATGAGAACCTCAAAGGTCCCTGCAAAAACGATCCCTGGAGAAGATATTGGCAGCTATGAAGGACGTGAGTGAGCAAAAGTCAACTTCCATGGCAAACAACATGGTCAGGGTAAAGGGTTATGTCTGAATTAGCTTCTCTTCTTAATGTAGAGAAGATGGACCAAACCAGGACTGTGTGGAGATCTGTTCATGGGTGACGATGGTTGATACATCATTCTAAATTGTGAATGTGTCACAGGAAGTAGGGGCAGCCTCCATCTAATGGGATCCTTGAAATCAACAGTTTGGATAAATTTGTTGCCAAGAAAGTGACCTCATTCAGTTCCTGAAGGAAGTGACCTCACCTCACTTCCTTGGTGATGGAACTCTCTGAACTTGGGATCCAGGAAGCCAGGCACCCAGATCCAGTCCCAGAACAAGTCCCAGTGGTCTCACTTCTTTGGATTTACCAAGGACAGAGTCAGTCTTTCTTGGTACTTACAGATGTGAGGAAGGCCAAATGCAAGAAAGCTCTAAAGTGGGGCTTTTCCTGAGAAAGCAGGTAGTGGCTCACCAGTGGCTCCTAACAACTTCACAGTGTTGGCCAAGGAGACCAGATCTTAGGAAAGGCCATTTCGGGGGAACATTGTATGCCCCACCAATCAGAGGACACTCCCGATAGTCACAGACCTACTAGAGGTAAGAAGGTGCCTTTGTGGGTGTGGTTGTGGGTGTGTGGTTTTGTCTCATGTTCTGAGAATAGGTACTAAAGTCGGTTTGTTTGGTTTGGAGTGGACTGTTACTAGAAAGTCGTTTGACAAGGTGAGTGTTTCTATGTCTGGGTATCCCAGTGTGTCTGTGGTTGTAGACATTAGAATAGAGAAAGCATCAATGGATGTCTCCTGTCTATTACAAAGCTTCCCAGCATTCGTCCTTCCCCATTTAAAATGGACTGTAGCTTGCCTTATTGGTGGGCAACCCCTGATAACTTCTTAAGTTCCTGTTTTCTTCCTGAATTCTGGCCACTCTCCAGAATAGGCCCATGGTTTTGTGTCCAAGATATATACCACCTCCAAGCTCTGTGACATGGCCATGAACTGGATAGCTGAAGGGAATGACGAGCATCTCAGAAAACTCAGATATCAATGTGACCAGGAGAGTCTCAGTAAAGAAAACCTGCTTTGGGCTTTTTGCTTACCTATTTTTCTTTTGACCTGAATGTCAGGAAGGTCTTTGACTCAGGCTACCCCTTTGTGAAGCCTGAAGAAAATAGTTTTCAAATAAAAAAGAATGGGCATACCTATGGCTCTTTGCTTAATTAATTTGAAAGGGATGTGTCTGAATCAGCCCTTTCGCCCTGTGTGAGGCTGTGACTTAGATTTTCAGCACCTGATGGATCTAAAGAAAGTTCCCATGTGTGCATCGAAAACCAAAATGGCCAAAAGAGCAGTAATTGTGATGAAGTCTCTCGCCTTCCTCTGTAAGGTTCTTGACCTCTATCAAGTAAGAATAGGGATCCTTTGCATCAAATGAGTACTTCAAAACCTACAGAGGCTAGGCCATAGGTGCTTGGGTTTTCTCATGACTCCAATTCACATAAAGAATCTAAACCCCACAGGCAGTGGCCTCAAATTGGTAAAGTGGAGCAGTATTAAGGTCAGGCCTATTTGATCACTCTTGGTTCGCAGGAAGTGTGTCCAGGCCACCCTGACTTTAGGCAAATGAGGGGAAAGGGAGCTTATTTTGGACAGTGTCTTGGTCTGCGCCCTCATGGAAACCTCCAGCCAGAGTTTTTGATGAGTGTCTATGTGGTAGAACATGAGCGCCATGTGGGAGTGTTTTGGTTTTAATTGAGGTCATTTGTGTGGCTGTTGGAAGAGATGACTGGGTCCACCTGGGTTTGAACTCTGGTGTAATTCCCCTTAGAGACTGAGTTCTGGAACTGACCTCAGAGAAGTATTGCAATAAATAGTCTTGGGATTTTAGGAGGCCACGCATGAGAATCGCCCTTGGAAACTGAGATCTAGGCCCAGGATGGCTTCCCACAGAGCTCTGGGAATCTAAGCCAGGATATCACATGATTTTATTCTTAAAGACTTTGCAGCCATACTTGAGAGTCTAAACACACATGGAACTCACATTGTAGACCTCAATGGGCCTGGCTTCATGTGACCTCTTGGCCACCTTTTGGGAAGGCTTGCCTGTGAGTGTTCTCCAGAGCTTTCTTTGAAATGAGCTTCCTCACCATTCAATGGTTCCTGAATGAATTGAAACCCACAGTGACTCCAACTTCATCCTTGAAAAATGGCTACATAAATACCATGAAATTTTTGAAATTCCCATGACCAGGTGGCACTGGAGAACATTTGGATATCCTTTTGCTGATCATGAGTGTACCAGACAGTGCCTTGATTCACTGGGTTTCGTGAAACTGGTGTAGAACAGAGATGACAGTAAGTTGGAGCCTGCTGAGTAGTGGACATAGAGCAGTGGACTGTAGGTGTGTGAATTAATATTTTTGGTAGGACCACCTGGATCTGCCATTGGCTTCCAAAAGACTTGTGACTGACATGGTGCAGGCAGCAGACCCTTATATGTAAAGGCATGTTGTTATATGCAGAGGTTTCAGGGTAATGTTCAGAGTCAGGTTGCTATAGTCAAGGGGGAAAGCATTGTGGGATAGAAGCCTGGTTCGTACATTCTCTTGGAGACACTGACAAACCACACGTGACAGAACTGCCTCCAGCATTGTGTCCCAGTTGTACTCCTTGTATTTCATGAAGCCAATACCAAACTCCCAGTGCAACTGCAAGAAACACCAGGAAAAATGGAGGATGACCAAATGGCTTCACAGACCACATGGGAAGACACTTAGCTCCCAGTGGCCACAGTTTACCTACAAAAAGAGAATTCAGAACTTCTGCCTCATGTTCATTAGAAAATAAGGAACCATGTCCTTCAGGTTACATAGATGCAGACACAGGTTTGATGGTATCACTACAAAACCAAGCTAAATCGCATGAAAATTACATATATTTCATGTGCCCAACCTTAGAGGAAGTTTCTCAAGAAGTCTTTAGGCCAGCAGAGCTCCATGTTTCTGGAGTGTTTACCCTCTCCCTTACTTTTGGAAACTGTTCTACCACCTCCAGTGTTGTGAACTCCTGAACAATTTTCATTCCACATATGTATTTACAGATTTTCTAACTCCTCTCCTCTAATTGTGTCTTACTTGGATCGATGGTTGTGTCAAGGCTTTGTTCTGAATGAGAGTGGGAAGAATTTTGTGTAGCACATGTTTGCATGCACATTAGATTCATTTTCCTATTTTCCATTTAAAATACTGAATCCCTGACACTAACCAATACCCTACTAGACTCTGACTACTAATCCTAATATTATGGAGAAAAAGAAACGTAACTGAATAGAAATGCAAGCCTTTCATATGAAGCATGGTGTATACTTGGATTTGCCTTCTGCTTTATCAAGAGGATGTATTATAAATCTAGTCAACTTTTCTTTGTAATATTTCTTCATGAGTTCTTAAAGTTAACACATATGAAAATTCCTGTCTCCCTTTCTCTGAAGCCTATTCAGCACATGTAACTTTTTATGCATATATAGTATCCTACCTGATATCACACGTACATTCTTGTGAGCTCACTGACTTTGGTATATAAAAATTGTGAGAAGAGATGTCTCCCCCTAAATACTGATGGAACTCAAAATTCAACCTGTGGGTGAGCTTCCTAGTGAAAAACATTAGACATAATTAACATAAATCCATGATCAATAAAATGAATATTTTTGGATATGTGGATGAATTATAATTCATGATGAATTTCGATTGGCATATATATTGCTGCATATTAATGTGTGTGCATGTGTGTGTGTGTGTGCGTGTGTGTGTGTGTATATATATATATATATATATATATATATATATATATATATATATTCTCCAGATTTTCCAAAATATGAAATATGTGTGTCTTATTATACACTCCTTAAATTAATTCATGTTCCTGTATGTGTATTTATTAACAACATTTCACAAGATTAATCTCAGAAATACTCAACCACCTGAAATACATATTGGTTTCCTAGTACTGAAAACTAACTTCAGTGATAGGTGCTTAGAAATCCTAATATTTCTAAAGTAACTGACCCAGTTTAACATCAATGCAATTAGATTCCAATGGAACATGATGTGTATTTTGACGTTCATTTTTATTCAACACTTGTACATTACAATTTCTTCAGTGTATGGACATTATAAGATATACATTTTTATCCACAAGTTCACAAATGTATAGGTATTTATAGGCATTTGGTTTACTTTCAATCACTTCCTACTTCAGAACACATGTATTCCTCCATGTTTCTTTACTGGTCTTTTCACTAGACTTCTTTCAAAACACATTATTTTCTATTGCATAATCATTTTTGAAACAAAACTCACACACTCTTCATGATAAACTGTAACCCTAATATTACCATTTGATATATAACTCGTTGGAATGAATGTGTGTATATATATATATCAATATAAGATTTCCTATATATTTTCAGAGGTAAATTCAATCCATTATTTAAATTTGGAACCAGTTATATACTTTACTCACAATATGGTCTATTCATGCATCATCTCTATAATCATCAACACGGTGTACACCTATTTGTATCCTCAGTACTAATTTATAAGTTTTCAGAATTTTGCTCCCCGTAATGGTGGAAGAAATACTCATGTCACCTGATCTACATATACATTTTATCACAGTAGTATTCTGGACACAAAATGCAAAGGTAACACTTATGATTGTGCCAAAGCCTAAATGGAAAGTGAACATGGATTACTAAAAACATCCATGTCCATTTTGCCTAATGCTCTCAAATATCAATCCTATTGGTGAGTACATATTTGTTTCTTTCTAAGATAATATATTCAACCTCAACCCTCTTGAAAATATCTAATACTATCACTGACTTTATACTTTGCATGATTTCCAAATGTCCCTATTGATATCTGCTTTCCTACATATTTTCCCCAGTTCATCATTGTGATGGTCTCTTCACATGTGCTGACATTCACATTCACTCTCTAACTGAAACCCTATTGCTAAAGAACATTTGTTCCAATTCCTAGACTCACTCTTCTTCCTAAACATACTGACTATCTTCCTAATCCTACAGACTATCCCTTTTTGACTGGATGTTCTGTTCTACATTCAATCATCCGAGGTACCCGGTCCTATGCCATTGTGTATCGATTTATCTGAGACCTCGGTGCAGAACATAATTCAAGCTAATTATCTCAATCAAGGGCCCAATTCCTTCCTGGGCTTCAAATCATTTCTATATCTCTGTTCTCATACTTATATTTCACGTCTATATTCTTATAAATATCACAGATTCCCAATACCATTATTCATCCAGCAGAATGATTCCTAACTCAAATCAAACATGCTTTTAACCCTAACCATACACTGTTCACTCTATCTCACTTTACAGAAGAGCAGGGACAGAGTTGGTCTTACAATACAGGAAGGTAGAGGATCTTCCACCAGCTGAGAACCTCAGAAGTCCATGCAGAAATAATCCCTTGAGAACATGTAGTCAGCTATGAAGGACATGAGAGAGCAAAAGTCATCTTCCATAGCACACAACCCGGGCAGGATAAATGGATGTGTCTGAATCAGCCTCTCTCTTCTTAATGTAGTGAAAAAGGACAAAACCAAGCCTGGGTGGAGAGCTGTTCCCAGGTACTTATGCTTTCTATACCATTCTAACTTGTGAAAGTGTCACAGGAAGTAGGCAAAGCCTCCATCTCAGAGAGCATACGAAGCAACTGTTAGGACAAAGTGGTGGCCAAGGCAGTGACCTCATTCAGTTCCTGAGGAAAGTGACCTCACCTACTTCCTTGGTGATGAGACTCTCTGAATTTAGGATCCAGAAAGCCAGGCCCCCATTACCAGTACCAGTCCCAGTTCCAGTGAGCTCACTTGTTTGGATTTACCAAGGAGAGAGTCAGTCTTTCTTGGGACCTACTAATGTGAGGGTGGCCAAATGCCAGGATAGCTCTGAAGAGGGGCCTTTCCTGAGAGGACAGAAAGTGGCTCACCGCTGGCTCCTGACAACTTCTCAGAGTTGTCAAAGGAGACCAGATCTATGACAGGAAATACCATTTTTGAGAAATATCATATGGCCTACCAGTCAGAGGACACTCCAGATAGTCACAGACCTACTTGGGGGAAAAGGTGCCTTGGTGTGTGTGGACGACAGTGTGTGGTTTTGTCTCATGTTCTGAGAATAGGTAAAAAAAAAGTCGGTTTGTTTGTTTTGGAGTGGAATATTTCCAATAAGTCTTTGACAAGGCGAGTGTTTCTATGTCTGTGTATCCCCCTGTCTCCATGATTGTAGACATTAGAAAAAAGAATGCCACAATGGGTGTGTCCTGTCTAGGAGAAAGCTTCCCAGCATTCATCTTGCCCAATTTATGAATGGACTGCAGCTTGCCTTATCCATGGGCAAGACCTACTATGATCCTAAATTCCTGTATTCGTCCTGAATTCTGGCCACTCTCCATAATAGTCTCATGGTTTTGTATCCAAGATATGTATCACCTCAAAGCTCTGTGGCATGGCCATGTACTGGATAGCTGAAGGGAATGATGAGCATCTCAGAAAACTCAGATATCAGTGTGACCAGGGAGTCTCAGTGGATAAACTCTGCTTTGGGCCTTTTGCTTACCTATTTTTCTGTTGCCCTGAATGTCAGGAAGGTCTTTGCCTGAGGCCAACCCTTTGTGAAGCCTGATGAAAACAGTTTTCAAATGGAAATGAATGGGCATCACCTGTGGCTCTTTGCTTAATTGCTTTGGAAAGGTATGTGTCTGAATCAGCCTCCTGGCCCTGTGTGACGCTCTGGCTAAGATTCTCTGCACCTAATAGATCTAAAGAAAGATCCCATGTGTGCATCCAAAACCAAAATGGCCAAAAGAGCAATCATTGTGGATTAAGTCTCTCACCTTCCTCTGTAATGTTCCTGACTTACATCAGTGAGAATAGGGATCCTTTGGGTCCAATGAGTTCTTCAAAGCCCTGCAGATTCTAGCCCATAGATGCTTGGGTTTTCTCATGACTCCAATTCAAATAAAGATTCTAAACCCCACAGTCAGTAGGCCTCAGATTGGAGAAGTGGATCAGTATTAACCACAGGTCTATTTGATCACTCCTGGTTCACAGGAAGGGTGTCCAGACCACCCTGACTTTAGGAAAATTAGGGGCAAGGGAGCATTTTTGGACACTGTCTTGGACTGCACCCCTCATGGAAACTTCCAGCCACAGGTTATGATGAGTTTATATATAGAAGAAGATGAGTGCCATGTGGGAGTGTTTTGGTTTTAATTGTGGTCATTTGTGTGGCAGTTGGAAGAGATGCCTGGGTCAACCTGTGCTTGAACTCTGGTGTGATTCCATTTAGAGACTGAGTTCTGGAACTGACCTCAGAGAAGTATTGCCATAAATTATGTTGGTATTTTAGGAGGCCACGCATGAGATTCGCCCTTGGAAACTGAGATCTACGCCCAGTTTGGCTTTCCACAGATCACTGGGAATCTCAGCAAGGATATCACATGATTTTATTCTGAAAGTCTTGGCATGTATAGTTGAGAGTCTTAACACATATGTACCTCACATTGTAGACCTCAATGGCCCTGGCTTCATGTGACCTTTTGGCAACTCTTTGGAAAGCCTTGCCTGTGAGAGTTCTTCAGAGATTTTATTGCAATGAGATTCCTCACTATTTACAGGTTCCTGTATAAATTGAAACCCCCAGTGCCTCCAACGTCATCCTTGAAAAATGGCTAGATAAATATCATGAAATTTTTAAAATTCCCATGACCAGGTGGCACTGGAGAACCTTTGGATGTCCTGTTGCTGATCATGAGTGTACCAGACCCTGCCTTAATTCACTGGGTTTCATGAAAATGGTGTAGAACAGAGATGCCAGAAATTTGGACCCTGTCGAGTAGGGGGCCTAGAGCAGTGGAGTGTAGGTGTGTGAAAAAACATCTGTGGTGGGGCCACGTGGATCTGCCATCGGCTTCCAAATGACTTGTGACTGACATGGTGAACCCAGAAGACCCTTATATGTAAAGGCATCTTGTTATATGGAGAGGGTTCAGCGCAATGTTCAGAATCAGGTTGATTTGGTCAAGGTGGAAAGCTATGTGGGATAGAAGCATGGTTGGTGCATTCTCCTGCAGACCCTGACCCACCACACGTGAGAGTCCTCCCTCCAGAACTGTGTCCCAGTTGTACTCCTTGTATTTCGTGAAGCCAATACCAAACTCCCAGTGCAGCAGTAAGAAACACCATGAAAAGTGGAGGATGACCAAATGGCTTCACAGTCCACACGGGTAGACACTTAGACACCAGTGGCCACAGTTACCTAAAAAGAGATAATTAAGAACTGCTGCCTCATGTTCACTAGAAAATAAAGAAGCATGTCCTCCAGGTCACATAGATGCAGACCCAGCATTGATAGTCTCACTACCAAGGACGCTAAAGCTCCTGACAACAACATATATTTCAAGGGCCCAACCTCAGAGGCAGTTTATCAAAAAGTAATTAGGCCAGCAGAGCTCCAAGTTTGTGTAGTGTTTACCCTCTCCCTTACTTTTGGAAACTGTTCTACCACCTCCAAGTTTGTGAACTCCTGATCATTTTCCTTTCCACATATGTAATCACAGATTTTCTAACTCTTCTCCACTAATTGTGTCTTAGTTGGGGCGAAGGTAATGTGAAGGCATTGTTCTGGATGAGAGTGGGAAGATTTTTGTGTAGAACATAATTGCATACACATTAGATTCATTTTGATATTTTCCATTTGAAATACTGAATCCCTGACACTAACCCATACCCTACTAGACTCTGACTACTAATCCTAATATGAGAAAAAGAAACCTAACAGAATACGAATACAGGCCATTCATAGGAAGCATGGTGTATACTTTAATTTGCCTTATGCTTTATCAATGGTATGTGTTATAAATCTAGTCAATTTTTTATTGTAGTATTTCTCCATGAGTTTTTAAAGTTAACACATTTGTAAATTTCTGTCTCCCTTTCTCTGTAGCCTATTCAGCACATGTATTATTTTAGGCATATTTAGAATCCTACCTGGTATCACATGTACATTCTTGTGAGCTCACTGATTTTGGAAGATACAAATTGTGAGAAGAGATCACTCACCCTAAATACTGATGGTACTGGAATTCAACCTGAGGGTGAATTTCCTAGATGAACAACATTATACATAAATCCATGTTCAGTAAAATGAATATATTTGGATATGTGGATGATATATATTTCATGATAAATTTCAATTGTCATATATATTGCTACATTTTAATGTCTTTGAATGTGTGTTTCTATCTATGTATCTATCTATATATCTATTTTTCTCTCTATATATATAAATATACATACATATATATGTGTGTATATATATATATATATATATATATATATATATATATATATATATATTCTCTCCAGATTTTTCAAAATATGAAATATATGTGTCTTATTATACACTTCCTAAATTCACTCATGTTTCTATATGTGGATTTATAATCAACATTTCACAAGATTTTTCTCAGAAATATTTATCCACCTGAAATACATATTTATTTCCTAGTACTGAAAACTAACTTCGGTGAATGGTGCTTACAAATCCTAATATTTCTACAGTAACTGACCCAGTTTAACATGAATGCAAGTAGGACCCTATGGGACATGATGTATATTTGAAGGTCATTTATATTCAACACTTGTACATTACTATTTCTTCAGTTTATGGACATCATAGAATATATCATTTCATCCACAAGTTCAAAAATTTATAGGCATTTGGTTCCCTTTCAATCACTTCCTGCTTCAGAACACATGCATTCCTCCATGTTTCTTGACTGGTCTTTTAATGAGACTTCGTTCCAAACACATTATTTTCAATTTCCATAATCATTTTCGAAGCGAAACTCACACACTCTTCGTGATAAACCGTAATGCTAGTATCAAAATTAGATGTATAACTGGTTGGAAGGAATGTATATATATCAATATAAGATTTTCTATATATTTTCAGATATCAATTCAATCCATTATTTAAAGTTGGAACCAGCTATGTTATTTATTTACAGTATTTTCTATTATGGCATCTTATCCATATTCATAGACACAGGGTACACCTTTTGTATCCCCAATACTAAAATATAAGTCTTTAAAATATTGCTTCAGAAACGTTGGAAGAAATACTCTACTCACCTGATATACATATACATTTCGTCTCAGTAATATTCCTGACACAAAATTCAAGGGTCACACTTATGATTGTTCCAAAGCCTAAATTGAATGTGACCAGGTATTACTAAAAACATCCATGTCCTTGTTCTCTAATGCTCTCAAATATCATTCCTATTGGTGACTACATATTTGTTTCTTCCTAAGATTATATATTCAACCTCAACCCTGTTAATAATGTCTTTTCCTGTCACACACTTTGTACTTTGCCTGATTTCCTAATGTCTCCTTTGATATCTGCTTTCCTACACCTTTTCTCCAGTTCATCATTGTGAATGACTCTTCAGATTTGCTGACATTTACATTCAATCTCTAATAAAACCCCTTTGCTAAAGAACTTTTTGTCCAACTCCTAGACTCAATAAAATGGGTTGCTCAAAGCCCTGCAAAAGGTAGCCCATAGGTGCTTGTGTTTTCTCATGACTCCAATTCACATAAAGAATCTAAACCCCACAGTCAGTAGGCCTCAAATTGCAGAAGCAGAGCAGTATTAACGGCAGGCCTATTGATCACTCCTGGTTAACAGGAAGGGTGTCCAGGCCACCTTAACTTTGGGCAAATGAGGGGCAAGGGAGCTTGTTTTGGACACTGTTTGGGCTGTGCCCATCATGGAAAGCTCCAGCTAGAGGTCATAATGAGGTTATAATTAGTGTCTATATGGAAGCAGATGAGGGCCATGTGGCAGTGTTTTGGTTTTAATTGTGGTCATTTGTGTGGTGGTTGGAAGAGATGACTGGGTCCACCTGGGTTTGAACTCTGGTGTGATTCCCCTAAGATACTGAGTTTTGCAAATGACCTCAGAGAAGTAGTTCCATGACTTGTGTTGGGATATTAGGAGGCCACACATGAGCGTCGTTCACGCATGACAGTAGGCCTCAAATTGGAGAAGCATAGCTTTTTGTCCAAATCCTTTACTCATTCTTCTTTCTAATCCTACAGTCTATATTCCTAATCCTACTGACTATACCTTTTTGACTGGATCTTCTCTTTGACATTCAATCATCCAAGGTACAAGGTCCTGTGCCATTGTATATCGATTTATCTGAGACAACGCTGCAGAACATAATTCAAATCTAAGTATCACAATCAAAGGCCCAATGTTCTTCTGGGCTTCAAATCTTACCTAGGCTTCTGTTTGCATACTTATATTTCACCTATATATCCACGTTAAGTAAAATGAATATTTTTGGTTCTGTGGATGATATATATTTCATGATGAATTTTCTACTCACCTCATATACATATACATTTCATTTCAGGAATATTCCTGACACAAAATGCAAGGGTCACACTTATGATTGTACTAAAGCCCAAATTGAATGTGACCATGTATTACTAACAACATCCATGACCTGGTTCCCTAATGCTCTCAAATATCATTCTTATTGGTATAATAAGACTACGTATTTGTTTCTTCCTAAGATTATATATTCGACCTCAAATCTGTTAAAAATGTATTTTATTATCACACACGTTGTAATGTACCTGATTTCCTAATGTCTCTATTGATATCTGCTTTCCTACACCTTTTCTCCAGTTAATAATTGCGAATGACTGTTCACATGTGCTGACATTGACATTCACTCTCTAACTGAATCCCCATAGCTAAAAAACTTTTGGTCCAAATGCTTTACTCCCTATTCTTTTGAAACCTATGAACTATCTTCCTAATCCTACCGACTATCCCTGTTTGAGTGGATGTTCTCTTCTACATTCAATCATCCAAGGTACAAGGTCCTAGGCCATTGATTATCTATTTATCTGAAACATCTTTGCAGAACGAAATTCAAAGCTAAGTATACCAATTGAGTGCCCAATGACCTTCTGGGCTTCCAATCGTTCCTAGATTTCTGTTTTCATATTCATGTTTCACCTCTATAGTCTTATAAATATCACAAGTTCCGAATACCATTATTCATCCAGCAGAATGATTCCTAACCCGAATCGAACATGTTTTTAACCCTAACCATACACTGTTCCCTCAATCTAGCTTTACATAAGAGCAGGGAAAGAGTTGGTCTTACAATACAGGAATGTAGGGGATCTTCCACCTGCTGAGAACCTATAACGTCCATGCAGAAATGATCTCTGTACAAGATGTTGGCAGCTATGAAGGACCTGAGAGAGTAAGAGTCTGGTCAGGATGAAGGGTTGTGTCTGAATCAGTCTCTCTCTTCTTAATGTAGAGAAGATGGACCAAAGAAGGCCTGTGTGGAGAGCTGTTCCCGAGTGCCTATGGTTGATATAGCATTCTAACTTGTGAAAGTGTCACAGAAAGTAGGGGTAGCCTCAATCTCATGGGACCCTTGGAAGCAAGTGTTAGGACAATGTGGTTGCCAAGGCAGTGACCTCATTCAGTTTCTGATGGAAGTGACCTCACATCACTTCCTTGGTGATGGAACTCTCTGAACATGGGATCCAGGAAGCCAGGCACCCAGAGCCAGTCCCAGTTTCAATCCCAGTGATCTCACTTGTTTGGATTCATCAAGAACAGAGTTAGTCTTTCTTGGTACCTACTGATGTGAGGATGGCCAAATGCCAGGAAAGCTCTGAAGAGCGGCCATTCCTCAGAAACGAGGTAGTGGCTCACCACTGGCTCCTGTCAACTTCACAGAGTTGCACAAGAAGAACAGATCTGAGACAGGACAGGTCATTTCGGAGGAACATAGTATGGCCCATCAGTCAGAGGACCTCCGGATAGTCACAGACCTACTTGGGGGAAGGATTTGCCTTTGTGGGTGTGTGTGTGTGGGATTGTGTTTTTTTTTTGTCTCATGCTCTGAGAATATGTAAGAAAGGTGATTTGTTTGGTTTGGAGTGAACTGATTCTAGTAAGTCGTCTCACAAGGCGAGGGTTTCTGGGTCTGTGTATTCCCCTGTGTCCTTGGTTGTAGACATTAGAAAAGAGAATGCTTCAATGGATGTGTCCTGTCTAGTAGAAAGCTTCCCAGCATTCATACTTCCCAATTTATGAATGAAATGTGCCTTTCCTTATCCATGGGCAATCCTGATATCTTCCTAAGTTCCTGTTTTCTTTCTGAATTCTGGCCACTCTCCCGAATAGGCTCATGTTTTTGTGTCGAAGATATGTACCACCTCCAAGCTCTGTGACATGGCCATGTACTGGATAGCTGAAGGGAATTGCGAGCATATCAGAAAACTGAGATATCAGCGTGATCAGGAAAGTCTCAGTGGAGAAACACTGCTTTGGGCTGTTTTCTTACCTATTGTTCTGTTGCCCTGAATGTCAGGAAGGCCTTTGCCTCAGGCCCCAATTTGGGAAGCCTGAAGAAAACAGTTTTCAAATGGAAATTAATGGGCATCACCTGTGGCTCTGTGCTTAATTGCTTTGGAATGGGATGTGTCTGAATCAGGCTCTAGGTCCTGTGTGCGGCTGTGGCTTAGATTCTCAGCACATGATGGATGTAAAAAAAGATCCCATGTGTGAATCCAAAACTAAATTAGCCAAAAGAGCAGTCATTGTGGAAGAAGTGTCTCGCCTACCTCTGTAAGGTTCCTGACCTCCATCAAGGGAGAATAGAAACCTTTGGTTCAAATGAGTTCTTCAAAGCCCTGCAGAGGCTAGCCCATAGGTGCTTGGGTTTTCTGCAAAATCCAAATCACATAAAGAATTAATAACTGACTTTCAGTAGGACTCAAACTGGAGAAGCAGAGCAGTATTTACAGCAGGCCTATTTTATCACTCCTGCTTCCCCGGACGAGTTTCCAGGCCACCCAGACTTTAGGCAAATGAGGGGCAAGGGAGTGTATTTTGGACACTGTCTTGGGCTGCGCCCCTCATGGAAACCTCCAGCCAGAGGTAATGATGAGTGTCTATATGGAAGAAGATGAGGGCCATGTGGGAGTGTTTTGGTTTTAATTGTGGTCATTTGTGTGGCGGTTGGAAGAGATGACTTGGTCCACCTGGGCTTGAACTCTGGGGTCATTTCCCTTAGAGACTGAGTTCTTGAACTGACCTCAGAGAAGTATGGCCAAGAATTGTGTTGGGATTTAAGAGGCTTCGCAAGAGAGTCGCCCTTGGACACTGAAATCTAGACACACGGTGTCTTTTCACACAGCACTGGGAATCTGAGCCAGGATATCACATGATTTTATTGTGAAAGACTTGGCAGCCATAGATGAGAGTCAAATCACACATGGACGGCAAATTGTAGACCTCACTGGGCCTGAATTCATGTGATCTTTAGGCCACTATTTGGGAAGACTTGCCTGTGAGAGTTCTCCAGAGATTTCATTGAAATGAGCTTCCTCACCATTTAATGGTTCCAGAATGAATTGAAACACAGAGTGCCTCCAACTTCATCCTTGAAAAATGGCTAGATAAATACCATGAAATTTTTAAAATTCCCATCACCAGGTGGCACTGGAGAAACTTTGGATGTCCTGTTTCTGATCATGAGTATATAATACAGCGCCTTGATTGACTGGTTTTCATGAAAATGGTGCAGAACAGAGATGTCAGGAAGTCGAAGCCTGCTGAGGAGTGGGCCTAGAGCTGTGGTGGGCAGGTGTGTGATAAAACATCTGTGGTGGGGCCATATGGATCTCCCATTGGCGTCCAAATTGCTTGTGACTGACGTGGTGCAGCCAGCAGACCCTTATATGTAAAGGCATCTTGTTATATGGAGAGGTTTCAGGGCAATGTTTAGAATCAAGGTGCTATGGTCAAGGGGGCAAGCTATGTGGGATAGAAGCCTCGTTGGTGCATTCTCCTGCAGACCGTGACCTACCACACGTGGCAGAACTCCCTCAAGCTCTGGGTAACAGTTGAATTCTTTGTATTTCATGAAGCAATACCAAAATCCCAGTGCAGCAGCAGGAAACTCCATGAAAAGTGGAGGATGACCAAATGGCTTCACAGTCCACATGTGGATACACTTAGCCCCCACGTTTCCACAGTTTACTTACAAAGAGAGAATTCAGCACTACTGCCTCATATTCAGTGGAAAATAAGAAACCATGTCCTCCAGGTCAGATAGATTCAGACCCAGCTTTGATGGTCTCATTACAACGGAAGCTAAAACTCCCGACAATAATATATATTTCAAGTGCCCAACCTACGAGGCAGTTTCTCAAGAAGTCTTTAGGCCAGCAGAGCTCCATGTTTGTGGAGTGTTTACTGTGTCCCTTACTTTTGGAATCTCCTCTATCACCTCCAAGTTTGTGAACTCCTGAGCATATTCCATCCCAGTTATGTATTCACAGATTTTCTAACTCTTCTCCTCTAATTGTGTCTTTCTCTGGGTGATTGTAATGTCAAGGCATTGTTCTGGATGAGAGTGGAAAGATTTTTGTGTACCACATATTTACATACACATTGTATTCATTTTCCAATTTTCCATTTCAAATACTGAATACCTGACACTAACACCTTCCTTGGTAGACTCTGACAACTAATCCTATCAAGATGGAGAAAAATAACCCAAAAAGAAAAGAAATACAAGCAGTTCAGAACTGGAGGCATGGTGTATAGTTGGAATTGCCTTTTGCATTATATAGGGTAGGAGTTATAAATGTAGTCAATTATTTGTTTAAATAGTTCTCCATGTGTTTTAAAGTTAACAAATATGTGAATTCCTATCTCCCTTTCTCTGTAGCCTATTCAGCACATGTATTTTTACATGCAATTATAGAATCTTACCTAATACCACACGTACATTCTTGTGAGGTGGCTGACTTGGCAGAAACAAATTTTAAGAGATCACTCTTCCTAAATGCTATTGGAACTGAAAATTCAACCTATGAGTGAGCTTCCTAGTTGAATAACATTATACATAAATCCAGGTTCAAGAAAATAAATATTTTTGGATCTCTGGATGATATACATTTCATGGTGAATTTCAATTGGTATGTATTATGTTATTTTTAATGTCTGTGTATGTTTGTGTGTGTGTGTGTGTGTGTGTGTGTGTGTGTGTGTATATATATATATATATATATATATATATATATACTCTCCAGATTTTTTAAAATATGAAATATGTGTCTTATTATACACTCCCTTAACTCATTCATATTCAAGTATGTGGATTTATAATCAAATTTTCTCAAGACTTTTCTCAAAATATTCATTCTCCTTAAATACATATTTGTTTCCTAGTACTTAAAATTAACTTTAGTGAATGGTGCATAAAAATCCTAATATTTCTACAGTAACTGACCCAGTTTAACATCAATGCAAGTAGATTCCTATGGGATATGATGTGTATTTTGATGTTCATTTTTATTCAAGACTGCTACATTACTGTTTCTTCAGTTTATGCACATCATAGGATATATTTTCAGCCACAAGTTCGCAAATTTATAGGCATTTGTTTCACTATTAATCACTTTCTTCGTCAGAACACAGGTATTCCTCCATGTTTCTTGACTGGTCTTTTGATGAGACTTCTTTCCAAACACATTATTTTCAATTTCCATAATCACTTTTGAAGCAAAACTCACACATTTTTCATGATAAACCATAATCCTAATATTATCTTTAGATGTATTGCTGGTTGGAATGAATGATGTTATATCAATATAAGATTTCTTATAAGATTTCAGATATCAATTCAATCTGTTATTTAAAGTGGGACCAGTTATATTATTTATTCAAAATGTGGTCTATTCATGCATTATCTCTATATTCATACACACAGGGTACACCTCTTTGTACCCCCAATACTAATTTTTAGGACTTCAAAACATTGCTCCCAGAATTGCTGGAAGAAATATTCATGTCCCCTGATCTACATATACATTCTATGACTGTAATATTCTGGACAAAAAATGCAAAGGTCACACTTATGATTTTACCAAAGCCTAAAGGGAAAGTGAACATGGATTACTAAAAGCATCCAAGGCCAGGTTGTCTAATGCTCTCAAATATCAATCCTACTGGTGACTGCATATTTGTTTCTTCTTAAGATTATATATTCAAACTCAACCCTGTTCAAAATGTCTAATCCTATCACTCACTTTATACTTTGCCTGATTTTGTAATGTCTCTATTATTATCTGCTTTCCCACATATTTTTCAAAGTTCATCATTGTGACTGAATCTTCATATGTGCTGACATTTACATTCACTCTCTAACTGAAACCCTATTTTTAAAGAAGTTTCTGTCCAAATTCTAAACTCACTCTACTTCCTAATCTACCGACTATCTTTGTAATCCTACCAACTATCCCTTTTTGACTGGATGTTCTCTTCCTCATTCAATCATCCAATGTACAAGGTCCTATGCCATTGTATATGGATTAATCTGAGACATCTGTGCAGAACGTAATTCAACACTATGTATCCCAATCAAGGGCCCAATGCGCTTCTGGGCTTCAAATCCTAGATTTCTGTTTTCATACATATATTTCACCTATATAACCTTATAAATATCGCAGGTTCCCAATACCATTATTCATCCAGCAGAATGAGTCATAACACAAATCGAACATGTTATTAACCCTAACCATACACTCTTCCCTCAATCTAACTTTACAGAAGAGCAGGGACAGAGTTGGTCTTACAATACAGGAATATAGGGGATCTTTCACTTGCTGAGAATCTCAAAGGTCCATGCAGCAATGATCCCTGGAGAATATGTAGGTAGCAATGAAGGACCTGAAGGATTAAAAGTAATCTTCCATGGCAAACAACCTGGTCAGGATGAAGGGTTGTGTCAGAATCAGCCTCTCTCTTCTTAATGTAGAGAAGATGGACCAAACCAGGCCTGTGTGGAGAGCTGTTCCCGGGTGCCTATGGGTGATATACCATTCTAACTTGTGAAAGTGCCACGGGAAATAGGGGCAGCATCCATCTCATGGGACCCTTGGAAGCAACTGTTCGGACAAAGTGGTTTCCAAGGCAGTGAAATCATTCAGTTCCTGAAGGAAGTGACCTCAACTCACTTCCTTGGTGATGGAACTCTCTGGACTTGGGATACAGGAAGCCAGGCACCCAGAGCCAGTCCCAGTCCAACTCCCAGTGGGTCAAACTTGTTTGGATTTTCCAAGGACAGAGACAGTCTTTCTTGGTACCTACTGATGTGAGGATGGCCAAATGCCAGGAAGGTCTGAAGAGGGGCCTTTCCTGAGAAAGAAGGTAATGGCTCACCACTGGCTCCTGACAGCTTCAAAGAGTTGGACATGGAGACCAGATCTGGGACAGGACAGCCCATTTTGGGGGAATATATTAAGGCCCACCAGTCAAAGGACACTCCGTATTTTCACAGACCTACTTGGGGGTCTGTGTGGGTGTGGGTGTGGGTTTTTGGTTTTGTCTCATGTTCTGAGTATAGGTAGGAAAGTTGTTTGGTTTGGTTTGGTGTGAATTGCTTCTAGTAAGTCTTTTGACAAGGTGAGTGTTTCTATGTCTGTGTATCTCACTCTGTCCGTCGTTGTAGACATTAGAAAAGAGAGTGCATCAATACATATGTCCTGTCTAGTAGAAATCTTTCCAGGATTTATCCTGCCCTATTTATGAATGGTCTGAGGCTTGCCTTATGGATGGGCCACTCCTAATATCTACATAAGTTGCTGTTTTCTTTCTGAATTCTGGCCAATCTCCAGAATAGGCTCATGGTTTTGTGTCCAAGATATGTACCACCTCCAAGCTCTGTGACACGGCTATGTACTGGATAGCTGAAGGGAATGGTGAGCATCTCAGAAAACTCATATATCAGTGTGACCAGGAAAGTCTCAGTAGAGAAACTCTGCTTTGGGCCTTTTGTTTACCTATTGTACTGTTGCCCTGAATGTCAGGAAGGTCTTTGCTTCAGGCCACCCCTTTGTAAAGACTGAAGAGTTTTCAAATGGAAATGTATGGGCATCAGCTCTGGCTCTTTGCTTAATTGCTTTAGAAAGGGATGTGTCTGAATCAGCTTCTTGGCCCTGTGTGAGGTTGTGGCTTAGATTCTCAGCACCTGATGGATCTAAAAAATTCCCATGTGTGCATCTAAAACCAAAATAGCCAAAAGAGCAGTCATTGTGGATGAAGTCTCTCACCTTGCTCTGTAAGGTTCCTGACCTCCATCTTTGAGAATAGGGATCCTTTGGGTCAAATGAGTTCTTCGAATCACTGCAGAGGCTAGGCCATAGGTTCTTGGGTTTTCTCATGACTCCAATTAACAAAAAGAATCTAAACCCCACAGTCATTAGGCCACAAAATGGAGAATCAGAGCAGTATTAACGGCAGGCCTCTTTGATCACACCTGGTTCACATGTAGAGTGTACCTGCCACACTGACATTAGGCAAATGACTTTATTTTGGATACTGTCTTTGTCTGTGGCCCTCATGGAAACCTACAGCCTGAGGTTATGATGAGTGTCTATATGGAAGAAGATGAGGGCCATGTGGAAGTTTTTTGGTTTTTATTGTGGTCATTTTTGTGGCCGTTGGAAGAGATGACTGGGCCCACCTGGGCTTGAACACTGCTGTGATTCCCCTTAGAGACTGAGTTCTGGAACTAATCTCAAAGAACTATTGCCATGTATTGTGTTGGGATTTTAGGAGGCCATGCCTGAGAGTTGCCCTTGGAAACTGAGATCTAGGCCCAGGGTAGCTTTTCACAGAGCACTGGGAATCTCAGGAAGGATAGCACATGATTTTATTCTTAAAGAATTGGCAGCCATAGTTGCAAGTCAAAACACACATGGACCACACATTGTAGACCTCAAACGCCTGGCTTAATGTGACCTTTTAGCCTGTCTTTGGGAAGCCTTGCCTGTTAGAATTCTCCTGAGCTTTCATTGAAATGAGCTTCCTCTCCATTTAATGGTTCCTGAATGAATTGAAACCCACAGTGCCTCAAACTTCATCCTTGAAAAATGGATAGATAAATACCATTGAATTTTTGAAATTCCCATGACCAGGTGTCACTGCAGAACCTTTGGATGTCCTATAGATAATCATGAGTGTACCAGACAGTGCCTTGATTGACTGGGTTTCATGAAAATTGTGTAGAACAGAGATGCCAAAAATTTGGAGCCTGCTAAGTAGTCGGCCTAGAACAGTGGTGTGCAGGTGTTTGTTAAAACATCTGTGGTATGGTGATGTGGATCTTCCATTGGCTTCCAAATGGTTTGTGACTGACATGGAGCAGCCCCCATACCCTTGGATGTAGAGGCATCTTGTTATATGGAGAGGTTTCAGGGCAATGTTTAGAATCAGACTGCTATCGTCAAGGGGGCAAGCTATGTGGGATAGAAGCCTGGTTGGTGCACTCTCCTGCAGATCCTTAACCACCACACGTGACAGAACTCCCTCCAGCACTCTGTTCCAGTTGACCTCCTTGTATTTCGTGAAGCAAATACCAAACTCCCAGTGCAGCTGCAAGAAACACCACAAAAAGTAGAGAAAGACCAAATGGCTTCACAGTCCACACTGGGAGACATTTAGCCCCGAAATGGCAACAGTTTACCTACAAAGAGAGCATTCAGCCCTGCTGCATCATGTTTATTGGAAAAAAAGAAACCATGTGGTCTAGGTCACATAGATGCAAACACAGCTTTGATGGTCTCACTACAAAGGAAGCAAAAGCTCCTAACAACAACATATATTTCAAGTGCCCAACCTCAGAGGCAGTTTCTCAAGAAGTCTTTAGGCCAACAAAGCTCCATGTTTGTGGAGTTTTCACCATCTACCTTACTTTTGGAAACACCTCTACCACCTCCAAGGTTGTTAACTCCTGAGCATTTTCCATTCCAGATGTGTATTCAGAAATTTTCTAACTCTTCTCCTGTTATTGTGTCTTACTTGGGGTGAAGGTAATGTCAAGGCATTGTTCTGAATGAGAGTGGGAAGACTTTTGGGTAGCACATATTTGCATACACATTGGATTCATTTTCCAATTTTCCATTCGAAATACTGAATCCCTGACTGTCAGAGGTAGAAGGAATTCTCCTTCAAAGAATAGCCAGACACTTACAAGAAACAGCCACCAGGAGACATCCTGTCTGGGAGACATCCTGTAGCCATCTGTCTCCCTGAGACATCCTGCGGCCATTTGTCTTCCTGAAACTTCCTGAGGTTATCTCACCTTGTGAAGACATCTAGAAATAAGAGAGATTTCCCACATCCAACATATAAATACCCCTGTGTGAACAATAAATTTTGCAGCTTGATCAGAACTCCTGTCTTGCTGTCATCTCTCGTGTCTCTTGTCCCTTCATTCCTCCCTATCTAGGTTCGCTGCCCGCGTTGATGTGTCCTGCCGGCCGGGACATTTGGCGCCCACCGACTGGGTCTCGAGCCTTTGACTGAGGGGGACCCCGACCTCCTGGAAGACTTTCTCAAGCGTAGCTCGCCATCGCAGCAGAAGACATCACCGAGAAACAGATCCAGGAGGAGGGTGGGGATGACGCACAGTGAGTGACCCATGGGACAAGCAGTTTCGTCACATGATTTGTTTTTGTCAGCCCTCAAGGAGTCCTTCAAGACATAGGGGCGCATGTTAAGAAAAAAGACTTAATTTTTTTCTTTTCACACAAAGGAGAACTGTGTCCATGGTTTCCCCTTGAAAGGATCATTGATGATAAAAGATGGCTTAGAGTAGGAGACTGTATAAAAGATTATTATGAATCCTTTGCCCAGAAAATGTGCCTGTTCCCACCTTTTCTTACTGGAACTTAAAGAAATTCTTAAAAGTTCACCCTTTGACAATGGTACCTTAAAACTTGTCAGGATTGGGGAAGAGACTATACAACTACATCTCATATCCCCTCGGCATGCCCCTCAGTTAGTATAGACATAGACCCTTCTCAGGCTCCCCAGGACCGTGGGACCCTTCCTGATCCCCCTAAAAATACCACCCTATTGAATAAGGCTCCAATAGTTACCAACTGCCTTTATCCAGTTTTAAATCCCGGAGACACATTGACCCCTGTGGAGGAGGCTACCTGGGAGAAGGAAGCAGCTCGCTACCATTCAGAAGACCCTCCACCTCTCAGGACCCTGCCACAGCCTATAGGACTTACACATCCACCTCCCTCCTATATCCCTACTGCCTTTTGTGCTCTGACCCTTCAGGGTACAAATGCCCCCCCCCCAGATATTTTTTTCCCACTTCCCTTGCCTAACCTGGCTCCCTTGGGAGCATCCTTCCAATATAGAAGGGAACAGATACAACCTTTAAAAGAATTAAGATCCCTTCAATCTGAGCTATGTTCATTAGCCTTAGGTACGGAGTCAGTGCAACTGTCCCACAGCGGTCTAATACGAAGGCGAAGCCACTGCATCGGCCTGTGCTCGCATTCCCAGTCACCACCAGTCAGATAGATAAGCCTGCCCAGGCTGAGGTCAAAGACTTAGACGAGGATCAAGAGGAGGAAGCGAGGAAGTGAATCAAGGAGATCAAGACTCAGAGGATGAGGAGTTCACCCCTAGGCAGGAAGGAACCCAGAGTCTACAAAAAATTAAGCCTGCATTTTCTTGTAAAACTTAAAAAGGCTTGTGCTCACTATGGCCCCACTGCGCGCTACATGTTGCCTTTATTAGAAATCCACAGCACACAATGGCTTACTCCCAATTATTGGAAATTTTTAGACCAAGCTACCCTCAGTGCCGGAGACTTCCTGTTATGGATTGCAGATTTCAAAGAGCACTGTCGGAAAACTGCTCAAAAAAATTTAACTAAGGCCTCCTCTAAATCCGGGACTTATGTTGAGCTAGTGGGCAATGAGCCTTTTGACACTAAAACTAAACAGGCACATTTCCTTGCTGGAATTTTGACGCAGATTCAGATGGCTGCCTTATATGCTTGGAGACACCTCCCTCAAAAGCCCTTGGCTACCACTTCCCTGGCAAAAATTTGACAAGGGCCGGGAGAGCCTTATAGCTACTTTGTTACCTGGCTTAACCTAGCTGCAGAATACTTGCTTGGACCAAGCGAAAGCGAAAGCACCTTTGTAAAACATCTTGCCTTTGAAAACTCCAACCCGGCATGTCAGGATGTTTTTTGACCACATAAGGATAAAGGGAAACTTTCTGACTTTATTAGACTCTGTGCAGGGGTGGGTGCAGCCCATGCAATGGATCTTGCCCTAGGTGCCGCCTTTACCAAGACCTTTCACAATCCTGGCTCAAATACTTGCTTTACATGTAAACAACCTGGCCATTTTGCACGCAAGTGTCTGACAGGCAAACAAAGCCTAGGAATAGTGTCTCCTCAAACTGGGGCTAAACCGCCCCAAGCTACCCTTTGCCCTAGATGTGGTAAAGGTCATCACTGGGCCAGTGAGTGTAGATCTAAGACAAATGCCCTCATACAGCCTATTTCTTTCCTCTTCTTGGGAAACTCCCTGCGGGGCCAGCCCCTGGCCATTACATCTCCCAGGACAAACCCAGGGGCAATAAAATTTGTTCCCTCCCAAACTCCCAACCTACCTCAAAATCCTTCTCCAAAATTGCCTCCCTCAAACTAGCCACCCCTGGCAGTGCAGGATTGGACTTCTGTGCCACCACAGATACTATATTAGACTCAATGCAAGGGCCCCAGATAATACCCACTGGAATTATGGGTCCCCCTCCATCTCATATGTGTGCCTTTATTCTTGGTAGAGCCTCTACTAACTTACAAGGTGTTCAGGTCTTCCCTGGCATTAATGATTATGATTTCACTGGAGAAATAAAAATACTGGCCACAGCTATTAATGGAGTTGTGGCCATCCCAGCAGGAACAAGACTTGCACAATTAATACTCTTTCCCTTTTATCCAGGAGGCACTTCCACCGCCCAAACCTACTGAGGGGGACTGAATCCTTGGGCTCCTCTGATGTATATTGGGTTCAACCCATTTCTAACAATAGACCCACCATATCCTTACTTATTGAAGGAAAGGAATTCCAAGGAATTCTAGGTACTGGAGCTGTTGCCACAATTATTTCTCCAAAATACTGGCCATCAGCTTGGCCCCTCACCCCATCCTTGACTGACCTTAAAGGAATAGGAAAGTCAAAAAATCCTCTGGTCAGCTCTAGGGCTCTTCGCTGGACTGATAAAGAGGGTAATAAAGGAATGGTGACTACTTTCGTTGTTCCTGACCTCCCTGTTAACCTCTGGGGCCGAGATATTTTGAGTCAAATGGAAGTTATTCTTGCCAGTCCCAATTCCATAGTGACTCATCAAATGCTTCATATGAATTCTGTCCCTGGTACAGGCCTTGGGAGACTGAGACAAGGACTGTTTGAGCCTACACAACCCATACAAAAAACAAATACATAGGGACTTGGGTATTCGGATTTTTAGTGTCGGTCCCTGACTCTCCTGTACCCCATGGAGATAAAATTATTTGGGAGACTCAGACTCTTGTGTGGGTGGATCAGTGGCCCCTTACCCAAGAAAATTTGGAGGCTGCTGCCATGTTAGTGCAGGAAGAGCTGGCAGCCGGCCATGTAGAGCCCTCAACCTCACCATCGAATACTCCTATTTATGTTATCAAGTAAAAATTAGTCAAATGGTGCCTTATAAAATATTTGTGTGCCATTAATAAAGTTATGCACCCGATGGGAGCACTACAGCCAGGCATTCACACACCAGTGTCTATTTTCAAAAACTATTGTAAAATGGTTATTGTCTTAAAAGATTGTTTTTTTTACCATTCCTTTACATCCTGAGGATAGACCCTATTTTGCCTTTAGTCTTCCTTGCATTAATTTTCAGGGCCCTATGCAGAGATTTCAGTGGAAGGTTTTTCCCCAAGGTATGGTCAACAGCCCTAGTCTTTGCCAAAAATACGTTGCTCAAGCAGTACACCTTGTGAGAGAGTGATGGCCACAAATTTATATTTTACATTATATGGATGATTTGTTAATTGCTGCACCTAATACACATGACCATAATAATTGTTACTTGGACCTTTACAAAATCCTCACTAGCTTGGGACTACAGATAGCTCCTGATAAGGTTCAAACACAGGACCGTTATAGCTATTTGGGCCTTAAACTTCAAGATAATCAGATCCAAATTCCTAAGATACAACTACGGTTGGACCATCTTCACATCCTTAATGATTGTCAAAAATTACTGGGGGATATTCAATGGCTAAGAATATATTTAAAATTACCCACTTGTGTACATTTTCCCCTTAATGATATTTTGAGAGGTGATTCCCACCCCTCCTCCCCTCAAAAGCTTACTCCTGAGGCATGGCAGGCATTAAATCAAGTCACAGAAGCCATTGCCCAAAAGTTTGTTACACAAAATTCTTATAACCTTCCTCTGGTTCTGGTTATTTTACACACTCCTCATACACCCACAGGAATATTTCGGCAGTGAAATACACATTTTAAAAATAAAGGCAACCCCTTGCTTTGGGTCCATTTACCCACCACATCCTCCAAGGTTATTACTGTTTATCTTGCTCAGGTAGCTTCTATTGTTTTTAAAGGTCGTTTGCTAACTCAACAACATTTTGGCAAAGACCCCGATAATATTTTAATTCCATTTACTAAGGACCAAAACCAATTTTTACTACAGACAGAGGATGAATGAGGTATTGTCCTATCAGGCTTTTTGGGAACAATTGATAACCACCTCCCCAAAGACCCCCTTTTACATTTTGTCCAGTTACATCCATTTATTTTTCCCAAAATTACTCAAAAGGCTCCCATTCCTCAATCCCTTACTGTCTTTACAGAGGGTTCCAGTAATGGCCGAGCAGTCTTTGTTGTCAATAACCAGCCTACCACCTTTGATACTGTCTATCATTCAGCACAGTTTGTGGAATTGTTTGCCATAACACAAGTTTTTAAAACTTTTTTTGATAATCCTGTTAAAATTTATACATACAGTGCCTGCATTGCTCATACTGTGCCCCTGCTGGAGATTTCACCCACCATTAAGGCTTCTTCCGATGTGGGCTTTCTGTTTCACCAGCTTCAGCAGCTAATTCAAGCCAGACAACACCCATTTTTCTTAGGACACATCAGGGAACACTCTGATCTTCCCAGCCCTCTAACACAAGGTAATGCCAAAGCTGATGCAGCAACTCGTTTCATCTTTCCAATTTTTGATGGCTCCATTCAAAAGGCCACGGAGTTACACAATCTTTACCATCTAAATTCTCAGAGCCTTCGATAACTATGTAAAATTACCAGGCAACAGGCACGAGAAATAGTAAAAGCATGCCCTGGTTGCCCTGTCTTCCTCCCCATTCAACACTTGGGAGTTAACCCCAGAGGATTACTGTCCAATCAGTTTTGGCAAACGGATGTTACTCATTTTTCTGAATTTGGAAAAACCAAATATATACACGTTTCTATAGATACCTTCAGCGGCTTTATTTCTGCATCACCACATTCTGGAGAGGCTATCAAAGTTGTCCTTTCTCCTCTTGTTTCAGCCTTTTCTGTAATGGGTAAAAAAATACATATTAATAAAAATAATTGTCCTGTATATACCAGTGCAGAGTTTAAACAGTTTTGTGGTACCTTGCACCTTATCTTAAAGACTTGGCTAACCCACTTGAAGGCTTCTGCACTTGTATTTACCACTCCCAGGCATCGCCTTAATTATGCATTATTCGCCCTTATTTTTCTTTCCCTAGACAATGAAGGCCATTCGGCCGCAGACTGACACTGGCATCTCTCGTTAAATTCTGTTCGCCCACCTGTTATGTGGCGCAATCCCCTTACAAATAAATGGAAAGGCCCAGATCCTGTCCTCCTCTGGGGACAAGGCTCAGCTTGTGTTTTGGACCAAGAGCAAGCAGCCCCAAGATGGTTACCAGAACACCTGGTTAAACAAGATAATGACTTACCTCAACATAGGGACGGAGGTCCTCCCCTTGAGGACAAATTTTCCTCTTTTTAGGATGCAGCCAACAATCTGTGTGAGCATAATGCTTAAGGCACTCCTGCTGTACAGTTTTGTAAACGGAGGCCTTGGCCCTCCACCTTCCAACATCATGGAGTACCTTTTTGGCCCTCCCTGTGAATGCAAGGGAGGATCTTGGACTCAGGCTCCCACTAGTTGGACCCAGACTGCTGACTGCGTGACTAAGGTGGCTTACCTCCGTGCTGAGTTTGGCCATAAGCTAGGAGGAGTTCATCAGCCTAAATGGGTATGTGTTAACAAGCCAAAGATTATTCCCCCTAGTACAAGTAAAGCTCTCCAAAATTGTTCTGAAACTTGAATGCATACCCAAGTGATGCATGTCTCTTCTAATGTGTCGGCCTCAATTTGTGTAAAGAAGCAGGGAGAACAATTTTTTGAAGCCTCCATAACTAAAACTCATGCAGCAGGGGGGACCACTATCCATTATACCCCCGTTCTTTTGACTGGGGAGGAGATGGCAAATATACCAAGCTACAGTCACCTGGGTGCCAAGGCCCTGTCGGTAAACCCTCCTGCTGCCCCATTAAGGCACCTACAGGGGTCTCTGATTGTGGAGGATTCACTGATGCTGTCAAGCATCCTCAGATAATCAAACTTTTGAAACCCCAAATCCCTGAGCTCACATATCATCCCTTAATATAGCCTAAATCCCAGCTCCCAGGTTTAGATACCAATACATTAGATATTTTGGAAACTACCTTCTCCTTCCTTAATAATTCCAAGCCCACCCTTGCTGTTGATTGCTGGCTCTCCATGACAACAGGGGCAATCATGCCTATGGCAGTTCCTATTAATTCTATCATAGACGATGAAAATACATGCCAACCCAGATTTCCTTTTAAAGTACAGCCTATAGGCAATTATACAATATGTCTTTTAGGCGTGATGCAGAAAAATACGTATGATACTGATGTTGGAGTTACTTCCTTTGGAAATTGCTCAACAGTACAAAACTATTCCTCACCCACCCCATCTTTGTCCCCCCAATGGTACAGTTTTTATGTGTGGAGGAAACTCGGCCTTACCCAGGCTTCCAGCAAATTGGACCGTTGGCTGTGTTCTTGCCTTATTACTCCCTCATAAAACTATTGTCCTCGGAGACGAAACTCTATGGATTCCTAGTCTAGACACCTTAGTGAAAAGACACAGGTGGTCAATACAGGCCTTACAACTCCTTGCCAGCCTTGGAATAACAGCTGCTGTGGGCACAGGTACAGCTGGCTTAGTCAGGCAATACACTCTTACCTCGCCTGTCTCAACAACTTATAAATGATGTACAAACTCTATCAGGAACCATTAAAGATTTGCAGGACCTAGTAGACTCCCTGGCAGAAGTGTTTCTTCAAAATAGACGAGGCTTAGATTTGCTGACAGCTAACCAGGGAGGTATTTGCTTGGCCTTAGGAGAACGATACTGCTTTTATGCCAATAAATCAGGCATAGTGCGCTCTAAAATTAAGCAGCTTCAAGAAGATCTTGAAAAGAGACAAAGGGAACTTTTTGAAAATCCCCTCTGGACAGGGTTTAATGGATTTCTATCCTACCTTCTACCCTTATTAGGCCCTTTGTTGGGTTTACTTTTAATGATGTCCATAGGCCCCTGCATTATAAACAGGCTGGTACACTTTATTAAAGAACAGATTAATATTTTGGCCTCTAAGCCCATACAGGTCCACTATCATCATCTGGAGATGGAAGACCATGCTGCCAACATTTAAAAGGATGTTCTACCCTTCTCACAGGCTTATTTCTTAAGTTTATATCCCCACAGATCTCTTTTTCTTATGTAAAACTATAAGTAACAACTCTGACCAACCATCTTCTGCCATTGCCATAAGGATTCGTCCTCCATGGGCCCCTCCGCTTGGGGGAGGATGCACCCATGGAGTGAGGATGTTAGGCCCTAATAACGGAGGGTGCAGGATGGACTGCAGGAGGATGGATCCACGGATCCCAAAACACAAGACCTCTTAGTGACACGCTCTGGTGCATGGCGGTCGGCATGCTTCCCCCTCAAAGCCATCTTCTTCAAAAACATGCCAAGGCCACCAAGAAATCTCCTAGTAAACATGCTCTCTCAGATCAGGAGATATTCTAAGGCCTCCTTGAGAAACAGAGCCTCTATCACCCCCTAAAACATTGGCCAGTAAGGTATGGTCATATATTTTATATAAAAAAGTGGGAGAGGTCAGGGGCTAGAAGGAAGTTCTCCTTCAAAGAATAGCCTGACACTGACAAGAAGCAGCCCCCTGGGAGATATCCTGCCTGGGAGACATCCCGCAGCCATCTATCTCCCTGAGACATCCTGCGGCCATCTGTCTTCCTGAAACATCATGAGGTTATCTCACTTTCTGAAGACATCCAGCAACTGCCAATAAGAGAGCTTTCCCATCTGCAGCATATGAATTCGAATGTGAGAACAATAAAAGTTTGCAGCATGATCAGAACTCCTATCTTGCTGTCATCTCTCGTGTCTCTTGTCCCTTGATTCCTCCCCAACTAGGTTCGTTACCCACGTTGATGTGTCTGGCCGACCGGGACAACTGACACTAATCCATACCCTACTAGACTCTGACTACTAATCCTAATATGATGGACCCAAACAGAATAGAAATACAAGCAGTTCGGAGGAGGCATGGTGTATAGTTGGACTTGCCTTTTGCATGATATAGGGTAGGTGTAATAAATCTAGTTAATTTTTAATTGAAATAGTTCTCCATGTGTTTTTAAAGTTAACAAACATGTGAATTCCTGTCTCCATTTCTCTGTAGCCTATTCAGCACATGTATTTTTATCTGCACATATCGAATCCTACTTGGAATCACACGTACATTCTTGTGAGGAGGCTGATTTGGCAGATACAAATTGTGAGAAGAGATCACTCTTCATTAACGCTGTTGGAACTGAAAATTCAACCTTGGGTGAGCTTCCTAGTAGATCAACATTATACATAAATCCATGTTCAGTAAAATAAATATGTTTGCATATATGGATGATATATATGTCATGATGAATTTCGTTTGGCATATATATTGCTACTTTTTTTTGTCTGTGTGTGTGTTTTGTGTATATATTTATATATACACACTCTCCAGATTTTTCAAAATATGAAATATATGTGTCTTATATACACTCCCTAAATTCATTCATGTTCATGTATTTGAATTTATAATCAACTTTTCACAAGATTATTCTCAGAAATATACATCCACCTGAAATACTTATTTGTTTCCTACTACTGAAAAGTAACTTAAGTGAATGGTGCATACAATCCTAATATTTCTACAGTGACTGACACAGTTTAACATCAATGCAAGTAGATTTCTATTGGACATGATGTGTATTTTGAAGTTCATTTTATTCAACACTGGTGTATTAAATTTTCTTCAGTTTATTCACATCATATGATATATATTTCATCCACAAGTTCACAAATATATGGCCATTTGATTCACTTTCAATCATTTCCGGCTTCAGAACACATGTATTCCTCCTGGTTTCCTGAATGGTCTTTTCATGACAGGTCTTTCCAAACACATTCATTTCAATTTCCATAATCATTTTGAAGCAAAACTCACGCATTGTTCATGATATACCATAACTCTAATATTACCATTACATGTGTAACTGGTTGGAATGAATGATTGTATATCAATATAAGATTCCCTGTATATTTTCTGATATCAATTCAATCCATTATTTAAAGTTTGAACCACTTATATTATTTATTCACAGTATGGCCTATTCATGCATTATCTCTATATTTATAGACACAGGGTACATCTATTTGCATCCCCAATACTAATTTATTCATCTTCAAAATGTAGCTCCCAGAAATGTTGGAAGAAATACTCATGTCACCTGTTCTACATGTACATTTTATCACAGTAATATTCTGGACACAAAAAGAAAATGTCACACTTATGATTGTACCAAAGCCTAAATTGAAGTGAGCATGCATTACTAAAAAAATCCATGTCCAGGTTGCCTAATGCTCTCAAATGTCAATCCTATTTGTGACTACATATTTGTTTCTTCCTAAGATTATATATTCAAACTCAACCATGTTGAAAATGTCTAATCCTATCACTCACTTTATACTTTGCTTGATTTCCTACTGTCTCTATTGATATCTGCTTCCCTACATAGTATCGCTGATCATTATTGTGACAGACTCTTCACATATGCTGACATTTACTTTCACTCTCTACCCGAAAGCCTATTGCTAAAGAACTTTTGTTCCCACTCCTATACTCACTCTTCTTACTAAACCTACGGACTTATGTCCTAATCTTACTGACTATCCATTTTTGACTGGATGTTCTCTTCGACATTCAATTATCCAAGGTACAAGGTCCTATGCCATTGTATATTGATTCATCTGAAAAAACTGTGCAGAATATAATTCAAAGCGAAGTATCCCACTCAAGGGCCTAATGCCTTTCTGGGCTTCAAATCTTACCTAGATTTCTGTTTTCAAACTTATATTTCACTTGTATATTCTTGTAAATATCGCAGGTTTCCAATACCATTAATCAACTCGCAGAATGAATCCTAACCCAAATAGAACCTGTTATTAACCCTAATCATACACTGTTCCCTCAATCTCACTTTACAGAAGAGCAGGCACAGAGTTCGTCTTACAATACAGGAATGTAGGGGATCTTCCACCTGCTGAGAATCTCAAAGGTCCATGCAGAAATGATCCCTGGATAAGATGTAGGCAGCTATTGAGGAACTAAGAGAGCAAAAGTCATCTTCCATGGCAAAAACCCTGGTCAGATTGAAGGGATGTGTCTGAATCAGCCTCTCTCTTCTTAATGTAAAGATGGACCAAACCAGGCCTGTGTGGAGAGCTGTTCCTGGGTGCCTATGGTTGATATACCATTCTAACTTGTGACAGTGTCACAGGAAGTAGGGGCAGTCTCCATCTCATGGGACTCTTGGAAGCAACTGTTAGGACAAAGTGGTTGTCACGGCAGTGACCTCATTCAGTTGCTGAAGGAATTGACCTACTTAACTTCCTTGTTGATGGAACTCTCTGAACGTGGTATCCAGGAAGCCAGGCATCCAGAGCCAGTGCCAGTCCCAGTCCCAGTGGACTCAATTGTTTGGATTTACCAAAGACAGGGTCAGCCTTTCTTGGTACCTACTGATGTGAGAATGGCAAAATGACAGGAGAGCTATGAAGAGGGTCCTTTCCTGGGAAAGCATGTAGTTGCTCACCACTGGCTCCTGTCAACTTCACAGAGTTGGAAAAGGAGACAAGATCTGAGACTGTACAGGCCATTTCAGGGGAACATAGTATGGCTCACCAGTTAGAAGACACTCCATATTCACAGACCTACTTGGGGGAAGGAGGTACCTTTTTGAGTGTGGGTGTGAGTATGTGGTTTTGTCACATATTCTGAGAATAGGTAGAAAAGTCGGTTTGTTTGGTTTGGGGTGGACTGTTTCTTGTTTGTCGTTTGACAAGGTGAGCGTTTCTATGTCTGTGTATTTTACTGTGTCAGTGGTTGTAGACAATAGTAAAGAGAATGCATCAATGGATGTGTTGTGTCTAGTAGAAAGCTCCCAGCATTCATCCTGCCCAATTTATGAATAGAGAGTGGCTAGCCTTATTGATGTGCAACACCTATTATCTTCCAAAGTTCCAGTTTTCTTCCTGAATTCTGTCACTTTTCCAGAATAGGCTCATGTTTTTGTGTTTAAGATATGTACCACCTCCAAGCTCTGTGAAATGGCCATGTACTGAATAGCTGAAGGGAATGAGAGCATCTCAGAAAACTCAGATATCGGTGTGAATAGGAAAGTCTCAGTGGAGAAACCCTGATTTGGGCCTTTTGCTTACCTATTTTTCTGTTGCCCTGAATGTCAGGAAGGTCTTTGCCTCAGGTCACACTTTGTGAAGCCTGAAGAAAATAGTTTTCAAATGGAAATTAATGGGCATCACCTGTGGCTCTTTGCTTAATTGCTTTGGAAATGGATGTGTCTGAATCAGCATCTTGGGCCTGTGTGAGGTTGTGGCTTAGATTCTCAACACCAGATGAATCTAAAGAAAGATGCCATGTGTACATCCAAAACCAAAATGGCAAAAAATCAGTTATTGTGGATGAAGCTTCTTGCCGATCTCTCTTAGTTTCCGGACATCCATCAAGTGAAAATAGGAATCCCTTGGGTCAAATTAGTACTTCAAAGCCCTGCAGTGGTGCTTGGGTTTCCTCATGACTCCAAATCACATGAAGAATCTATACCTGACTGTCAGTAGGCCTCAAATTGGAGAAGCAGAGCAGTATTAAGAGCAGGCCTATTTGATCACTCCTGGTTCACAGGAAAGGTATCCCGGCCACAATGACTTTAGGCAAATGAGGGGAAAAGGAGCTTATTTTGGACCCTGTTTTTAGATGTGCCCCTCATGGAAACCTCCAGCCAGAGGTTATGATGAGTGTCTATATGGAAGAATATGAGGGCTATGTGGAAGTGTTTTGGTTTTAATTGTGTTCATTTGTGTGGCGATTTGAAAAGATGACTGGGTCCACCGGGGTTTAAACTCTGGTGTGATTCCCCTTTGAGACTGCTTTGTGGAACTGACCTCAAAAAAGTATTGCCATGATTTGTTTTTGGCATTTTTGGAGGCCACGCATGAGAGTCGCCATTGGAAACTGAGATGTAGACCAAGGGTGGCTTTCCACAGAACACAGGGAATCTCAGCCATGATATCATATGATTTTATTCTGAAAGCCTTGGCATCCATGGTTGAGAGTCAAAACACACAAGGACCTCTCATTGTAGACCTTTATGGGCCTGGCTTCATGTAACCTTTTGCCCACTCTTTGGAATGCCTTGCTTGTGAGATTTCTCCAGAGTTTTCATTGAAATGATCTTCCTCAACATTTAATGGTTCCTGAATGAATTGAAACCCACAGTGCCTCCGACTTCATCCTTGAAAAATGCCTAGATAAATACCATGAAATTTTTGAAATTCCCATGACCAGGTGGCACTGGAAAATCTTGGATGTCCTGTTGCTATTTTGAGTGTCCCAGACAGTGCCTTGATTGACTGGGTTTTATGATAATGGTGTAGAACAGAGATGTCAGTAAGTTGGAGCCTCCTGATTAGTGGTCATAGAGCAGTGTTGTGCAGGTGTGTGATAAAACATCTGTGGTTGGGCCATGTGGATTTGCCATTTACTTCCAAATGGGTTGTGACTCACATGGTGCAGCCAGCAGAACCTTGTATGTAAAGGCATCTTGTTATTTGGTGAAATTTCAGGGCAATGTTCAGGATCAGGTTGCTATGGTCAAGAGGGCAGGCTCTGTGGGATAGAAGCCTGGTTGGTGAATTCTCCTGCAGACTCTGACCCACCACACGTGACAGAACTCCCTCCAGCACTGGGTCCCAGTTGAACTCCTTGTATTTCGTTAAGCAAATACCAAAATCCCAGTGCAGCAGCAAGAAACACCACTAACAGTGGAGCATGACCAAATGTCTTCACAGTCCACATGAGGAGACACTTAGCACCCAGTGGCCACAGTTTACCTACAAAGAGAGAATTCAGCACTGCTGCCTCATGTTCATTGGAATATAAGAGACGATGTCCTCCAGGTCACATAGATGCAGACCCAGCTTTGATGGTCCCACTAGAAAGGATGCTAAAGCTCCTTAAAACAACATATATTTCAAGTTCCCAATCTCAAGGGAAGTGTCTCAAGAAGTCTTTAGGCCAGCAGAGCTGCAAGTTTTTGGAGTGTTTACCTGTTAGATCAGGACACAAGAAAAGACCACTGACTCCAACAGAAATCAAATTAAATTAAACTTATTATTTCCACTGGCCATGCTGCCTCTCCCTCCCAAAACGGCGGGAACAAGACAGCAACCCCAGCTTTCCTACAGCACAGCTTTATAGCCCAGAAAGTTACACAAAATGGGGGTTAGAGATAACAGAACTCTGACAAGCATCACACTAATGGTAGTTTACATTTTTTTTTTTTGCTGTAAAATGGAGCCTCAGAGAGGGTTGCTGTCTGGCCAGGGAAGGCAGATATTTATGATATGTCACTAAAGTTTCAGAAAGGGTTGCTATCAGGTCAGAGAGCAAGACATGGGTCGGTTCAAGTCACTGGCAGGCATTCCAAACAGGTTCAGAATTTTCAGTAATTTATGGCAAAGTCAAAATTATCTTTTCATGCTTTGTGGCAAGATGGCTCCCAATTTTAATAAAAGATCAGGTTGGGTCTATCATTTTCCCCTTTTCTCTGTGTCCCTGTCAAATCTTTGATAGATTGTGGGAAGAGCACTGAGGAAATTTTAATCCCTCAGGAAAAAGTCTCCAAATTTTTAGAACTCACCCAAAACCAGTCTCCCTGATTTTACCTTACTTAATTAATTACTTGTATTGATAGTCTATTTATATTTGGCTCCATTGTTGTAATAAGAGAGGCGACACCCATTTTGGATTCTTCTGAGCTGAGAGAGGGTGACGTGAGTAGGCATGGTGTGAGGGACATGAGTTGCCTTTTAGAAGTAGTTGAGGGACATGAGTTGCCTTTTAGAAATCAGTTTGTTTTGAAGTCTGGTTAAGGAAGAACAGGTTGTAAAGTCATCTGGGGATGGGTTATTCTATGAGAGAAACAAAAACCATGAGTACTGAATAAATGTTGCAGCAGCTGGAACATGTCACTGTATAGAATTTCCCTCACCAGTCTTTAATATTCCCAGTTATCAAGACTGTCAACTTAATATTTAACTTTTAGTATTACAGTTGTCCCTCCCCATAAGATACAGTTTAATAATTTAATGTCATCTGATCTTGCAAAATCCTTTTACCAGTATGACCTCTGTGTCTAATAGAGAAACCTTTAATTCTGATACTCATTGCTGGATAATCGTACTAGCAAACACCAAACTTACCTGTGTAGGTTAGGAATATCTGTAGGCCTTAAACTGAAAATTTCTGCCTCTGGCAGCTCTTCTTGATAGTCTCTTTTAATAAGTATCAGGCATTCCTCTCTGAGAATCCTTCTTTGTAGCCTGCAGTCTTACTTATTTTCGGAGGCTAACATAAAGTGTATACCTTAAGATATTATTATTATTATTATTATTATTATTATTATTATTATTATTAAAATGCCCAGGAATGGCTGTATTTTGGTTTTCATTGTCTTTGCTAAGTGTTTAAGATGAAGCAGTCAAACTGACTTTTGTTTCTATCTATTGTTAACAGTCAGCTGAGCTTTCATGGGAGTCATTCCTGGGGAAACTTGAGAGCACTTTCTCAGTTCTTCTAGAGCCATTGGTGCTAGGTGGGTCCAGGTCTTGCTTGACCATGTGGCTTCCCTGGGAAGCATCAGGGATTTCTCCCTTCTCTGATGACTCTCCTCTTCATAGCAAATGCACTGATTGGCTTTCTGTTATCCAGTGGTCTCATTAATCTCCCTGATGGGGAGTTTATGTGGCCCAGAGTTGCAAAACTCTTTAGTGAAGTCCCCTGTTCCCTGGATTCAGACTGACTCAGAGGGCAAGAGACAGATATTGGTTTTTTTGGCCCTTTTCATTTAAATTTAATTTTAAATCCTAGTCTTAAACATCCATCAAATAAATTTTAACAGCCTTATATTAAGAGCACTGGGCTTTAATGTCTATAACTTTATAATTATTTCTATTTTTATTAATTGGGATCTGTATTATTCTGTCTGTCTTGTAGGTGATAACTTACTCTCTGAAATTAACCCATGTTTTGTTCTTAAAGCAACACTTCTGTAAAACACTAACAGAGAATCTAGATCACATATAAGGAAATTACAAAATAAAATTTTTTAACAAGAGTAAAAGTACTTAGTTAGTGTAATAGCTACACTGAATTTTTTGGCTGAGTGATACATTATATCCCCTGTTTGAGATCCTAGTTATCTTGACATAAAAAAAGAACTTTTAACATAACTTTAAAGAAATGAAATCTCACCTACTGCTTTTGTAGTCATTCTCAAATGTAGTAAGATGGGACACACAGCCTTATCTCAGGTACGGCAGGGCTCTTTATAAATCTTAAGTGTTTTAGTTCTAAAGCTGATCTTTATTTTTTAAATATTATTTTACTAAGTTTACATAAATTGTTTGAGGTCACATGAACATTAGCTAACACCATGTAATATCACTTTTAAAACATGAATTAAAGAAATGCTGAAAGTTTTTAACCTTTATAGAGATTAGGGTCCCATTAACATAAAATAAATTTAAATTGTTCCCCAATGTAAAAAGTAACATAAAACTTTGCATATCTTATTGATAACAGGTGAATAAATCCCCAATATATTTTTTACCGTACAACTTCAGAACACTAGCTTGATATAATCCTCTTTTAAAATTTTTACCTTACAGACTTGCATACCTGTAAGATATGAGCACATTAGTAGCATCACAATTACATTGATGTTTCTACATTAACCAAGTTTAGCTTTTAAAGAAATGGCAATACAGTGCTCTAAAATAACAGTTGTAATTTAATCAGATGTTTAATTTCTATGGTTGCTTGCTCCAGAAAAAATAAAACTTAATAAACACAATGCTATGGGTAAACTTATGTTTTAAGAAATTTTTGTCTCTTTAACACATGATTGATTTTTACTATCCTTTACAGACTTTAGTCAAACTTATACAGACATTAGGAAGTCAATCAGATATCTAACAAAAGTACTCATGAATGAGTAATCCCATATCAAATTTACTTTACTTATTTATCAAAATATTAGACAAATGTATTGAAGAGTGTAAACCATTTTTATGTTGAACGAAAAGTCCTAGAACCAAGGCATATTAGACATTTTGTAGATATTAATATTTTATTAGATTTTTGAATACCTAAAAAAACTTGAAAGCTTAAATTTAAAGACATTTATTTTTATCTGTTTATCCAATTTAATTGAACCATTTAAATCAAATGAATTAAAGATCTTTGGATCCACATTTTAAAATTTGTTTATATGAGCGCTTTTTTTAATGAGTGCTCCTTATATATGTTAATTTGTGTATCATATATATGATATATGGACATATGTATATATAGACATACAACACATAACAAAATTGAGAACACATAATAATTGTAAAGGCCTTTTAGCTTTTCGCAGGTGAAATCTCCATTGCAATGTTTCAAAAATTCCAAAGTTGGTCAAAGATAGAACTGATCAGAAAAACATTAACCTAGGTCTGTATGATCAAAATCATGAGCTCAAAAAAAAATAAAGTATCTAAGGAAAAAAATAAGAGTCCTAGAAAAAATGACTGGCCAGTAATTAGTAAATACCATACAATTTACCTTTTTTTTCTTAGGCCTCAGATCAGTCTCCTACTAATCTTGCAGGCTTCTTTCATTTGCCTTTCAAAATAAATCATGGCTGAGGTCTGGAAGGAGGAAGAAAAAACTGCTATTCTGAGCAGACACCTCAGGCCTAAGGCATTTTAACCATAATTGTCAGGTTCGGATGTTGAAAATTATGATACAAGTTTAAGATACAATTCACAAAATTTTATATCTTTACATCTTGTTTTGTCAACAGATATCATACTATGATTTACAATCCTTGTCCAGATTAATGCTCTGGTACACAAAGTGGCATTTTCCCAGGCTACCCAATTCAAAATTGGTGAAAAAAAAAGACTGAGTGATTGGGAAGTTACTTGCCAACTTGGAAGTAGAGTTCTTTAGTTTTTTATCCTTAGTATTTAAGTTCTCTGGCATGAATTATCTGAAATCATAAACTAAACAATTACCTAAACCCGACTTTTAACTGCAAAATTGTGCAATGCTTCAAAAACCCATTCAGATACCAGATTGTTACAATAAAACATCATCATTTAGACACACATTCAGCTAAGATAATTCTCCCAAAACAATTTATAATATCAAAACATTATTGCACATGTCTTAAAGCGCCAGAAACAAAGACACAAGACAGACAGAAAGGAGGTCCAGACTGTGGCTGTCAGACAGAACGCTTTAAACCAGAGCAGATAAGAGAAAAATCTCCTACACCAGTGGCACCATAGATGTCCACAGGGGCGGACCAGATGTTTTAAAAGAGGGGTAACCTGAAATGTACAATCAAGGGTCTCCATGGTGACTTTAATGCATTTAGTGTCCTCTTTTTCTTTTTCTCTTTTTTAAGAAGACAAAGGTGGCATAATCCTTACAGTGCAGGGAAGAAAGGAGGGAATTCCCTGAAGCAACAGGGCTTTGGCAGCTTCTGGGAGTCCCTCAGTCCATCCTTTTACTTACAGGATCAGCTCCTCTGGTTTGGATCCACCCCAAGCATGCTACATTTACTAACATTTAAGTAGTCAGTTCTAAAAAAGTTCGGGGACTAAGGCGGGGGGTGTGTAGCAAAATTTGTAACTTAAAGTTCGGCTCCTGACCTTGAAGCCAATTAATTCCAATTTAATAATGAGGACAAGGTTTTTCAAAAAAAAAGGGGGGGGGTTATTGCTTTGGTAACAAAGGAGAAACACAGGGGACTCTGCCCAAATGTTGTGACTCTCTTGATCTGGAGGGACAAGGGGTTTTAATGGAGGTTCACTTTTTAACCTGGGAGATACTCAGTTCTTAGGTCCACAGCAGGCATTGCCCTCTTCAGTGGGTGTGCTCCAGGCACCCAGCTAGGGGCTTCTCTCATCCTGCTTAACAAAGGGGGGTACAGTTCATCGCAGTTCCTTAAAACACAGTCCAAAGTGATGTCAGTTTTACTTGCTTTGTTACCCATTTTCACATCCAATATAGTTAAGATTTTGCCACAGAAATCACAGAACAAAACACACAAAACAAACAAGAAAAACATAGAACACAGAACAAAACACAAAAAACAGAAACCCGGACTCGAAACAGAAAAACAGAAGAGCAATGCAACGTCTTGCTAAAGCTCCGAAGTAGGACCGCGTGCATGCCAGTCAGCACCTCCCTACCATTCCAGAGGAATTCCCTACAGAACAGAAGAGAGGAAAGAATGATTCTCATTACTGTCCCAAAAAGGAGTATATGTGAGCCTCCCCAGGACACCTCCATGTCATCAGAACAGATCTCCCTTTAACGGATATCCGATGTTATAAAGGCACCACTTAATTATTGAGGCCTCCTCCACTAAGTGCTTGCTAATAGTTTTAGTGCCGTGGTTCACCGCAGTGCTCCTGGGACCGAACACTCACTCAAAAGCCTTGGAACATCTCAAGATGTGCACCCCCTAGAGTGGCTCTCCAGCCCGGAGCCCTGGAGGGAAGGCCAGATTCAGAATTTCCAGCAGTCTGGTCTTGTGATCTGGTCGGCAGGGTCATCTTGCTGGGGAACTCAAAAAGGTTAGATGAGGAAGCAAAAAAAGAACACTGACTCCAACTAAAATCAAATTGAGGCAAGCTTATTATGTCAACCGGCTGGGCTGCCTCTCCCTCCCAAAACGGCAGGAACAAGACAGCAACCCTGCCTTTCCTACAGCCCAGCTATATGGCCCAGAAAGTTACACAAAAGGGGGGTTACAGATAACAGAACTTTGACAAGCATCACACAAATGGTAGTTTATTTATTTATTTTTGCTGGCCCCAATATCAGAAATTATGAGGACAATTAGAGCCTCAGAGAGGGTCGTTGTCTGGCCCGGGAAGGCCAAAATTTATGATGTGTCACTAAAGTTTCAGCAAAGCCTGGACGGTGCACTTTCTTGCAGACCCCGACTCACCACACTTGACAGAATTCCCTCCAGCACTGTGTACCAGTTGAACTGTTGTATTTCAAGAAGCAAATACCAAACTCCCAGTGCAGCAGCAAGAAACACCACAAAAAGTGGAGGATGACCAATTGGCTTCACATTCCACATGGGGAGACACTAAGCCCCAGTGGCCACAGTTAACCTACAAAGAGAGACTTCAGCACTGCTGCCTCGTGTTCATTGGAAAATAAGAAACAATGTCCTCAAGGTCTCCGAGATGCAGACCCAGCTTTGAGGGTCTCACTGCAAAGGAAACTTAACTCCTGACAACAACATATATTTCAAGTGCACAACCTGAGTGGCAGTTTCTCAAAAAGTTTTAGGGTGGCAGAGCTCCATGTTTGTGGAGTGTGTACCCTGTCCTTTCTTTTAGAAACTCCAATACCACCTCCAAGTTTGTGCACTCGTGAGCATTTTCCATTCCAGAAATGTAATCACAGATTTTTTAACTCTTCTTCTCTAAATGTGTCTAACTTGGGGCGAAGGTAATGTCAAGGCATTGTTCTGGATGAGAGTGGGAAGATTTTTTGTAGCACATATTTGCATACATATTAGATTAATTTTCCTATTTTCCATTCGAATTTCTGAATACCTGACACTAACCCATATTCTACTAGACTCTGACTACTAATCCTAATATGATAGAGAAAAATAACCAAAACAGAATATAAATACACGCAGTTCAGAGTTGGAATTGACTTTTGCATGAGAAAGGGTAGGTGTTGTAAATCTAGTCAATTTTTAATTGAAATAGTTCTCCATGTGTTTTTAAAGTTAACAAATATGTGAATTACTGTCTCCCTTTCTCTAGAGCTTATTCAGCCCATGTATTTTTATATGCACAAATAGAATCCTACCGGGTTTTACACGTACATTCTTGTGAGTTACATGACTTGGCAGATACAAAGTGTGAGAAGACATCACTCTTCCAAAACGGTGTTGGAACTGAAAATTCAACCTGTGGGTGAGCTTCCCAGTAGAACAACACTATACATAAACCCATGTTCAGTCAAAAGAATATTTTTGGATCTTTATGATATATATTTCATGATGAATTTTGATCGGCATATATTTTGCTAGTTTTTAATATCTGGTTGTGTGTGTGTGTGTGTGTGTGTGTGTGTGTGTGTGTGTGTGTATATATATATATATATATATATATATATATATATATATGTATATATATTTATATATACACACTCTCCAGATTTATCAAAATATGTAATATATGTGTCTTATTATACACTCCCTAAATTCATTCATATTCATATGTGTGGATTTATAATCAAAATTTCACAAGATTATTCTCACAAATATTCATCTACCTGAACTACATATTTCTTTCCTAGTACTGACAACTAACTTCAGTGAATGGTGCATACAAATCCTAATATTTCTACAGTAACTGATTCAGTATAACATCAATGCAAGTAGATTCCTATGGGACACGATGTGCATTTTGACGTTCATTTTTATTTAACACTGGTACATTACTATTTCTTAAGTTTATGCACATCATAGGATATGTATTTCATAGACAAGTTCACAAATTCATAGGCATTTTTTTTACTTACAATCACTTCCTACTTCAGAACACATGTATTTCTCCATGTTTCTTCACTGGTCTTTTAATGAGACTTCTTTCCGAAGTCATTATTTTCGTTTTCCATAATCATTTTTGAACCAAAGCTCACACACCCTTCATGATAAACCATAACACTAATATTTCCATTAGTTGTATAAATGGTTGGAATGAATGATTGTATATCAATATATGATTTCCTATATAATTTCAGATAATAATTCAATCCATTATTTAAAGTAGATCCAGTTATATTATTTATTCACAGTATGGACTCTTCATGCATTATCTCTGTATTCATAAACACAGGTTACACCTCTTTGTACCCCCAACACTAATTTATACGTCTTCCAATTATTCCTCAAAAAAATGGTGGAAGAAATACTCATGTCACCTGATCTACATATACATTTTATCACAGTAATATTCTGGACAAAAAAAGCAAAGATAACACTTAAGATTCTACCAAAGCCTAAATGGAAACTGAGCAAGGACAACTAAAAGCATCCATGTTCATATTGCCTAATGCTATCAAATGTCAATCCAATTGGTAATTACATATTTGTTTCTTTCTAAGATTATATATTCAACCTCAACCATATTGAAAATGTCTAATCCTATCACTCACTTTATACTTTGCCTGATTTCCTAATGTCTCTGTTGATATCTGCTTTCCGACATATTTTCCAAAGTTCATCATTGTGACTGACTCTTCACATGTGCTCACGTTTACATTCACTCTCTACCCGAAACCCTGTTGCTAAAGAACTTTTGGTCCAAATCCTATACTCACTCGTCTTTCTAAACCTACTGACTATCTTCTTAATCCTACTGACTATGCCTTTTTGACTGGATGTTCTCTTTGACATTCAATCATCCAAGATACAAGGTCCTATGCCATTGTATATCAATTTATCTGAGACATCTGTGCAGAACATAATTGAATGCTAAGTATCCCAATCAACGGCCCAATGCCCTCTGGGCTTCAAATCTTACCTAGATTTCTGTTTTCATACTTATATTTCACCTATATATTCTTGTGAATATCGCAGGTTCACAATACCATTATGCATCCCGCAGAATTATTCCTAACCCAAATTGAACCAGGTATTAACCTTAACCATACACAGTTCCCTCAATCTAACTTTATAGAAGAGCAGGGACAGAGCTGGTCTTACAAAACAGAATGTAGGGGATCTTCCACCTGCTGAGAACCTAATAATTCTTCAGTAACTGACCAAGTTTAACATCAATGCAAGTAGATTCATATGGGACATGATGTGTATTTTGAAGTTTATTTTTATTTAACCCTGGTACAGTACTATTTCCTCAGTTTATGCACAACATAGGATATGTATTTCATCCTCAAGTTCACAAGTTAATAGGGATTTGTTTCACTTTCAATCACTTCCTGCTTCAGAAAACATGTATTCCTCCATGTTTCTTGACTGGTCTTTTAATGAGACTTTTTTTCAAACATTATTTTCGATTTCTATAATCACTTTTTCATCAAAACTCACAATCTTTCATGATAAACCATAACCCTAATATTACCATTAGATGTATAACTGGTTGGAATGAATGTATGTATATCAATATATGATTTTCTGTGTATTTTCAGATATCAATTCAATCCATTATTTAAAGTTGGAACCAGAGATATTATTTATTCACCATATGGTCTATTCATGCATATTCTCTATATTCATAGACACAGGGTACACTTATTTGTACCCCCAATACTAAATTATACGTATTCAAAATATTGCTCCCAGAAATTGTAGAAGAAATACTCATGTCACCTGATCTACATATACATGTTATCACAGTAATATTCTGGACACAAAATTCAAAGTTCACAATTATGACTGAACCAAATCCTAAATGGAAAGTGAGCATGGATTACTAAAAACATCCATGTCCATGTTGTCTAATGCTTTCAAATGTCAATCTTATTGGTGACTACATATTTGTTACTTCCTAAGATTATATACTCAACATCAAGCCTGTTGAAAATGTCAAATCCTAACACTCACTTTATACTTTGTGTGATTTCCTAATTTCTTTATACATATCTGCTTTCCTACATATTTTTCCCAGTTCATCATTGTGACTGACTCTTCTCATCTGCTGACATTTACATTCATTCTCTAACGGAAACCCTAATGCTAAAGAACTTTTTGTCCAAATCATACACTCACTCTTCTTTCTAAAAATACCGACTATCTTGCTAATCCTGCCGACTATCCCTTTTTGACTGGATGTTCTCTTCTACATTCAATATTTCAAGGTACATGGTCCTTTATCATTGTACATGGATTAATCTGAGACATGTGTCTAGAACATAATTCAAAGCTTAGTATCCCAATCAAGGGCCCAATGCCCTTCTGGGTTTCAAATCTTACCTTGATTTTTGTTTACATACTTGTATTACACCTATATATTCTTATAAATATCACAGGTTCCCCAAACCATTATTCATCCATCAGAATGATTCCTAACCCAAATCGAACATGTTATTAACCCTAACCATATACTGTTCCCTCAATCTAACTGTACATAAGAGGCACGGACAGTGTTTGTCTTACAATACAGGAGTGTAGGGGATATTCCACCTGCTGAGAATCACAAAGATCAATGCAGAAATCATCCCTGGAGAAGATGTAGGCAGTAATGAAGTACCTGAGAGACCAAAAGTCATCTTCCATGACAAACAACTTGGTAAGGATGAAGGGATGTGTCTGAATCAGCCTCTCTCTTCTTAATGTAGAGAAGATGGAACAAACCAGTCCTGTCTGGAGAGCTTTTCCTGGGTGTTGATGGTTGATATACCATGCTAACTTGAGAAAGAGTCAAAAGAAGTAGTGACAGCCTCCATCTCATGGAACCCTTGGAAGCAACTGTTAGGACAAAATGATTGCCAAGGCAGTGACCACATTCGTTTCTGAAGGAAGTGACCTCACCTTTCTTGGTGATGGAACTCTGTGAACTTAAGATCCAAGGAAGTAGGCACCGAGAACCAGTCCCAGTCCTAGTCCCAGTGGGCACACTTGTTTGGATTTACCAAGGACAGAGTCAGTGTTTCTTGATACCTACTAATGTGAGGAGGACCAAATGTCAGGAGAGCTCTGAAGAGGGGCCTTTCCTGAGAAAGCAGTTAGTGGCTCACTGCTGGCTCCTGAAAACTTCACAGAGTTCGCCAAGGAGACATGATCTGAGACAGGATGGTCCATTTTGGGGGATTATAGTGTGGCCCACTAGTCAGACAACACTCAGGATAGTGACGGAACTACTTGGGAGAAGTTTTGAAATTCCCATGACCAGGTTGCACTGGAGATCTTTGGATGTCCTGTTGCTCATCATAAGTGTACCAGACAGTGCCTTTATTGATTGGATTTCATGAAAATGGTGTATAACAGAGATGCCAGTAAGTTGGAGCCTGCTCAGTAGTGGGCCTAGTGCTGTGGTGTGCAGGTTTGTGATAAAACATCGTGTTGTGGACATGTGGATGTGCACCCCCTATTGAAACTTCCAGCCAGACATTATGATTATTGTCTGTATGGAAGAAGATGAGGGCCATGTGAGACTGTTTTGGTTTTAATTGTGGTCATTTGTGTGTCGGTTGGAAGAGATGACTGAGTCCACCTGGGATTGAACTCTGGTGTGATTCCCCTTAGAGACTGAGTACTGGAACTGACCTTAGAGAAGTACTGCTATGAATTGTGTTGGGATTTTAGGAGGACAGGCATGAGTGTCTTCCTTGGAAACTAAGATCTAGGCCCAGGGTGGTTTTCCACAGAGCACTGGGAATCTCAGCCAGGATATCACAGGATTTTATTCTTAGAGACATGGCAACCATAGTGGAGAGTCAAAACAAGCATGGACCTCACATTGTAGACCTCAATGGGCCTGGCTTCATGTGTCCTTTTGGCCACTCTTTGGGAAGCCTTGCCTCTGAGAGTTCTCCAGAGATTTCCTTTAAATGTGCTTCCTCAAAATTTAATGGTTCTGGAATGAATTGAAACCCATAGTTTCTCCAACTTCATTCTTGAAAAATGGCAAGATCAATACTTTTGGAAACTCCTCTACCACCTCCATATTTGTGAACTCCTGAGCAGTTTCCATTCCAGATATGTATTCACAGATTTTCTAACTCTTCTCCTCTAAATGTGTCTCACGTGGGGCGAAGGTAACGTCAAGATATTGTTATGAATGAGAGTGGAAAGATTTTTGTGTAGCACATATTTGCATACACATTGGATACATTTTCCAATTTTTCATTCAAAATACTGAATCCCTGACACTAACACATACCCTACTAGACTTTGATTTCTAATCTTAATATGATGTAGAAAAATAACCCAAACAGAATAGAAATACAAGAGGTTCAAAGGAGGCGTGGTATATACTTGGACTTGCCTTTTGTATGATAATTGGTAGGTGTTATAAATCTAGCCAATTTTAATTGAAATAGTTCTCCATGTGTTTTAAAAGTTAAAAAATATGTGAATAACTGTCTCCCTTTCTCTATAGCCTATTCAGCACATGTATTTTTATATGCACATATAGAATTCAACCTGGTATCACACGTACATTTTTGAGTTGGCTGACTTGGCAGATACAAATTGTGAGTAGACATCACTCCTACTAAACGCTGTTGGAACTGAAAATTCAACATATGGTAGAGCTTCCTAGTTGAACAACATAAATACATGTTCAGTAAAATGAATGTTTTTGGATCTGTGGATGATATATATTTCATGGTGAATTTCAATTGGCATTCATAAGGCTACTTTTTAATGTCTGTGTGTGTGTGTGTGTGTGTGTGTGTGTGTATATATATATATATATATATATATATATATATATATATATATTCACTCTCCGAATTTTTCAAAATATGAAATATATTTGTCTTATTATAAACTCCCTAAATTCATTCATATTCATGTATGTGGATTTATAATCAACTTTTCACAAGATTATTCTCAGAAATATTCATCCACCTGAAATACATATTTGTTTCCTAGTACTGAAAGCTAACTCTGGGGGATCATATTATGGCGGTGAAGAGAGTGCATCACCCCCATGTACTGCGTCACTGTGCGGGAGAATGACGAGTTAGAACTGCTAAAACCTATCTTTTTAGGAATTTCCAGCAAAATTGAGGTGCTCCAAAACCTAGTTGAAGTATTTCTAATCACGAGGATCAGCTATGGGGGCTCCAACGCGAGTGATTTGTCCGCACCGAGGGTCATGCTGCTTATTCAGGAAATCGCCCTATGGCTAGAGTGTGCAGCACGCACTGGGAAATGACGAGATAGCAATGCAAATATACAGCGGTGTGGATTCTGTGGGCTCCTGCCACCTGTGCAATCACTGTGCTCAGTGCTGAATTCTGGGTTTGAGATGGGGGAAGGACGCAGTCCAATTCGGTTCTCCACACTGGTCGGACCCCAGAGGAAGCCAGCGGCCACCATCTTAGAGAGCTGACGTTACCATCCCTGTGTTCCACTGATCGCCACTCATTCAGCTATAGACCAGGTAATTTCAGGCTGCCATTTGCCTGTGTCTTGCAGACAAATTACTCAGGCTCAGTGCTAAAGAAACCGCAGAAACTGCTTCATGGAGCCTGCTCCTATCAGAACATACACCAAGCCCACAGCGGCCGAATTTCAGCTCCTGGAACTGATCTGTCCCAGGGCTAAAGAACTCACGGAAACTGCTTCTCGGTCCAGGTCTTGCTGAATACTCTAGAGTTTAATACCAACCGAGCCTTCATAGACAGTGGCAACAAGTTTGAGACGGGGCTTGTGAGGGCCGGTCAGGACTCACCCATTGCTTTTGTCACCCGGCAAAGGGAACGAAATGCTGCCATTCGCATGGTGTATCAACATGGCAGAGATCTGATGTCATCAGAAAGTGGCGGAGGAGATAACTTCATCGATACCAGCGGTGACAGAAACAGTTGGTATTCTGGTAAAGAAAGTGAGTCACAAACACCTGAGTATCTCTCACTTTGTCATCATGCCAGAGGGGCAGAGCAGAGCTGCTGCCCATGCCCGGAACAAACCCAGCGACCCACTGGCATGGTAGTCACGTCACCCCAATTGGAGTAGGGGCAGAGCAGAGCTGCCGCCCGTGCCCGGAATAGGCCCAGCCACCTGCTGGCGTGTTAGTCACATCACCCAAATTGTAGTAGGGGCCAAGCTGGCCACCGCCCACGCCTGTAACATAAGCAGACCTGTGACTGACCTGCGGAACAGGCCCAGCGGCCTGCCACCGTGGTAGACAAGACACCCCAATTGGAGTAGTGGCAGAGCAGAGTCTTCTCCAAAGCCCAGTAAAAGCACAGCGGCCCACCAGCGTGGTAGTCACGTCAACACAATTGGAATAGGGGTAGAGCAGAGCCTTTGCCCGTGCCCAGAACAGGCCCAGCGACCTGCCAGCATGGTAGTCACGACACCCCAATTGGAGAAGGGGCAAAGCAGAGCCACCACCGGCTCCCGCAAGGTAGGCAGACCTGCAACCGAATGGAGAAACAGGCCCAGCGGCCTGCCAGCGCGGCAGACACGTCAACCCATTTGGTTCTTTGAAAAAATAAATAAAATCGACAGACCCTTAGCCATGGTAATGAAGAAAAGAAGAGAGAGAACTCAAATTACTAGCATACGAGATGAAAAAGACAATATCACAAGAGATATTTCAGAAATACAGAAGATAATAAGAAATTATTTTGAATCTTTATACTCCAATAAAATAGAAGACAGTGAAGGCATCGATAAATTTCTTAAGTCATTTGATCTGCCCAGATTGAGTCAGGAGGATATAGACAACCTAAGCAGACCAATATCAATTGAGGAAATAGAAGAAACCATCAAAACACTGCCAAATAAGAAAAGCCCAGGACCCGATGGGTATACAGCAGAGTTTTACAAAACCTTTAAAGAGGAACTAATACCAATACTTTTCAAGCTATTTCAGGAAATTGAAAAAGAAGGAGAACTTCCAAATTCATTCTATGAGGCCAACATCACCCTGATTCCTACACCAGAAAAAGACACTTCAAAGAATGAAAACTACAGACCAATATCTCTAATGAACCTAGAGGCAAAAATCCTCAATTAAATTCTGGCAAATCAGATACAAAAGCATATCAAAAAAATTGTGCACCATGATCAAGTAGGATTCATCCGTGGGATGCAAGGCTGGATCAATATACGGAAATCAATAAATGTTATTCATCACATCAATAGACTTAAAAATAAGAACCATATGATCATCTCGATAGATGGAGAGAAAGCATTCGACAAAGTACAGCATCCCTTTATGTTCAAAACTCTAGAAAAACTAGGGATAACAGGAACATACCTCAATATTGTAAAAGCAATCTCTGCTAAGCCTCAGGCTAGCATCATTCTGAATGGAGAATAATTGAAGGCATTCCCCCTAATATCTGGAACAAGAAAGGGATGCCCTCTTTCACCACTTCTGTTCAACATAGTTCTTGAAACACTGGCGAGAGCAATTAGACACACGAAAAAAATTAAAGGCATATAAATAGGAAAAGAAGAACTTAAATTATCACTATTAGAGATGACATGATTCTATACCTAGCAGACCCAAAAGGGTCTACAAAGAAACTAATAGAGCTAATAAATGAATTCAGCAAAGTGGCAGGATAGAAAATCAACATGCATAAATCAAAGGCATTCCTGTATATCAGCAAAAAATCCTCTGAAACGGAAATGAGGACAACCACTACATTCACAATATCCTAAAAAAAAAAAAATAATAATTGGGAATCAGCCTAAAAAAAGAGGTGCAAGTCTCATAAAATGAAAACTACAGAACCCTAAAGAGAATAATAGAGGAAGATCTTAGAAGATGTAAAAATGTACCCTGTTCATATATAGGCAGAACTAACATCATCAAAATGGCGATATTACCAAAAGTTCTCTATAGGTTTAATGCAATGCCAATCAAAATCCCAATGGCATTTCTTGTAGAAATAGAGAAAGCAATCATGAAATTCATATGGAAAAATAAAAGACCCAGAATAGCAAAAACAATGATAAGCAGGAAGTGTGAATCAGGCGATATAGTGATATCAGACTTCAAAGTATACTGCAGAGCAATAGTAACAAAAATAGCATAATACTGGTACCAAAACAGGCGGGTGGACCAATGGTACAGATTAGAGGACACAGAAACCAATCCACAAAACTTCAACTATCTCATATTTGATAAAGGGGCTAAAAGCATGCAATGGATGAAGGATAGCATCTTCAATAATTGGTGCTGGGAAAACTGCAAATCCATATGCAACAAAATGAAACTGAATCCCTTTCTCTCGCCATGCACAAAAGTTAACTCAAAATGGATCAAGGAGCTTGATATCAAATCAGAGTCACGGCGTCTGATAGAAGAAAAAGTTGGCTATGATCTACATACTGTGGGGTCGGGCTCCAAATTCCTCAATAGGACACCCATAGCACAAGAGTTAATAACTAGAATCAACAAATGGGACTTAGTCAAACTAAAAAGTTTTTTTCTCAGCAAAAGAAACAATAAGAGAGGTAAATAGGGAACCTAAATCCTAAGAACAAATCTTTACTCCTCACACTTCAGATAGAGCCCTAATATCCAGAGTATACAAAGAACTCAAAAAATTAGTCAATAAGATAACAAATAACACAATCAACAAATGGGCCAAGGACCTGAACAGACACTGCTCAGAGGAGGACATACAATCAATCAACAAGTACATAAAAAAATGCTCACCATCTCCAGCAGTCAGAGAAATGTGAATCAAAACCACCCTAAGATACCATCTCACTCCAGTAAGATTGGCAGCCATTATGAAGTCAAACAACAACAAGTGCTGTCGAGGATATGGGGAAACAGGTACACTTGTACATTGCTGGTGGGACTGCAAATTGGTGCAGCCAAATGGGAAAGCAGTTTGGAGATTTTTTGGAAAGCTGGGAATGGAACCACCATTTGACCCAGATATTCCCCTTCTCGGTCTAAAACCTAAAGACCTAAAACGAGCATGCTACAGGGACACTGCTACATCGATGTTCATAGCAGCACAATTCACAATAGCAAGACAATGGAACCAAGCTAGAAGCCCTTTAATGGAAGAATGAATAAAAAAAATGTGGCATTTATACACAATGGAGTATTACTCTGCATTAAAAAATGACAAAATCTTAGAATTTGCAGGGAAATGGATGGAATTAGAGCAGATAATGCTAAGTGAACCTAGCCAATCCCTAAAAAACAAATGCCAAATGTCTTCTTTGATAAAAGGAGAGTAACTAAGAAGAGAGTAGTGACGAAGAGCATGAGAAGAAGATTAACACTAAACAGGGATGAGAGGTGGAAGGGAAAGGGAGAGAGAAGGGAATTTGCATGGAAATGGAAGTAGAGCCTCAGGGTTATACAAAATTTTATACAAAAGGAAGTGCGGGAAAAGGGAAAAATAATACAAGGGGGAGAAATTTATTACTGTAGAGTGGGTAGAGAGAGAAGAGGGGAGGAGAGGGGAGGGGAGGGGGGATAGTAGAAGATAGGAAAGGCAGCAGAATAGAACAGACACTAGTATGGTTATATGTGAATCAATGGATGTGTAACTGATGTGATTCTGCAATCTGTATAGGGGGTAAAAATGGGAGTTCATAACCCCCTTGAATCAAAATGTGATATATGATAGATCAAGAACTATGTAATGTTTTTAACAACCATAAATAAAAATTAAAAGAAAGAAAACTAACTTTGGTGAATGATGCACGCGAATTCTAATATTTCTACAGTAACTGACCCAGTTTAATATCAATGTAAGTAGATTCCTATGGGACATGATGTGTATTTTGACGTTCATTTTTATTCAACACTGGTACATTACTATTTCATGATTTTATGCACATCATTGGATATATATTTCATCCACAAATTAGCAAACTTATAGGCATTTGTTTTACTTTCAATCACTTCCTGCTTCACAACATATGTATTCCTCCAGGTTTTCTGACTGGTCTTTTTATGAGACTTCTTTCCAAACACATTATTTTCAATTTCCATAATCACTTTTGAAGCAAAACTCACACACTCTTCATGATAAACCAAAACACTAGTATTACAATTAGATGTATAATTGGTTGGAATGAATGATTGTATATCAATATAAGATTTCCTGTAATTTTTCAGATATCAGTTAAATCCATTATTTAAAATTGGAACAAGTTATATTATTTATTCACAGTATTGTCTATTCATGCTTTATCTCTATATTCATAGACACAGGGTGCACCTTTTTGTAACCCCAATACTAATTTTATATCTTCAATATATTGCTCCCAGAAATGGTGGAAGAAATACTCATGTCACCTGATCTACATATACATTTTATCCCAGTAATATTCTGGACAAAAAATTTAATGGTCATACTTATGATTGTACCAAGGCCTAAATGGAAAGTGAACATGGATTACTAAAAACATCCATGTCCAAGTTGCCTAATGCTCTCAAATGCCAATCCTATTGGTGACTACATATTTGTTTCTTCCTAAGATTATATATTCAAACTCAACACTGTTGAACATGTCTAATCCTATCAGTCACTTTATACTTTGCCTGATTTCATAATGTCTCTATTGATATCTGCTTTTCTACATATTTTCCCCAGCTCATCCTAGTGACTGACTCTTCATATGTGCTGATGTTTACATTCTGTCTCTAACAGAAACCCTATTGCTAAAGAACTTTTGGTGCAAATCATATACTCACTCTTCCACCTAAACCTACCGACTAGCTTCATGATCCTACCGACTATCCCTTTTTGACTGGATGTTCTCTTCTACTTTCAATCATCCAAGGTACAAGGTCCTATGCCATTGTATATCGAATTATCTGAGACATCTTTGCAGAACATAATTCGAAGCTAAGTATCCCAATCAAGGGCTCAATGCCCTTCTGGGCTTCAAATCATTCCAGATTTCTGTTTTCATACTTATATTTCACCTCTATATTCTTGTAAATATCACAGGTTTCCAACACTATTATTCATCGCACAGAATGATTCCTAACCCAAATCGAACCTGTTATTAACTCTAAACATACACTGTTCCCTCAAACTCATTTCACAAAAGAGCAGGAACAGAGTTGTTCTTACAATACAGGAAAGTAGGGGACTGTCCACCTGCTGAGAACCTCAAAGGTCCATGTAGAAATGATACTTGCACAAGTTGTAGGCATGTATGAAGGACCTGAGTGAGCAAAAGTCATCTTCCATGGCAAAAAAACCTTGTTAGAACGAAGGGATGTGTCTGAATCAGCCTCTGTCTTCTTATTGTAGAGAAGACTGACCAAAACAGGCCTGTGTGGAGAGCTGTTCCCGTTTGCCTATCGTTTATATTCCATTCTAACTTGTGAAAGTGTCACAAGAAGGAGCGGCTGGCTCCATCTCTTGGGACTCTTGGAAGCAACTGTTAGGACAAAGTGGTTGCCAAGGCAGTCACCTCATTCAGTTCCAAAGAAAGTGACATACCTCATTTCCTTGGTGATGGAACTCTCTGAACTTGGTATCCAAGAAGCCACCCAGAGGCAGTCCCAGTCCCAGTCCCAGTCCCAGTGGGCTCAATTGTTTGGATTTTCCAAGGACAAAGTCAGCCTTTCTTGGTACCTACTGATGTGAGGATGGCCAAATGCCAGTAGAGCTCTGAAGAGGGACCTTTCCTGAGAAAACAGGTAGTGGCTCACCGCTGGCTCCTCTCAACTTCACAGAGTTGGACAAGGAGACCAGATCTGAGACAAGACAGGCCAATTCGGGGAAACATTGTATAGCTCACCAGTCAGAGGACACTCCGGGTTCTCACAGACCTACTTGGGGAAAGGAGGTGCCTTTGAGGGAGTGGGTATGGGATTGTGGTTCTGTCTCATGTTCTGAGAATAGGTAGGAAAGGCGTTTTTTTTTTTTTTTTTTTTTTTTTTTTTTTGGTTTTGAGTGGACTGTTCTAGTAAGTCGTTTGACAAGGCGAGTGTTTCTTTGTCTGTGTATCCCACTGTGTCTGGTGTTGTACACATTAGAAAAGAAAATGCATTAATGGATGTGTCCTGTCTAGTATAAATCTTCCCAAAATTCATCTTGCCCAATATATGAATAAACTGCAGCTTGTCTTATCAATGGGAAACACCTGCTATCTTCCTAAGTTTCTGTTTTCTTCCTAAACTCTGGCCACTCTGCAGAATAGGCTCATGGTTTTGTGTACAAGATATGTACCACCTCCAAGCTCTCTGACATGGCCATGTACTGGAGAGCTGAAGAGAATGGCGAGCATCTCAGAAAACTCAGATATCAGTGTGACCAGGAAACTCTCAGTTGAGAGACCCTGCTTTGGACCTTTTGTTTAAGTACTGTTCTCTTGCACTGAATATCTGGAAGGATTTTGCTTCAGGCCACCCCTTTGTGAAGCCTGAAGAATATAGTTTTGAAATGGAAATGAATGGGCATCACCTGTGGCTCTTTGCTTTATTGCTTTCGAAAGGGATGTGTCTGAATTAGCCTCTTGGCCTTGTTTGTGGCTGTGATTTAGATTCTCAGCACATGATGGATCTAAAGAATGATTCCATGTGTGCGTTCAAAACCATAATGACAAAAAATCAGTCATTGTGGATGAAGTCTCTTGCCTTCCTGTGTTAGGTTCCTGACCTCCATCAAGTGAGAATATGGATTCTTTGTGTCAAATGAGTTCTTCCAAGCCCTGCAGAGGGGCTTAGGTTTTCGCATGACTCCAAATCAGGTATAGAATCTATACCTGAAAGTCAGTAGGACTAAAATTGGAGATACACAGCAGTATTAACGGCAGGCTTATTTGATCACTCCTGGTTCACAGGAAGGGTGTCAAGGACACCCTGACTTTAGGCAAATGAGGGGCAAGGGAGCACTTTTTGGACCCTGTCTTTGGTTGCACCCCTAATGGAAACCTCCAGCCAGAGGTGACGATGAGTGACTATATGGAAGAAGATGAGGGACATGTGGTAATGTTTTGGTTTTAATTTTGGTCATTTGTTTGGCGGTTGGAAGAAATGACTGGGTCCACCTGGGCTTGAAATCTGCTGTGATTCCCCTTAGAGACTGAGTTGTGAAACTGACCTCAGAGAAGTATTGCCATGAATTTTATTTGGATTTTAGGAGGCCATGCAGGAGAGTCACCCTTGGAAACTGAGATCTAGGCCCAGGGTGGCTTTCCACAGAGCCCTGGGAATCTCAGCCAGGATATCAAATGATTTTATTCTTAAAGACATGGCAGCCATATTTGAGAGTTGAAACACACATAGGCCTCACATTGTAGACTTCAATGGGCCTGGCTTCATGTGACCTTTTGGACACTCTTTCGGAAGCCTTGCCTGTGAGAGTTCTCCAGAGCTTTCATTGAATTGAGCTTCCTCAACATTTAATGGTTACTGAATGAATTGAAACCCACAGTGCCTCCAACTTCATCATTGAAAAATGGCTAGATAAATACCATGAAATTTTTGAAATTCCTATGACCAGGTGGCACTGGAGAACCTTTGGATGACCTATTGCTGATCATGAGTATACCAGACAGAGCCTTGTATGACTGGGTTTCATGAAAATGGTGTAGAACAGAGATTACAGTATGTTGGAGCCTTCTGAGTAGTGGGCCAAGAGCAGTGGTGGGCAGGTGTATGATAAATCATCAGTGGTACGGCCATGAGGATCTACCATTGTATTCCAAATGGCATGTTGCTGACATGGTGCAGCCAGCAGACTCTTATATGTAAAGGCATCCTGTTATATGGAGAGGTTTCAGGGCAATGTTCAGAATCAGGTTGATATGGACAAGGGGGCAATGGGGCAAGCTATGAGGAATAAAAGCATGGTTGGTGCCTTCTCTTGCAGACCCTGGCGCACCACACGTGACAGAACTCCCTCCAGCACTGTGTCCCAGTTGAGCTCCTTGTATGTCATGAAGCAAATACTAAACTCCCAGTGCAGTAGCAAAAACATCACAAAAAGTGGACGAGGACCAAATGGCTTCACAGTCAACACGGGGAGACACTTAGTCCCCTGTGGCCACAGTTTACCTACAAAGAGATAATTCAGCACTGCTGCTCATCTTCATTGGAAAATAAGAAGACATGTCCTCCAGGTCACATAGATGCAGACCCAGCTTTGATGGTCTCACTACAAAGGAAGTCAAATCTCCTGACAACAACATATATTTCAAGTGCCCAAACTCAGAGGCAGATTCTCAAAAAGTTTTTAGGCCAGCAGAGCTTCATGTTTGTGGATTGTTTACCCTGTCCCTTACTTTTGTAAACTCCTCTACCACCTCCAAGATTGTGAATTCCAGAGCATTTCCATTTCAGATATGTATTCACTGATTTTCTAACTCTTCTCCTCTAATTGTGTCTTAATTGGGGCGAAGGTATTGACAAGGCATTGCATTGGATGAGAGTGGAAGGATATTTTTGGAGCACATATTTGCATACACATTAAATTCATTTTCCACTTTTCCTTTTGAAATACTGAATCCCTGACACTAACCCCTACCTACTAGACTCAGACTACTCATCCTAATATAATGGAGAAAAATACCCCAAACACAATAGAAATACAAGCAGTTCAGAGGAGGCATGTTGTATAGTTGAACTTGCCTTTTGCATTATATAAGGTAGGAGTTATTAATTTAGTCAAATTTTAATTGAAATAGTCCTCCATGTGTTTTTAAAGTTAACAGATATGTTTATTCTTGTTCCCCTTTCTCTGTAGCCTATTCACCCATGTATATTCATATGCACATATAGAATCCTACCTGGTATCACATGTACCTTTTTGTGAGGTGGCTGCCTTGGCAGATACAAGTTGTGAGAAGAGTTTACTACTCTTAAATGCTGTTGGAACTGAAAATTTAAACTACAAGCTTCATAGTAGAATATTATACATTAGCTCATGTTCAGTAAAATAAATATTTTGCATCTGTGGATGATATATATTTAATGATGAATTTTGATTGGCATATATATTGCTTCTTTTTAATGTCTGTATGTGTTTTTTTGTATCTATAAATACACTCTCCAGATTTTTCAAAATATAAAATATATGTGTCTTATATACACTCTCTAAATTTGTTCATGTTCATGTACGTGGATTCATAATCAACTTTTCACATGATTATTTTCAGACATATTCATCCACCTGAAATATATATTTGTTTACTAGTACTGAAAACTAACTTCAGTGAATGGTGCATACAAATCCTAATAATTCTACAGTAACTAACCAAGTCTAACATCAATGCAAGTAGATTCCTATGGGACATGATATGTAATTTGATATTTATTTGTATTCAACACTGGTCCATTACTATTTCTTCAGTGTTTGCACATCATAGGATTTACATTTCATCCACAAGTTCACAAATTTATAGGCATTTGTTTCAACTTTAATCACTTCTTGCTTCAGAACACATGTATTGTCAGGGTGTCTTGACTGGTTTTTAAATGAGAATCCTTTCCAAACATATTATTTTCAATTTCCATAATCACTATTGAAGCAAAACTCACATACTCTCCATGATAAACCAAAACACTAATATTACCATTAGATATATAACTGTTTGGAATGAATGATTGTATATCAATATAAGATTTCCTATAATTTCTCAGATATCAGTTCAATCCATTATTTAAAGTTGGAACAAGTTATATTATTTATTCACTTATGGTCAATTCATGCTTTATCTCTATATTCATAGACACAGGGTACACCTCTTTGTACCCCCAATACTAATATTACGTCTTCAATATATTGCTCCCAGAAATGGTGGTAGAAATACTCATGTGACCTTATCTACATATACATTTTATCACAGTAACATTCTGAACAAAAAATGTAAAGGTCACACTTACGATTGTACCAAAGCCGAAATGGAAAGTGTACATGGATTACTAAAACATCCATGTCCAGGTTGCCTAATGCTCTCAAATGTCAATCCTATTGGTGACTACATATTTGTTTCTTCCTAAGACTATATATTGAAACTCAACCCTGTAGAAAATGTCTAATCCTATCACTCATTTTATACTTTGCCTGATTTTATAATGTCTCTATTGATATCTGCTTTTCTACATATATTCCCCAGCTCATCATAGTTACTGACTCTTCATATGTGCTGACATTTACATTCATTCTCTAACAAAATCCCTATTGGGAAAGAACTTTTGGTCCAAATCCTATACTCACTCTTCTTCCTAAACATACCAAATATCTTCCTAATCCTACCTACTATCCCTTTTTGACTGGATGTTCTCTTCTACATTCAATCATCCAAGGTACAAGGTTCTATGCCATTGTATATCAAATTATCTGAGACATATTTGCAGAACATAATTCAAAGCTAAGTATCCCAGTCAAGGACCCAATGGTTTTCTGGGCTTCAAATTATACCTAGATTTCTGTTTTCATACTTTTATTTCACCTCTATATTCTTGTAAATATTGTAAGTTCCCAATACCATTATTCATCGCACAGAATGATTTCTAACCCAAATCGAACCTGTGATTAACCCGAAACATACACTGTTCCCTCAATCTCATTTTACAGAAGAGCAGGGACAAAGTTGTTCTTACAATACAGGAAAGTAGGGTACCTTCCACCTGCCGAGAACCTCAAAGGTCCATGCAGAAATGATACCTGGAGAAGTTTTAGGCAGGTATGAAGGACCTGAGAGAGCAAAAGTCATCTTCCATGGCAAACAACCTGGTCAGGATGAAGGAATGTGTCTGAATCAGCCTCTCTCTTCTTATTGTAGAGAAGATGGACCAAACCAGGCCTGGGTGGAGAGCTTTACCCAGGTTCCTATGGTTGATATACCATTCCAACTTGTGAAAGTGTCACAGGAAGTAGGGGCCAGCTCCATCTCATGGGACCCTTGGAAGCAACTGTTAGAATAAAGTGGTTGCCAAGGCAGTGACCTCATTCAGTTCCAAAGAAAGTGACATACGTCATTTCCTTGGTGATGCAACTCTCTGAACTTGGTATCCAAGAAGCCAGGCACCAAGAAGCAGTCCCAGTCCCAGTCTCAGTGGGCTAATTTGGTTGGATTTAACAAGGATAGAGTCAGTCTTTCTTGGTACCTACTGATGTGAGGAAGGACAAATGCCAGGAGAGCTCTGAAGAGGGACCTTTCCTGAGAAAGCTGGTAGTGGCTTACCAATTTTTTCTGACAACTTCAGAGAGTTGGCCAAGGAAACCAGATCTGATAGAAGACAGGCCATTTTGGGGGAACATAGTTTGGCCCACCAGTCAGAGGACTCTCTGGATAGTCAAAGACCTACTTGGGGGAAGGAAGTGCCTTTGTGGGAGTGGGTGTGTGTTTGTTATTTTGTCTCATGTTCTGAGAATAGGTAGGAAAGTCGCTTTGTTTGGTTTGGAGTGGACTGTTTCTAGTAAGTCGTTTGACAAGACTAGTGTTCCTATGTTTGTGTATCCCACTGTGTTCGTTGTTGTAGACATTAGAAAAGATAATGCATTAATGGATGTATAGTCTAGTATAAATCTTCCCATAATTCAACCTAGCCAATTAATGAATGGACTGCAACTTGTCTTATCCATGGGCAACACCTGCTATCTTCCAAAAGTTCCTGTTTTCTTCCTGAATTCTGGCCACTCTCCAGAATTGGCTCATGGTTTTGTTTCCAAGATATGTACCACCTCCAAGCTCTGTGACATGGCCATGTACTGGATAGCTGAAGATAATAGCGAGATTCTCAGAAAACTCAGATATAAGTGTGACCAGGAAAGTCTCAGTGTAGAGACCATGTTTTGCACCTTTTCTTACATATTGTTCTGTTGCCCTGAATGTAGAATATCAGTGTGACCAGGAAAGTCTCAGTGGAGAGACTATGATTGGGTCTTTTGCTTAACTATTTTTCTGTTGCAATGAATGTCTGGAAGGTCTTTGCCTCAGGCCACACCTTTGTGAAGCCTGAAGAATATAGTTTTGAAATGGAAATCAATGGGCATCACCTGTGGCTCTATCCTTAATTGCTTTGGAAAGGGATGTGGCTGAATTAGCCTCTTGGCCTTGTGTGTGGCTGTGACTTAGATTCTCAGCACCTGATGGATCTAAAGAATGATCCCATGTGTGCATCCAAAACCATTATGGCAAAAAGATCAGTCATTGTGGATGAAGTCACTTGCCTTCCTCTGTTAGGTTCCTGACCTCCATCAAGTGAAAATAGGGATTCTTTGTGTCAAATGAGTTCTTCCAAGCCTGCAGAGGTGCTTGGGTTTTCGCATGACTCCAAATCATATAAAGAATCTATATCTGAAAGTCAGTAGGCCTCAAATTGGAGAAACAGAGCATTATTAAAGGCATGCTTATTTGATCATTCCTGTTTCACAGGAAGGGTGTCCTGGCCATCCTGACTTTAGGCAAATGAGGGGCAAGCGAGCTTATTTTGGAAACTGTCTTTGGCTGCGCCCCTCATGGAAACCTTCAGCCAGAGGTGATGATGAGTGACTACATGGAAGAAGATTAGTGTCATGTGGGAGTGTTTTGGTTATAATTTTGGTCATTTGTGTCTCGGTTGGAAGAAATGACTGGGTCCACCTAGGCTTGAACTCTGGTTTGATTCCCCTTAGATACTGAGTTGTGGAACTGAACTCAGAGAAGTATTGCCATGAATTTTGTTGGGATTTTAGGAGGACACGCATGAGAGTCGCCCTTGGAAACTGAGATCTAGGCCCAGGTTGGCTTTCAAAAGAGCACTTGGAATCTCAGCCAGTATATAACATGATTTTATTCTAAAAGACTTGGAAGGCTGAGTTGAGAGTCAAAACACACATGAGCCTCACATTTAGACCTCAATGGGCCTGGCTTCATGTGACCTTTTTGGGCACTCTTTGGGAAGCCTTGCCTGTGAGAATTTTCCAGAGCCTTCATTGAAATGAGCTTCCTCAACATTTAATGATTCCTGAATGAATTGAAACCCACAGTGCCTCCAACTTCATCTTTGAAAAATGGCTAGATAAATACCATGAAATTTTTGAAATTCCCATGACCAGGTGGCACTGGAAAACTTTTGGATGCCCTGTTGCTGATCATGAGTATACCAGACAGTGCCTTGATTGACTGGGTTTCATGAAAATGGTGTAGAACAGAGATGCCAGTAAGTTGGATCCTCCTGAGTAGTGGCCCAGAGCAGTGGCGGGCAGGTGTTTGATAGAACATCGGTGTTAGTGCCATGAGGATCTACCATTGGATTCCAAATGGCTTGTGACTGACATGGTGCAGCCAGAAAACCCTTATATGTAAAGGCATCTTGTTATATGGAGAGGTTTCAGGGCAATGTTCTGAATCATGTTGCTATTGTCAAGGGGGCAAGATATGTGGGATAAAACTGGTTGGTGCATTCTCCTGCAGACCCTTCCCCCCACACCTGACAGAACTCCCTCCAGTACTGTGTCCCATTTGAACTTGTTGTATTTTGTGAAGCAAATACCAAACTCCCAGAGCAGCATCAAAAACACCACGAAAATTAGAGGTTGACCAAATGGCTTCACAGTCGACACGGGAAGACACTTATCCCTTAGAGGCCACAGTTTACCTACAAAGAGAGAATTCAGCACTGCTGCCTCATTACATTGGAAAATAAGTAACCATGTCATCCAGGTCACATAGATTCAAACCCAGCTTTGATGGTCTCACTACAAAGTAATCTAAAGCTTCTGACAACAACATATATTTCAAGTGCCCAACCTCAAAGGCAAATTCTCAAAAAACTTTAGACCAGCAGAGCTCCATGTTTGTGGAGTGTTTACCCTGTCCATTACTTTTAGAAACTCCTCTACCAGCTCCAATGTTGTGAAATCTGGAGCATTTTCCATTCCAGATAGGTATTCACAGATTTTTTTAACTCTTCTTCTCTAATTGTGTCTTACTTGAGGCGAAGGTAATGTCAAGGCATTGTTCTGGATGAGAGTCGGAAGATTTTTCTGTAGCATATGTTTGCATACACATTGGATTCAATTTCCTTTTTTCCATTCGAAATACTGAATCCCTGACACTAACCCATACCCTACCAGACTCTGACTACTAATCCTAATATGATAGAGAAAAATAACCCAAACAGAATAGATATACAAGCAGTTCAGAGGAGGCATGGTGTATAGTTGGATTGCCTTCTGCATGATACAGAGTAGGAGTTATAGATCTAGTCAATTGATTGTTGAAATAGTTCTCTATGTATTTTTAAATTTAACAAATATGTGAATTCCTGTCTCCCTTTCTCTGTAGCCTATTCAGCATGTGTATTTTTATATGCACATATAGAATCCTACTTGGTACCACATGTACATTCTTTTGATTTGGCTGACTTGGCAGATACAAATTGTGAGACGAGATCACTCCTACTTAACCCTGTTGGTACTGAATATTCAAACTATGGGTGAGCTTCCTAGTTGAACAACATTTTACATAAATCCATGTTCAGTAAAATGAATATTTTTAGATCTGTGGATGATATATATTTTATGATGAATTTTGATTGACATACACATTGCTACTTTTTTTGTCTGTGTGTACTCTCCAGATTTTTCAAAATATGAAATATATGTGTCTTATGTACACTCCCTAAATTTATTCATGATCATGTATGTGGATTTATAATCAACTATTCACAAGATTATTCTCAGAAATATTCATCCACCTGAAATTTGCCTAATGCTCTCAAATATCAATCCGATTGTTGACTACATATTGGTTTCTTCCTAAGATTATATATTCAAACTCAACCCTGTTCAAAATGTCTAATCCTATCACTCACTTTATACTTTGCCTGATTTTCTAATATCTCTATTTATATCTGCTTTCCTACATATTTTCCCCCGTTCATCATTGTGACCGACTCTTCACCTGTGCAGACATTAACATTCACTCTCTAACCGAAACCCTATAGCTAAAGAACTTTTGTTCCAAATCCTATACTCACACTTCTTCCTAAACGTACTAACTATCTTCCTAATTCAATCAACTATCCCTATTTGACTGGATGTTCTCTTCTACATTCAATCATCCTAGTAAATGTCAGGCAAGCTTCGGAGGAGACCACCAATAGACTATCTCATGCAACAGCAAAAGTTTATTGACTGTCCAGCATGCTGGTGCTCAGAGCTCACTTGAATAGAGCAGACAGCACTGAGAATAGCTTAAGTAGAGCTTATATAGTTTACCTGGAGAGGGCAGGGAGGGAAGTTTATTGATGAATCAGGGCGAGTGGGCGATTTGCGTGGAACTGGGTCAGGGAGCACATTCTGCAGTTTGGCAGTTGGGGACAGCACAAACTGGGAACATTATTTGCAAGTATTTCTCAAGATTTCAACAGTGTTTTGTTAATCATACAGAAAAACAGGAATTGACAAGTACCTATTTTATTAACCTTTTATTCCCCAATTCTTCTTCTGGCTACTTTTAATCATAAAAATGATCATTGGGGGGTGTCACATTCTATGTCTGCTAGTGGGGTATTACCTTAAGTTTAACTAGTCCAATTTGAGCCTGGAGAAAAGAAATTACATGGTTGAGAAAACAGGGTTTTATAGTTAGCAATAATATGAGGATTATTACTGGACCGGCCAGGATTGATAAAAACGTAGTTAACCAGGGGGACTGTGTGAACCAAGACTCAAACCACCGTTTTTGGGCCTCTCTCTATCGTTGATGCTCTTCAAGACATCTTTTAAATTTACTCATACATTTTATTACAACTCCAGTATGCTCGGCATACAAACAACATTCTTCCCTCAATGGAGCACAAAGGCCCCCTTCTCTCATGAAGAGCAGGTCCAACCCTCGAGTGTTCTGAAAAACAACTTCAGAGAGAGAGGTTAAAGATTCATGCAAAGCTCTGATGGAGGTTTCTAATATCTTCGTTTTGGTCTATTGCTGTCATATTTTTTGTCATTTGTTGAGTCCCATGGACAAAGGCAGTAGTTCCCGTGCCCACCAGTGCAGCAATTCCTATTCCTAATAGGATGGCTAAAGGGAGGGATATATATTTTCAGTGGAACAGGGTTGTATGCCCCCCTATTTGATCTTCAAATGAACCTGTGTCGTGATAGAGCACTCTGGGAGACATCTGCACCATTACACAATTAATCATATCTGTTGACCATTTCATGAAAACATAAGCAATGTTTAAGTATATAGAATTATGCTGTAGTAGGGACAGACAAGGCAAGGCACCTAAGATAGCACTGAAGACAGGGAAACAGTCATTTTTGGTTGCAACCGGATTCAGAGGGCATTGATTCTGTTGTAATCAAGTAATCCTCTGAAACCCAAGTTTAGGTAGTTTCAGAATTTTGTACCCAACATTTAAGGGAAGGGGCTCAGAATTTCACAGTCTGCAGAAGTTGAAAAAAGCAGTTTTTGTTTCTGTTTTTTTCCTCTGTTCTGGGCAAGTTAACTTTTCAAGGACACCTGGGAGGGTAAGAGCTTTTTCTTCCCTTTCTTATTTTCCCCCTGCCAGCTGTTAACACGGAGACCAGTTGCTAACTTCTTTAACTTAGAAATGTAGCCATCTCTGTGAAGCCCCAGGTCAAGGCTCAAGGCTTTTTTCACATATTTTTGTGAAAAAATAGAAAGAGGGTGTCTAGCTAAGGATTGCTGATTTTTTTAGCCAGTGGCCAAGTAGAACAGGGCAATATGAAAAGAGGAAGTTTAACTACATTGAACTCTTTTACAGGGACTCTTTTGCTGAAAGTCCAAAACTCAGCCATGGTGAAGACTTCTGCAGAAGGTCAGTTAAGACTTTTCAGTGGGCCTGGTACAGAGGGGGAAGACAGGGAAGGTGGGACTGAGAGCAGCTCCAAGAATCTGAGAATGAGGAAGGAGAGATGTAAAAGAATAATGGGAGAAGTGGTTTGGGATTTTCTTAACAACAAATACTTGAGCAGTAGAACAGGTAGAGCAGAGGGGAAGACAGGAGTGAGTATCCCAAAACGCATGTGAGGGACTTTAAATTCTTAGTAAACTGTTTTCAGTGATGACAAAGCAACTTTAAAGGCCATTTTCATTACATCTTGAGTAGGGGTCTGAGGACTCTCCTCAGCTGGTTTGACCTTTGGGTTAGCTGGTAAGAGGACCTGGTGGGACCCAGTGCGGGCACTGACAGGAGAAGAGAGGAGTGAGTGGGTGGAGGGGTAATTCAGTACCTGCTACCTCAGCAAGGGGGCAATGGTCTGAGAACCAGCGGAGGTTTGGGTTTTTGATCTATTAATTGGAGGTAAGAAATCAGGTTTCTGAGGTGGGAGTGACAGCAGAGACTCTGGAGCAGAAGGCTGAAGGTGAGGATCTATTGGATAAGCATAGTTCAGGATGTGAGTGAAGGAGGGAAAAGGCCTCCACATAGGGGAATCTCCTTTCACCCTTTTGAGCACTTGCAGATGTTAAAAAGGTCATGCAGAATTTGAGAATCTAGAGACCCCTCTGGGAGCCATTGGTTTTTGTTATCTAATTCGTAATATGGCCAATGCTGTGCACTGAATTTGATGAGGAGTTTGGGTTCCATCAGGCAGCCCCTGTTTGCTCACATCCCCATTACTTACAGAAGAAGTCAGCTTTTCCCCCCACACATTCATGGCTGTTTGTGGCTTTGATGGTCGGTCGGGCAAACATAGTAATCTAGGCTAGCCAACCTGCATCTGGCTCCTGTGTCCCTACATCCATAATGTTTGTTTCCATTATCTATGGTACGGAAGGGATTTAATGGAATTTTAGTGGAATCCTCTTCATCAGGAATATCCCAATAGGAAAGACCTATAGCCAGCTGACAAATGTCTGGGTAAAGAGATGGTCACCATGTACCTAAGGGGGCTGTATGCAAGATAGATTATACATCTTTCCAGTAGAATTTGTGATCAGCCATCGCTGCTGCATGGGGTGATGAGGGTTAGGACTACTTGTTTCCAAGGGGAGATTCTATAGCCTTATCCACATGGTGAATATGCAATTTGAAAGTGTTACCAGTCTTTTCCAGTTTCCAGCCAGAGTGTGGACAGGGCGCAGGGTTGAGATGAGAGGCATGGATCCAGGAAGTGATTCTGTCTACCTTTACCACTGTAGATGTTATAAGTAGCACCTGGTATTGTCCTTTCCAGCAGGGTTCCAGGGATGACACCTGATATCATCTTACGTAGATGAAGTCTCTTACTTGATATCGATGTGGAGTCCCCTCGTCCCCAGTTTGGTAGGCAGTGGCCAGCTGTTTCCACAGGTATCACTGAGTTCTTTCAAGAGATTTAAGTCTGAGAAGCAAGGGGGTGTGGAAGGAATCATTAGGTCTTAGAGTTGGGCTTAGGTCACTTACTGGAAAAGAGGCACCCTAGAGAATTTCACAGGGGATGAGGTTACTCAAATAAACAGAGGGAGTATTTCTTGCATGAAACATTGTATATGGGAGGAGCATAGTCCAATCTTTTATGCTGGTCTCTAAGCTTATTTTTATTAAGGCCTCTTTAATGCTTCTATTCATTCTTTCTACCTGTCCTGAACTCTGGGGTCTGTTAGCGCAATATAACCTCCAATTAATCCCCAGGTTCCTGGCTAACCCCTGACTTACCTGAGCCATGAACACTGGTGCATTATCAGACCGTATTACCTTAGGCAGGCCGTGTCTTTGAAAAATATCTTCCAGGATCTTCTTGACCACCATTTGCGCTGTTTCTTTCTTTTTTCTTTTCTTTTTTAGGGGGGAAGGATTCAATCCATTCTAAAAATGTATCTACAAAGACTAGGAGATATTTATGTCCATACCTTGCTGGCTTAATTTCAGTAAAGTCAACTTCCCAGAATTGTCCTGGTCTGGATCCTCATAGGTGCTTTCCTGCAGGAAGCTTGGAAGGGTAAGCATTAACCATTTGATGGACTTGACAGGCTTTGTTTTACCCATTCAGCTATTTCTTTTTGCTGTGAGTCAGTTAGTGGAAAACTCTGTTCTTGATACTTCAGAAATACCTGCAGTTTCTTTTAACCAAGGTGAGTGAGTTGATGTGCATTTTCTACTGACATAGTTAGAGCTGTGATTATAGGAGTTTTTACTGAAAGATTTAGAAATTTCACTTGGGGGCCTTCAGGGTTAAAAGTTATTTTGGCCCGGAGCTTGGTGAGCAGATCTCTGCCCATCAATGGGGCCAGGCATTCTGGGATTACTAGGAAGGAGTGATGGATTTTTCCTTTTCCCAGGCCCATGATCCTCTTAGTTGTCCAAGCCAGATATTTACTGCCATTAGCCCCTTGAACTAGATATCTTTTATTTGATAGAGGCCCCAAAGTGGTCTTAGGGGTGAGTATATTGCCCCTGTATCCACTTCAAAGATTACTGGGGTCCCTCCACTTCAAAAGTTGCCCTGAACTCAGGGAGGGGATCTGAGCCGCGACTTTCGTAGTCATCCTCCAGAGTCAGAATGGCTGACTGGCGTGGCTGTCTCTTTCTAGGGCACTCTTTGGCCCAGTGTCCTTTTTTTTTTTACAGTAGACACATTGTTCTGAGGCCAGGGGTGGCCTCTGGCATGGGACCAGGTATCCCTTCATGTCTCCCTGTTTCTTAATTTCTGGCCCTTCTGTTGTTGTGACCAGGACCTTAGTCAAAGCCTTAGTCTGTCTTTTGTTTCTTTTATCCTCCCTTTGCTCCCTTGTCTTTCTCAGTTTCTCTCTTAAGGTATACTTTCTTGGATTCTGTGACTAAATCTCTCAAAGTCATATCTTGTAATCCATCTAAGCATTGTAACTTTCTTTTAATATCCAGGGCAGCTTGCCCAATAGAGGCCATCCTGACAGATGCCTTTTGATCCTCTGCCTGAGCATCGAAAGGAATATATCTCCTATATGCCTCCATAATTCTCTCTAGAAACATAGAGGGAGATTCATCAGGCCTTTGAATAATCTCTCTTACCTTGGCCAAATTAGTTGGTTGCCTGGCGGACACTCAGAGGCCCACTATTAGAACCTGGCCATAAATGGACAGATGCTTTCTAACTTCAAAGGTGTTGGTGTCCCATTTGGGTTGTTTCAAGGGAAAACCAACTTTGATTAAGTTGGGAAGATGTGTTGGTCTCCGATCTGGTCCGAGGATTTTTTTTCTAGCTTCCAGGAGGATTCTCTTTTGTTCCTCTGACATAAAGAGAGTCTCTAGGAATTGTTGACTGTCATCCCAAGTATTCAGGTGTGAAAACATCAATGACTCAACCAGACCTGTGAGCCGGGTGGGGTCCTCGGAAAAAAAGGGATTGTTATTTTTCCAGTTATACAGGTCTGAAAAGGAGAAAGGCCAATATTTGTCGGCTTGCATTTTCCCCCCCCATGGCCTTCATCAATAAATGGTCCGTAGGGACATAGGGGGAGCATAACAGGAGTTCCAGGGTTTTCAATCATTCGAAGCCAGTGAGTTCCCTTAGCCGGGCCAGCTTCCTCCTGGGGAGGTGGGGCTGTGTGTGCTGTGGGGGAGTTATCTGGAGGGCGCAGGGCCAGCTTAGCTTCCTCCAATGGCGGAGAGGCTGAGTCAGCTGCAGGGGAATCACTTAGAGGGGGTTGGTGGTTGGGGGATGAGGGCAGGGTATAAGGAGGGGGATGAGAGTCCAGTAGAGTCAAATCTTGTGACTCAGGGAAAACAGAGGGTGGTGGAGGAGGAGGAGCAGAGGGTTTGAGAGATCATGGGAGAAGCAGTACGAGCAGGGAAAGGGACAAGGAAAGGCTTCACCCATGGAGGAGGAGACTTGCAGAGGTCCTGCAAAGTTAAGATACATGGCTGTTGATCAGGATGGCTATGTGTGCGCAGCTGAAAGACAATATCTCTGACTTTTTAAATTAGTGGGAAGTAGAAAGATGTTTCTAGGGGCAATCTGACTTGAAAGGTGAAACATTCTGAGGCACAGACAATCTGGCAAGTCTGGAGTTTTACTGAAAAAGAAAGATTCTGAGCCCATAAGCAAACTTTGGTCCAGTGATCAAGGGTCAGGGACAGAGACATTGAAGTGCTCTGTCCCATATTGAAAGATACACAAACAGTGAATGCAACAACACACAACACAGACAAGACAAGACAATAAAGACAGGCAATGGATGTCCAAAACTGAGACCAGGACTGCGTAGCAGGCAAAACCCTATGGGCTGGCAATACCGAATCTGAAACAAAATATGACTGAGTCGAGGAGACAATTGTTCCTTGATTTCTCCAGTCCTCGGTGGCATCCCCCAATACCATTATTCATGCAGCAGAATGATTCCTAACCCAAATCGAACATGTTATCAATCCTAACCATACACTGTTACCTCAATCTTACTTTACAGAAAAGCAGGGACAGAGTTGGTCTTACAATCCAGGAATGTAGGGGATCTTCCACCCTGAGAACCTCAAAGATCTATGCAAAAATGATCCCTGAAGAAGATGTAGGCAGCTTTGAAGGACCTGATTGAGCAAAAGTCATCTTCCATGGTGAACAACCTGGTCAGGATGAAGGGTTGTGTCTGAATCAGCCTCCCTATTCTTAATGTAGAGAAGATGGACCAAATGAGACCTGTGTGGAGAGTTGTTCCCAGGTGCCTATGGTTGATATACCATTCTAACTTGTGAATGTGTCACAGGAACCAGGGGGAGCCTCCATCTCATGGGACCCTTGGAAGCAACTGTTAAGACAAAATGGTTGCCAAGGCAGTGAACTCATTCTGTTCCTGAAGGAAGTGACCTCACCTCACTTCCTTGGTGATGGAACTCTCTGATCTTGGGATCCAGGAAGCCAGTTAAATAGTGCCAGTCCTAGTCCCAGTCCCAGTGTTCTCACTTTTTGGATTTTCCGAGGACAGGGTCATTCTTTCTTGCTAACTACTGATGTTAGGATGTCGAAATGGCAGAAAAGCTCTGAATAGGGGCCTTTCCTGAGAAAGAAGGTAGTGCCTCACCGCTGACTCCTGACAACTTCAGAGAGTTGGCCAAAGACACAATATCTGAGACAGGACAGGCTATTTTGGAGGAACATTGTATGGCCCTCCAGTCAGAGGACACTCCAGATAGTCACAGACCTACTTGTGGGAAGGAGGTGCCTTTGTGGGTTTGGGTATGAGTTTGTGGTTTTGTCTCATGTTCTGAGAATAGGTAGGAAAGGCGATTTGTTTGGTTTGGAGTGAACTATTTCTAGTAAGTCTTTTGACAAGGTGAGTGTTTCTATGTCTGTAACTCACTGTCCGTGGTTGTAGACATTAGAAAAGATAATGCATCAATGGATGTGTCCTGTCTATGAGAAAGCTCCCCAGCATTCATCCTACCGAATTTATGAATGGACTGCCGCTTGCTTGCCTTATGGATGGCCAACTCCTGCTATGTGTGCATCCAAAACCAAAATGGCTAAAAGAACAGTCATTGTGGATAGAGTCTTTTGACTTCCTCTGTAAGGTTCCTGATCTCAATTAAGTGAGAATAGAGATCCTTTGGGTCAAGTGAATTCTTTAAATCCTACAGAGGCTAGCTCATAGTTGCTTGGGTTTTCTCATGACATTAATTCATATAAAGAATCTAAAATGCACAGTCAGTATGCCTCAAATTGCAGAAGCGGAGCAGTATTAATGGCAGGCCTATTTGATCACTCCTGGTTCACAGGAAGCATGTCCAGGCCACCATGACTTTAGGCAAATGAGGGGCATGGGAGCTTATTTTGGAAACTGCCTTGGGCTGCACCCCTCATGGAAACCTCCAACCAGAGGTTATGATGAGTGTCTATATATAAGAAGATGAGGACAATGTGGGAGTTTTTTGGTTTTAATTGTGGTCATTTGTGTGGTGGTAGGAAGAGATTACTGGGTCCTCCTGGGGTTGAACTCTGGTGTGATTCCCCATAAAGACTGAGTTCTGGAACTGATCTAAAAGAAGTATTTCCATAAATTGTGTTGGGATATTAGGAGGCCACACATAAGATTGGCCCTTGGAAACTGAGATCTAGGCCCAGAGTGGCTTTCCACAGAGCACTGGGAATCTCAGCCAGGATATCACATTATTTTATTTTGAAAGATTTGGCAGCCATAGTTGAGAGTCAAAACACACATGGACTTCACATTGTAGACCTCAATGGGTCAGGCTTCATGTGACATTTTGGCCACTCTTTGGGAAGCCTTGCCTGTGAGAGTCCTCCATAGATTTCATTGAAATTAGCTTCCTCACCATTTAATGGGTATTGAAATAATTGAAACACACAGTGCCTCCAACTTCATTCTTGAAAAATGGCTTCATATATACCATGAAATTTTTGAAATTCCCATGACCAGGTGGCACTGGAGAACCACTGGATATCCTGTTGCTGATCATGAGTGTGCCAGACACTGCCTTGATTGACTGGGTTTCACGAAAATGGTGTAGATCAGAAATGCCAGTTAGTTGGAGCCTGCTGAATAGTGGGCCTAGAGCAAAGGTGGGCAAGTGTGAGATAAAACAGCTGTGGTGGTTTCATGTGGATCTACCATTGGCTTCCAAATAGCTTGTGACTGACATTGTGCAGTCAGCAGACCCTTATATGTAAAGGCATCATGTTGTATGGATAGGTTTCAGGGCAGTGTTCAGAATCAGGTTGCTTTGGTCAAAGGGGCAAGCTATGTTGGACAGAAGCCTGGTTGGTGCATAATTCTACAGGCCCTGTCCCACCACACGTGACAGAACTCCCTCCAGCACTGTGTCCCAGTTGAACTCCTTGTATTTCATGAAGCAAATATCGAACTCCCAGTGCAGCAGCAAGAAAAACCACAAAAATTGGAGGATGAGCAAATGGGTTCACAGTCCACACGAGGAGACACTTAGACCCCAGTGGCCACAGTTGACCTACAAACAGAGATTTCAGCACTGCAGGCTCATTTTCATTGGAAAATAAGATACCATGTCCTCCAGGTCACATAGATGAAGACAGATCTTTGATGGTCTTACTACAAAGGAAGCTAAAGCTCCTGACAACCACATATATTTCAAGTGCCCAATCTCAGAGGCATTTTCTCTAGAAGTCTTTAGGCCAGCAGAGCTTCATGTTTGTGGAGTGTTTACCATGTCACTTACTTTTGGAAACTCCTCTTTCACCTCCAAGTTTGTGAACTCCTGAGCATATTCAATTCCTGATATGTATTCACAGATTTTCTAACTCATCTCCTCTAAATGTCATATTTGGGGTGAAGGTAATGTCAAGGCATTGTTCTGGATGAGAGTGGGAAGATTTTTGTGTAGCACATATTTGCATACACATTGGATTCATTTTCCAATTTTTCATTCGAAATACTCAATCCCTGACACTATACCATACCCTACTAGACTCTGACTACTATTCCTAACATGATGGAGAATAATAACCCAAAAAGAATAGAAATACAAGCAAATCAGAGGAGGCATGGTGTACATTTCGACTTGCCTTTTCCATTATATAGCGTAGGAGTTATAAATCTAGTCAATTTTTGTTTAAAGAGTTCTCCATGTGTTTTTTAAACTTATCAAATATGTGAATTCCTTTCTCCCCCATTTCTCTGTATCCTATTCAGTACATGTATTTTTATATGCACATATAAAATCGTACCTTGTATCACACGTCCTTTCTTGTGAGGTGGCTGACATTTCAGATACAAATTGTGAGAAGTGATCACTCCTCCTAAACGCTGTTGGAACTGAAAATTCAACCTATGGGTGGGCTTCCTAGTTGAACAACTTTATACATAAATCCATGTTCAGTAAAATGAATGTTTTTGGATACGTGGATGATATATATTTCACGATGAATTTTGATTGGTATATATACTGCTAGTTTTTAATGTCTCTGTGTATGTGTGTGTGTGTGTATATATATATATATATATATATATATATATATATATATATATATATATACACTGTCCAGATTTTTAAACATATGAAATATATGTGTCTTCTGGCCACTCTTTGGGAAGCCTTACCTGTGAGAGTTCTCTAGAGCTTTCATTGAAATGAGCTTCCTCAACATATAATGGTTCCTGAATGAATTGAAACCCACATTGCCACAAACTTCATCCATGAAACATGGCTTAATAAATACCATGAAATTTTTGAAATTCCCATGACCAGGTGTCACTGGAGAAACTTTGGATGTCTTCTTGCTGATCATGAATGTACCAGACAGTGCCTTGACTGACTCTGTTTCATGGAAATTGTGTAGAACAGAGATGCCAGTAAGTTGGAGCCTGCTGATGAGAAGTGGGCCCAGAGTTGTGGTGTGCAGGTGTATGATAAAACATCTGTGGTGGGGCCATGTGGATCTGCCATTGATTTCCGAGTGGCTTTTGGCTGACATGGTGCAGCCAGCAGACCCTTATTTGTAAAGGCATCTTGTTATATGGAGAGGTTTCAGGGCAATGTTCAGAATCAGTTTGTTATGGACAAGGGGGCAAGCTATGTGGGGTAGAAGGCTGGTTGGTGAATTCTCCTGAAGACCCTGACCCTCCACACATGACAGAACTCCCTCCTGCACTGTGTCCCAGTTGAACTCCTTCTATTTCATGAAGCAAATTCAAAAACCCCAGTGCAGAAGCAAGAAACACCACGACAATTGTAGGATGACCAATTGGCTTCACATTCAAGACGGAGAGACACTTAGCCCCCAGTGGCCACAGTTTACCTACAAAGAGAGAATACAGCACTCCTGGCTCATGTTCTTTGGAGAATAAGGAACCAAGTCCTTCAGGTCACATAAATGCAGACCCATCTTTGATGGTATCACTACAAAGGACAGTAAATCTCCTGACAACAACATGTATTTCAAGTGCCCAACCTCAGAGGCAGTTTCTCGAGAAGTATTTAGGCCAGCAGAGTTGCATGATTGTGGAGTGTTCATCCTGTCCCTTACTTTTGAAAACTCCTTTACAACACCCAAGGTTGTGATCTCCTGAGCATTTTCCATTCCAGATATGTATTCACAGATTTACTAATTCTTCTCCTCTTATTGTGTCTTACTTGGGGTGAAGGTAATGTCAAGGCATTGTTCTGAATGAGAGTGGGAAGATTTTTTGTAGCACATATTTGCATACACAATGGATTCATTTTCCTATTTTCCATTCGAATTACTGAAACCCTGACACTAACCCACACCCTACTAGACTCTGACTACTAATCCTAATATGATGGAGAAAAATAACCCAAACAGAATAGAAATAAAAGCAGTTCAGAGGAGGCATGGTGTATAGTTGGACTTGCCTTTTGCATGATAAAGTATAGATGTTACAAATCTGGTCAATTATTAATTGAAATAGTTCTTCATGTGTTTTGAAAGGTATCAATTATGTGAATTCCTGTCTCCCCTTATCTGTTGCCTATTCAGCACATGTATTTTTATATGCACATATAGAATCCTACCTGGTACCACACGTACATTCTTGTGAGGTGGCTGACATGGCAGATACAAATTGTGAGAAGAGATCACTCCTCCTAAACGTTGTTGGAACTGAAAATTCAACCTATTGGTGAGCTTCATAGTTGAACAACATTATACATAAATCCATATTCAGTAAAATAAATATTTATGGATCTGTGTATGATATGTATTTCATGATGAATTTCGATTGTCATATATATTGCTACTTTTTAATATCTCTGTGTGTGTTTGTCAAAAAACTACACTCTCTAGATTTTTCAAAATATGAAATATATGTCTCTTATTATACACTCCCTAAATTCATTCATGTTCATGTATGTGGTTTTATAATCAACTTTTCACAAGATTATTTTCAGATATATTCATCCACCTCAAATACATATTTGTTTTCTAGTACTGAAAACTCACTTCAGTGAAGGGTGCATACAAATCCTTATATTTCTACAGTAACTGACCCAGTTTAACATCAATACAAGTAGATTCCTATGGGAAATGTTGTGCATTTTGATGTTCATTTTTATTCAACACTGGTACATTACTATTTATTCAGTTTATGGACATCTTAGAAAATAGATTTCATCCACATTTCACAAATTTAAAGGCATTTGGTACACTTTCAATCACTTCCTGCTTAAGATCACACGTATTCCTTCTTTTTTTTGACTGGTTTTTTCATGATAGTTCTTTCTAACGCATTATTTTTGATTTCCATATTATTTTTGAAGCAAAACTCACACTCTCTTTATGATAAACCATAACACTTACATTACCATTAGATGTATAATTGGATGGAATGAATGATTGTATGTCAATGTAAGATTTCCTGTATATTTTCAGATATCAATTTATTCCAATTTCCAAAGTTGATACCAGTTATATTATTTATTCACAGTATGGACTATTCATGCATTATCTCTATATTCTTAGAAACAGGGTACACCTATTTTTATCCCCAATACTAATTAATTAGTTTTCAAAATATAGCTCCCCTTAATGGTAGAAGAAATACTCATGTCACCAGAACTACATATATATTTTATCACAGTAATATTCTGGAAAAAAATGCAAAGATCACACTTATGTCTGTACCAACTCCTAAATTGAACGTGAGTATGAATTACTAAAAACATCCAAGTCCAGGATGCCTAAGCCTCTCAAATGTCAATCCTATTGGTGAGTACATATCTGTTTCATCCTAAGATTATATATTCAACCTCAACCCTGTTGAAAATGTCTAAACCTATCACTCACTTTATACTTTGCCTGATTTCCTAATGTCACTATTGATATCTATTTTCCTACATATTTTCCCCAGTTCATCATAGTGACTGATTCTTCAGATTTGCTGACATTTACATTCACTCTCTAACGAAAACCCTATTACTAAAAAAGTCTTTGTCCAACTCCTAGACTCACTCTTCTTCCTAAGCTTACTATCTTCCTAATCTTCCTGACTACCACTTTTTGACTGGATGTTCTCTTTTACATTAAATCATCTGAGGTACAGTGTTTTATCCTACAGATATTGCACATTGTAGTATATATATTTTATTCACAAATTCACAAATTTGTAGGCATTTGCTTCACTTTTAATCACTTCCTGCGTCAGAACACATGTATTCCTCCAGGTTTCTTGACTGTTTTTTTCATGAGACTTCTTTCAAAACACATTAATTTCTATTTCCATAAACACTTTTGAAGCAAAACTCACACAATCTTCATGATACACCATAACGTTAATATTACCATTAGATGTATTACTGGTTGGAATGAATGATTGTATATCAATATAAGATTTCCTGTATATATTCAGATATCAGTTCAATCCATTACTTAAAGTTGGAACAAGTTTTATTATTTATTCACAGAATGGTCTATTCATGCTTTATCTCTATATTTATAGACACAGGGTACACCTCTTTGTACCCCTAATACTAATTTTACATCTTTAATATATTGCTCCCAGAAATGGTGGAAGAAATACTCATGTCACCTGATCTACATATACATTTTATCACAGAAATATTCTGGAAAAAAATGTAAAGGTCACACTTATGACTGTATCAAACCCTAAATGGAAAGTGAACATGAATTACTAAAAACATCCATGTCCAGGTTGCCTAATGCTCTCAAATGTCAATCCTATTGGTGACTACATATTTGTTTCTTGCTAGGATTAAGTATTCGAACTCAACCCTGTTGAAAATGTCTAATCCTATCTTTCACTATATACTTTGCCTGATTTCGTAATGTCACTATTGATATCTGCTTTTCTACATATTTTCCCCAGTTCATCATACTGAGTGACTCTTCATATGTCCTGACATTTACATTCACTCTCTAACCGAAACCCTATTGCTAAAGACCTTTTGTTCCAAATCCTATACTCACTCTTCTTCTTAAACCTACGGAATATCTTCCTAATCCTACCTACTATCCCTTTTTGACTAGATGTTCTCTTCTACATGCAGTCATCCAAGGTACAAGGTCCTATGCCATTGTATATCGATTTAACTTAGACAACTGTGCAGAACATAATTCGAAGCTAACTATCCCAATCAAGGGCCCAATGCCCTTCTGGGCTTCAAATCATACCTAGATTTTTGTTTTCATTCTTCTATTTCACCTCTATATTCTTGTAAATATTGTAGGTTCCCAATACCGTTATTCATCGCACAGAATGTTTCCTAACAAAAATCAAACCAGTTATTAACCCTAAACATACTCTGTTCCTTCAATCTCATTTTACAGAAGAGCAGGGACAGAGTGGTTCTTACAATACAGGAAAGTAGGGGACCTTCCACCTGCTGAGAACCTCAAAGGTCAATTCCGAAATGATACCCAGAGAAGTTGTAGGCAGGTATGAAGGTCCTGAGAGAGCAAAATTCATCTTCCATGGCGAACAACCTCGTCAGGATGACGGGATGTGTCTGAATCAGCCTCTCTCTTCTTATTGTAGAGAAGACTGACCAAACCAGGCCTGTGTGGAGAGCTGCTCCCGGGTGCCTATGGTTGATATACCATTCTCACTTGTGAAAGTGTCACAGGAAGTAGGGGCAGACTCCATCTCATGGTAGCCTTGGAAGCAACTGTTAGGACAAAGTGGTTGCCAAGGCAGTGACCTCATTCAGTTCCAAGAAAGTGACATACCTCATTTCCTTGGTGATGAAACTCTCTGAACTTGGTATCAAAGAAGCCAGGCAGCCAAAGGTAGTCCCAGTCAAAGTCCCAGTGGGCTCACTTGTTTGGATTTACCAAGGACAGAGTCAGTCTTTCTTGGTACCTACTGATGTGAGGAAGGCAAATGCCAGGAGAGCTCTGGAGAGGGACTTTTCGTGAGAAAGCAGGTAGTGGCTCACCACTTTTTCCTGACAACTTCACAGAGTTGGCCAAGGAAACCAGATCTGAGAGAGGACAGGCCATTTTGGGGGATCATAGTATGGCCCACCATTCAGAGGACACCCTGGATAGTCACAGACCTACTTGGGGAAAGGAGGTGCCTTTGTGGGAGTTGGTGTGTGTTTGTGGTTTTGTCTCATGTTCTGAGAATAGGTAGGAAAGGTGGTTTGTTTGGTTGGATGGGACTGTTTCTAGTAAGTTTTTGACAAGCCGAGTCTTTCTATGTCTTTGTCCGTTGTTGTTGACATTAGAAAAGAGAATGCATTAATGGATGTGTCCTGTCTAGTATAAATCTTCCCAAAATTCATCCTGCCCAATTTGTGAATGGACTGCAGCTTGTCTTATCGATGGGCAACACCTGCTATCTTCCAAAATTGCTGTTTTCTTCCTGAATTCTGGCCACTCTCCAGAATAGGCTCATGGTTTTGTGTCCAAGATATGTACCACCTCCAAGCTCTGTGACATGGCCATGTACTGGAGAGCTGAAGAGAATGGTGAGCATCACAGAAAACTCAGATATCAGGGTGACCAGGAAAGTCTCAGTGGACTAACCCTGCTTTTTGCCTTTTGCTTACTTATTGTTCTGTTGCACTGAATGTCAGGAAGGTCTTTGCCTCAGGCCACACCTTTGTGAAGCCTGGAGAAAACAGTTTTCAAATGGAAATGAAGGGAATCACCTGTGGCTCTTTTCTTAATTGCTTTGGAAAGGGATGTGTTGGAATCAGCCACTTGGCCCTGTGTGAGGCTGTGGCTTAGATTCTCAGCACCTGATGTTTCTAAAGAAAGATCCCATGTGTTCATCCAAAACCAAAATGGCCAAAAGAGAAGTCATTGGAATGAAGCCTCTTGTCTTTCTCTGTAATGTTCCTGACCTCCATCAAGTGAGAATAGAGATCCTTTGTGTCAAATGAGTTCTTCTCAACCTGCAAAGGCTAGCCCATAGGTGCTTGGGTTTTCTCATGACTCCAGTTAACATAAAGAATCTAACCCCAAAGTCAGTAGGCCTCAAATTGGAGAATTGGAATAGTATTAACGGCAAGCCTATTTGTTCACTCCTGGTTCACAGGAATGGTGTCCAGGCCATCCTGAAGGTATGCAAATGAGGTGCAAGGATGCTTATTTTCGACACTGTCTTGGGCTGTGCCCCTCATGGAAACATTCAGGCAGAGTTTATGATGAGTGTTTATATGGAAGAAGATGAGGGACGTGTGGGAGTATTTTGGTTTGAATTGTATTCATTTGTGTCACGGAAGAGTTGACTGGGTCCATCTGGGCTTGAACTCTGGTGTGATTCCCCTTACAGACTGAGATCTGGAACTGAACTCAGAGAAGTATTGCCATGAATTGTGATGGGATTTTAGGAGGCCAGGCATGAGAGGAGACCTTGGAACCCGAGGTCTAGGCCCAGGTTGGCTTTCCAAAGAACACTGGAAATCTCAGCCAAGATATCACATGATTTAATTCTGAAAGACTTGGCAGCCATAATTGAGATTGAAAACACACATGGACCTCACTTTGTAGACCTCAATGGGCCTGGTTTCATGTTACATTTTGGGAAGCCTTGCCTGTGAGAGTGCTCCAGAGTTTCACTGAAATTAGCTTCCTCAGCATTTAATTGTTCCTGAATGAATTGAAACCCACAGTGCCTCCAACTTCATCCGTGAAATATTGCTGGATAATTACCATAACATTTTTGAAATTCCCATGACCAGCTAAAACTGGAGAACCTTGGGATGTCCTCTTGATGATCATGAGTATACCAGACAGTGCCTTGATTGACTGGGTTTCAAGAAAATGGTGTAGAACAGAGATGCCAGTAAGTTGGAGCCTGGTGAGTAGTGGGACTAGAGCAGTGTTATGAAAGTGTGTGATAAAACATCTGTGGTGGGGCCATGTGGATCTTCCATTGGCTTCCAAATGCCTTGTGACTGACATGGTACAGCCAGTAGACCCATACATGTAAAGGCATATTTTTATATGGAGAAGTTTCAGGGCAATGTTCAGAATCATGTTGCTATTGTCAAGGGGGCAAGATACATGGGATATAACCCTGGTTGGTGCATTCTCCTGCAGACCCTGCCCACCACACCTAACAGAACTAGCTCCAGCAATGTGTCCCATTTGAAATCCTTTTTTTTTTTTGTGAAGAAAATACCAAACTTCCAGTGCAGCAGCAAGAAAAACCACGAAAATTGGAAGATGACCAAATGGCTTCACAGTCCACACGGGGAGAAAAAAAGCCCTCAGTTGGCCACAGTTTACCTACAAAGAGAGAATTCAGCACTGCTGCCTCATTTTGATTGGGAAATAAGTAACCATGTCCTCCAGGTCACATAGATGCAGAAACAGCTTTGATGGCCTCACTACAAAGAAAGCTAAAGCTCCTGACAACAACATATATTTCAAGTGCCCAACTTCAGAGGCAAATTCTCAAAATGTCTTTAGCCCAGCAGAGCTCCATGTTTGTGGAGTGTTTACCCTGTCCCTTGCATTTAGAAACTCCTCTACCACCTCCAAAGATGTGAAATCTGGAGCATTTTCCATTCCAGATAGTTATTCACAAATTTTCTAACTCTTCTATAATTGTGTCTTACTTGAGGTGAAGGTTATGTCAAAGCATCGTTCTGGATGAGAGTTGGAAGATTTTTCTGTAGCATATATTTGCATACACATTGGAATCAATTTCCTATTTTCCATTAGAAATACTGAATCCCTGACACTAACCCATACCGTACCAGACTCTGACTCCTAAACCTAATATGATGGAGAAAAATAACCCAAACAGAATAGAAAACCAAGCAGTTCAGAAGAGGCATGGTGTATAGTTGGACTTGCCATTTGCATGATACAGATTAGGATTTATAAATCTAGTCAATTTTTTGTTGAAATAGTTCTCCATGTATTTTTAAAGTTAACAAATATGTTAATTCCTATCTTCCTTTCTCTGTAGCCTATTCAGCACATGTGTTCTTATATGCTCATATAGAATCCTACCTGGTACCACACGCAAATTCTTGTGAGGTGGCTGACTTGGCAGATACAAATTGGGAGAAGAGATCACTCCTACCAAACCCTGTTGGAACTGAATATTCAACCTAGGGGTGAGCTTCCTAGTTGAACAATATTATACCTAAATCCATGTTAAGTAAAATGAATATTTTTAGGTCTGTGGATGGTATATATTTTATGATAAATTTTCATTGACATATATATTGCTACTTTTTTGTCTGTGTGTGTGTTTTTTTTGTATATATATATATATATATATATATATATATATATATATATATATACAAACTCTCCGGATTTTTCAAAATATGAAATATATGTGTTTTATATACACTCCCTCAATTCATTCATGTTCATGTATGTGTGTTTATAATCAAACATTCACAAGATTATTTTCAGAAATATTCATCCACCTGAAATTTGCCTAATGCTCTCAAATGTCAATCATATTGGTGATTACATATTTGTTTCTTCCTATGATTATATATTCAATTCAACCCTGTTCAAAATGTCTAATCCTATCACTCACTTTATACTTTGCCTGATTTCATAATGTCTCTATTGATATCTGCTTTCCTACATATTTTCCCCTGTTCATCATTGTGACTGACTCTTCACCTGTGCTGACATTTACATTCACTCTCTAACCGAAACCCTATAGCTAAAGAACTTTTGTTCCAATTCTTATACTCACTCTTCTCCCTAAACATACTGACTTTCCTCCAAATCCTACCGACTATCCCTTTTTTACTGGATGTTATCTTCTACATTCAATCATCCAAGTAAATGACGGGCGAGCTTCGGAGGAGGAAACCACCAACAGACTATCTCATGAAACAGCAAAGGGTTTATTGGGTGTCCAGCATGCTGGGGCTCAGAGCTCAATTGAATAGAGCAGACAGTTCTGAAAATAGCTTAATTAGAGCTTATATGCTTTTCCTGGAGAGGGCAGAGAGGGAAGTTTATTGATGGGTCAGGACGAGTGGGCAGTTGGCATGCAACTGGGTGAGGGAGTACATTCTGCATTTTGGCAGTTGGGGACAGCACATTCTGGAAACAAGATTTGCAAGCATTTCTCAAAATTTCAACAGTGTTTTGTTAAGCATACAGAAAAACAGGAAGTGACAAGTACCTATTTTATTAACCTTTCATTCCCCACTTTTTTTTCTGGCTACTTTTAATCATAAAACGATCATTGGGGGGTGTCACATTCATTGTCTGCTAGTGGGTTATTATCATAATTTTAACTCTTCCAATTTGAGCCTGGAGAAAAGAAATTACACGGTTGAGCAAACAGGGTTTTATAGTTCGCAATTATATGAGGATTATTATTGGACCGGCCAGGGTTGATCAAAACGTAGTTAATTAGGGGGACTGTGTGAACCAAGACTCAAACCATCCTTTTTGGGCCTCTCTCTCTCTTTGATGCTCTTCAAGGTGTTCCTTTATTTTATTCATAATTTTTTTTTACAACTCCAGTATGGTCGGCATAAAAACAGCATTCTTCCCTCAATGCAGCACAAAACCTCCCTTTTCTAATGAAGAGGAGGTCCAACCCTCGACTCTTCTGTAAAACAACTTCAGAGAGAGAGGTTAAAGATTCATGCAAAGCTCTGATGGAGGTTTCTAATATCTTAGTTTTGGTCTATTGCTGCTTCTAATTGGGTCATTTGTTGTGTCCCATGGACAAGGGAGTGGTTCCTGTGCCCACCCATGCAGCAACTCCTATTCCTAGTATAATGGCTAAAGTGAGGAATATATGTTCCCAGTGAAACTGGGTTGTATGCCCCCATATTTGATCTTCAAGTGAACCTGCTTTATGACAGAGCACGCTGGGAAACATCTGCACCATTACAGAATTAATCACATGTGTTGACCATTTCATGAAAACATAAACAATGTTTATGAATATAGAATTATGCTGTTGTAGGGACGCACAAGGCAAGGCACCTAAGATAGCACTGAAGACAGGGAAACAGTCCTATTTGGTTGCAAGCGGATTCAGAGGACAATGCTTCTGTTGTAATCAATTAATCCCCTGAAACTCAAGTTTAGGTAGTTTCAGAATTTTGTACCCAACAAGTAAGGGAAGGGGCTCAGAAGATCACAGTCTGCAGAAGTTCAAAAAAGCAGATTTTATTTCTGTTTTTTCCTCTGTTCTCTGCAAGTTAACTTTTGAAGGATACCTGGGAGGGGGAGAGCTTATTCTTCCCTTTCTTATTTTCCCCCTGCCAGCTGTTACCACAGAGCCTAGTTGGTAATTTATTTATCTTAGCAATGTAGCCATCTCTGTGAAGCCCCAGCTCAAGGTCAGAGGCCTTGTTTACATATTTTGTGAAAAACAAGTAAGGGCATGTGTAGCATAGAAGTGCTGATTTTTTTAGCCAGTGACCAAGTAGAACAGGACAGCACGAAAAGAGGAAGTTTATCTATATTGAACTCCTTTATAGGGACTCTTTTGCTGAAAGTCCTAAAGTCAGCCAGGTGAAGACTTCTGCAGAAGGTCAGTTAAGACTATTCTGTGGCTTAATACAGAGGGGGAAGACGGGAAAGGCGGGGCTGAGAGCAGCTCCATGGATCTGAGAATGAGGAAGGAGAGATTTAAAAGAATAATGGGAAAGGGGTCTGGGATGTTTCTAGCAATAAAAACTTGAGCAGTAGAACTGGTACAGCAGAGGGGAAGATGGGAGTGAGTATCCCAAAACGCATGTGAGGGACTTTAAATTATTAGTAAACTGTTTTCAGTGATGACAAAACAACTTTAAAGGCCATTTTCATTCCATCTTGGATAGGGGTCTGAAGGCTCTCCTCAGCTGGTTTGAGCTTTGGGTTAGCTGGAAAGAGGACCTGGTGGGACCCGGAGCGGGCACTGACAGGAGAAGAGAGGAGAGAGTGGTTGGAGGGGTACCTCTGAACCTGCTACCTCAGCAAGGGGGCAATGGTCTGAGAACCAGTGAAGGTTTGGGTTTTTGATCTAATAATTGGAGGGGAGAAATCAGGTTTCTGAGGTGGGAGTGACAGCAGAGACTCTGGAGCAAAAGGCTGAAGGTGAGGATCTATTGGAGAAGCATAGTTCAGGATGTGAGCAAAGGAGCGAAAAGGCCTCCGCATAGGGGAATCTCCTTTCACCCTTTTGAGCACTTGCAGAAGTTAAAAAGGTCAAACAGAATTTGAGGATCTAGAGACCCCTCTGGGTTCCATTGGTTTTGGTTATCTAATTGGTATTATGGCCAATGCTGTGTACAAAATTTGATGAGGAGTTTGGGTTCCATCAGGCAGCCCCTGTATGCTCACATCCCCATGACTTACAGAAGAAGTCGGCTTTTCCCCCACAGAGCCATGACTGTTTGCGGCTTTGATAGTCTGCCGCGCAAACATAGTAATCTAGGCTAGCCAACATGCATCTGGCTCGTGTGTCGCTACATTCATAATGTTTGTTTCCATTATCTATGTTACGGAAGGGATTTAATGGAATTTTAGTGGGATCCTCTTCATCAGGGATATCCCAATAGTAAAGATTTATAGCCAGCTGACAAATGTCCTGGTGGAGAGATGGCCACCAGGTCCCTAAGGGGGCTGTATGCGAGATAGTTTATACTTTTTTTCTTCAGTAGGATTTGTGATCAGCCATCACTTCTGAATGGGCTAATGAGGGTTAGGACCATTTGTGGCCAAGGGAAGAGTCTATAGCCTTATCCACACAGCAAAAATGCATTTTGAAAGTGTTATCATTCTTTTTCAGTTTCCAGCCAGAGTGTGGACAGGGCGCAGGCTTGAGATGAGAGGCATGGATCCAGGAAGTGATTCTGTCTACCTTTACCACTGTAGGTGTTATAACTAGCACCTGATATGGTCCTTTCCAATGGGGTTCCAGGGATGACACCTGATGTCGTGTTACATAGATGAAGTCTCTTACTTGATATCAATGTGGAGTCCCCACGTCCCCAGTTTGGTAGGTAGTGGCCAGCTGTTTTCACAGGTATTGTAGTGTTCCTTCAAGAGCTTAAATTCTGTCAAGGAAGGGGGTGTGGAGGGGATCATTAAGTTTTAGAGTTGGGCTTAGGTCCCTTACTGGAGGCTGGGCACCATAGAGAATTTTAGAGGGGGTGAGGTTACTCAATGAAACAGAGGGAGTAGTTCTTGCATGAAACATTGCATAAGGCAGGAGCATAGTCCAATCTTTTATGCCGGTTTCTAAGCCAAATTTCGTTAAGGTCTCTTTAATGGTTCTATTCATTCTTTCTACCTGTCCTGAACTCTGCGGTCAATAAGCACAATATAACTTCCAATTAATCCCCAGGTTCCTGGGTAACCCCTGACTTACCTGGGCCACTAACGCTGGTACATTATCAGACCCTATTACATTTGGCAGGCAGTATCTTGGAAAAATATCTTCCACGATCTTCTTGACCACCATTTGCACTGTTTCTTTTTTTTTTGTTTTTCTTTTAGTGGGGAAGGCTTCAATCCATCCTGAAAATGTATCTACAAAGACTAGGAGATATTTATGTCCATACCTTGCTGGCTTAATTTCAGTAAAGTCAACTTCCCAGAATTGTCCTAGACTGGTTCCTCGTAGGTGCTTTAATGCAGGAAACATGGAAGGGTAAGCATTAACCATTTGATGGACCCGACAGGCTTTTTTACCCATTCAGTTATTTCCTTTTGCTGTGAGTCAGCTAGTGGAAAACTCTGTTCTTGATACTTCAGAAATACCTGCAGTTTCTTTGAACCAAGTTGAGCGAGTTTATGTGCATTTTCTACTGACATAGTTAGAGCTGTGATTATAGGAGTTTTCACTGAAGGATTTAGAAATTCCACTTGGGGGCCTTCAGGGTTAAAAGTTATTTTGGCCCGGAGCTTGGTGAGCAGATCTCTGCCCATCAATGGGGCCAGGCATTCTGGGATTACTAGGAAGGAGTGATGGATTTTTCCTTTCCCCAGGTCCATGGTCCTCTTAGTTGTCCAAGCCTGATATTTACTGTCATTAGCCTCTTGAACTAGAGACCTTTTATTTGATAGAGGGCCCAATGGAGCCTTATGGGCTGAGTATATTGCCCCTGTATCCACTTCAAAGTTTACTGGGGTCCCCTTCACTTCAAAAGTTACCCTGAACTCAGGGAGGGCATCTGAGCCCCAACTTTTGTAGTCATCCTCCAGAGTCAGAATGGCTGGCTGGCGTAGCTCTCTCTTTCTAGGGCACTCGTGGGCCCAGTGTCCTTTTTCTTTAGAGTAGGCACATTGATTTGAGGCCAGGGATGGCTTCGGCCATGGGACCAGGTATCCCTTCCTGTCTCCCTTTTTCTTAATTTCTGGCCCTTTGGTGTTGTGACCAGGACCTTAGTCAACGCCTTAGTCTGTCTTTTGTTTCTTTAATCCTCCCTTTGCTCCCTTCTCTTCCTCAGTTTCTCTCTTATAGTATACTTTCTTGGCTTCTCTGACTAAATCTCCCAAAATCATATCTTGTAATCCATCTAAGTATTGTAACTTTCTTTTAATATTTAGGGCAGCTTGCCCAATAAAGGCCATTGTGACAGATGCTTTTTGATCCTCTGCCTGAGGATTGAAAGGTGTATATCTTCTATATGCCTCCATAATTCTCTCTAGAAACATAGAGGGAGATTCATTAGGCCCTCGAATAATCTCTTTTACCTTGGCCAAATTATTTGGAACACAGCGAAAAGTGGACAGATGCTTTCTTACCTTCAAATGTGTTGGGGATCCAGTTGGGTCGCTTCAAGGGAAAGCTGGCTTTTATTATGTTGGGAAGATGTGTCGGTCTCCCATCTGGTCCGAGGATATTTTTTCTAGCTTCCAGGAGGATTCTCTTTTGTTCCTCTGTCATGAAGAGAGTCCCTAAGAGTTGTTGACAGTCATCCCAAGCAGGCGGGTATGAAAACATCAATGACTCAACCAGACCTGTGAGCCGGGTAGGGTCCTCGGAAAAAGGGGGATTGTTATTTTTTCAGTTATATAGGTCTGAAGAGGAGAAAGGCCAATACTGGTAGGCTTGCAATTTTCACCCATTGTTGTCGTCAATCATTGGCCCGTAGGGACATAGGGGGAGCATTACGGGAGTTACAGGGTTTTCAATGATTCGCAGCCTGCGAGTTCCTTTATCCGGGCCATCTTCCTCCAGGGGAGGAGGTCTGAGTGTGCCACGGGGGAGTTATCTGGAGGGCCCTGGGCCAGCTTAGCTTCCTCCAATGGCGAAGAGGCTTAGTCAGCTGCAAGGGAATCACTTAGAGTGTGTTGGTGGTTGGGGGAAGAGGAGAGGGGATAAGGAGGGGGAGGAGAGTCCAGTAGAGTCAAATCTTGTGACTCAGGGAGAACAGAGGGTGGAGGAGGAGGATAAGCAGAGGGTTTGAGAGATCGTGGGGGAAGGAATAGGAATAGGGGAAGGGGCAAGGAAAGGCTTCACCCATGGAGGAGGAGATTTGCAGAGGTCCTACCAATTTAAGGTATATGGCTATTGATCTGGATGGCTATGTGGGCCCAGCTTAAAGACAATATCTCTGACTTTTTAAATTAGTGGGAAGTAGAACGATCTTTCTAGGGGCCATCCGACTCCAAAGGTGGGACATTCTGAGGCTCAGAGAGTCTAGCCGGTCCAGAGTTTTACTGAAAAAGAAAGATTCTGAGCTCTTAAGCGAACTTTGGCCCAGTGATTAAGGGTCAGGGACAAAGGCATTGGAGTGCTCTGTCCCTTAATGAAACATACACAAACAGTGAATGCAACAACACACGACACAGACAAGACAATAAAGACAGGCAATGGACGTCCAAAACTGAGACCAGTACTGAGTAGCCAGCAAAACCCTATGGGCTGGCAATACCGAATCTGAAACAAAATATCACTGAGTCGAGGAGACTATTGTTCCTCGATTTCCCGAGTCCTCTGGGGCGTCCTCCAGGGAAGTGGCCTGTGGCTCTGTGATACATCTGTCAGCCACCATCAGAGAGAGCTCACGCTCTATATCAACAGCCATTTTGCCAAACCCTAACCTTAAAACTGAAACCAGAAAGAGGCGCCTTACTTACCCCGAGAGGAGCCTGTTAGGGTCTCTTGTCCGCCGCTGCCAGAACTTGGTGGAACCTCTATATGTAAAGGTCGGGCGAGCATCGAATGAAGAGACCACCAAGAGACTGTCTCATGCAACAGCAAAGAGTTTATTGGGGGTTCAGCATGCTAGGGTTTAGAGCTCACTTGAGTAGAGCAGAGATCCCTGAGAATAGTTTAAGCAGAGCTAATATACTTTCTTTGGAGAGGGCAGGGAGGAAAATTTACTGATGGGTAAGGGTGAGTGGGCTGTTTTCGTGCAATCAGGTGAAGGAGTACATTCTACAGTTTGGTTGTTGGGGAAAGCACATTCTGGGAAAAAGATTAGCAAACAGTTCTCAAGATTTCAACAGTGTTTTGTTAAGCATACAGAAAAACAGGAAGTGACAATTGACTATTTCATTAACCTTTCACTACCGACTATCCTTTTGGACTGGATGTTCTCTTCTATATTCAATTTTCCAAGGTACAAGGTCCTATGCCATGGTATATCGATTTATTCAAACTTAAGTATCCCAATCATGGGCCCAATGCCCTTCTGGGCTTCAAATGTTACTTAGATTTCTGTTTTCATACATATATTTCACCTATATATTCTTATACACATCACAGGTTCCCAATACCATTATTCATTCAGAAGAATGATTTATAACCCAAATCAAACATGTTATTAACCCTAACCATACACTGTTACCTTAATCTAACTTTACAGAAGAGCAGAGACAGAGTTGGTCTTACAATACAGGAATGCTGGGGATCTTCCACCTGCAGAGAACCTCAATGCTCCATGCAGAAATGATCACTGAAGAAGATATAGGCACCTCTGAAAAACCTGAGAGAGCAAAACTCATCTTCCATGGCAAACTACCTGGTCAGGATGAAGGGTTGTGTCTGAATCAGCCTTTCTATTGTTAATGTAGAGAAGACGGACCAAATGAGACCTGTGTGGAGAGCTGTTCCCGGGTGCCTATGGTTGATATACCATTCTAACTTGTGAAAGTGTCACAGGAAGCAGGGACTGCATCCATCTCATGGGACCCTTGGAAGCAACTCTTAGTACAAAGTGGTTGCCAAGGCAGTGAACTCATTCAGTTCCTCATGGAAGTAACCTCACCTCACTTCCTTGGGGAAGAAACTCTCTGATCTTGGGATCCAAAAAGCCAGTCAAACAGTGCCAGTCCTTGTCCCAGTCCCAGTGGTCTCAATTTTTGGATTTCTAGATAACAGAGTCAGTCTTTCTTGGTACCTACTTTGGACCATCCTGTTTGGATGGCCAAATGGAAGGAAATCTCTGAAGAGGGGCCTTTCCTGAGAAAGAAGGTAGTGACTCACCGCTGGCTCCTGACAACTTCAGAAAGTTGGTTAAGGACACTAGATCTGAGACAGGACAGGCCATTTAGGGGCAACCTAGAATGGCCCACAGTCAGAGGACACTCCAGATATTCACAGACCTACTTGGGAGAAGAAGGGGCCTTTGTTGGTATGGGTGTGGGTTTGTGGTTTTCTCTCATGTTCTGAGAATAGGTAGGAAATGCGGTTTGTTTTGTTTGGAGTGAACTGTTTCTAGTAAGTCGTTTGACAATGCGAGTGTTTCTGTGTCTGTGTACCCCACTGTGTCCGTGGTTGTAGATATTAGAAAAGAGAATGCATCAATGGATGTGTCCTGACTAGTAAAAAGCTTCCCAGCATTCATCCTGCCCAATTTATAAATGGAATGCAGCTTGCCTTATTGATGGGCAACACCTGCTATCTTCCTAAGTTCCTGTTTTCTTCCTGAAATCTGGCCACTCTCCAGAAGAGGCTCATGGTTTTGAATCCAAGATATGTACCACCTCCAAGCTCTGTGACATTGCCATGTAGTGGATAGCTGAAGGGATTGGCGAGCATCTCAGAAAACTCAGATATCAGTGTGACTACTAATGTCTCAGTGGAGAAACCCTGTTTGGGCCTTTTGCTTAACAATTGTTCTGTTGCCCTGAATGTCAGGAAGGTCTTTCCCTCATGCCACCTCTTTGTGAAACCTGAAGAAAACAGTTTTCAAATGCAAATGAATGGGCATCACCTGTGGCTCTTTGCTTAATTGCTTTGGAAAGGGATGTGTCTGAATCAGCCTCTTGGCCCTGTGTGAGGCTGTTGCTTAGATTCTTAGATGGATGGATCTAAAGAAAGATACCATGTGTGCATCCAAAACCAAAATGGCTAAAAGAGCAGTCATTGCAGATGAAGTCTTTCCCCTTCCTCTGTAAGGTTTCTGACCTCTATCAAGTGAGAATAAGGAAGACACACCAAGCCAATTGATGGCTACTTTTGCAAAAATTGTACCACTGCTGATAGCATCAGCATATATACCCCAACACTACCACAAGTGGCTTCACCAAGAGAGAGTTCACAATGCATACAAGTGAGTTCACAATGCATAAAAGTGATACATAGTCCTGGCAAGTTCTGCAAGAAGTTCAGTGATGGCTATTGCAGAAGCTGTAGATTGGTTTTATCTTTGACTTCACCGGCACTGGTATGAAGAAAGGAATTCTGGCAATAATGACTAAAAGAAAATTATTTAACATTCCAGAAGGCACTAAAAGAAAATAATTTTCTTAAAAATTTACATTATTCTGAAGAGAATTATTAAATATAATGAAAAGAAAAGGTGAAGTAAACAAACAGGTCTGTTAACTTCCTTTTTTGTTCACATATTAAAACAATGCTCAACAGTTGTTTACCCAATTTAAATTAAACCATTTAAATCACGTGAATAAAAAAAATATTTGCATTCATTTTTTCATGAGCACTCATCATATATGATATATGGACATACGTACATTCAAACATATAACACAAAACACAAGTGTGCACACATAATATAATACATACAACACATAACATAATAGTAAAGGCCTTATAACTTTTTACAGGTGAAATCACCATTGCAATGTTTAAAAACTCTATAGTCAAAATATAGAACTGATCAGCAAAACATTAACCTAGGTCTCAATGAGCTCAAAAAAACAAATAAAACTTCATGATGTGGGAAAGGGCAATAATAAATAGATATTGAAAAAAGCATCCCTGTTCTGTCACAGATGTAAGGATAGTGAAACTGGAGTTTTGGATATCAGCTGTTATGGATTTGAGCCAAATCATCTTATTTTGGTCTATAGAAATCGCTTTAGTTAATCTCTCTGAAATCCAAATCGGCTGTTGTTCTTCCTGTTGAAACACACAAACAGACCCCCGATTCCAGACAATCACTGGGTCAGGACTTCAGTTAATCACTCCGGAATCCAAATTGCCTGCTGTTCTCCCTCTGGAAACACACAAACAGACCCCTGACTCCAGACAATCACTGGGTCAGTACTTTAGTTAATCTCTCTGGAATCCAATTTGGCTGCTGTTCTCCCTGTGGAAACACATAAAGAGACTCCTGACTCCAGGCAATCTCTGTTTCAGGACCTTAGTTAATCTCTCTGTTATTTAAATCGGCTGCTGTTCTCCCTGTAGAAACATAGAAAAAGACCCCTGAGTTCAGACAATTATTGGGTCAGAACCTTTCTCTTGTCCTGTTAGAATATCCTTCCAAAGTACCTTGAACTTATGCACATTTTTTGGACACATATGCCTTTCCGCAGCACTAAGTCCTGATGAATCCAAATTTAAAAAGTTTAGAGTAAAAAGGGTTATTTTAAGTTTATCTTTGGGGAATTCATACCCCTTCCCAATTCCGTCTTTTTGCTTTAATAAGTACATTTTAATAATTTCATGTGCTCTTTCACTATGCATTGTCCCTGTGGATTGTATGGGATTCCTGTTATATGAGTAATGCCAAATGATGAGCAAAATTGTTTAAAAGAGGTAGGAGTATAATCAGGGGCATTATCTGTTTTTAATTATTTTGGAATGTCCAAAGTGGCAAAATTTTGTAAGTAATGAGCTATAATATCTTTAGATTTTTCCCCCACATGAAGGGAGCCCATCAAAAATCCAGAAGAAGTATCAACTGTAACATGCAAATATTTTAATTTTCCAAATTCTGGCAAGTGTGTGACATTCATCTGCCAAATATGGTTAGGTATCAATCCTCTAGGATTGACTCCAAGATTAACTTGTGGTAAAATGGTCACACAATTTTGACATTGTTTAATTATTTTTCTATCTTTTTCCTTAGTTATTTTAAAACACTTTTGTAAAGTATTAGCATTGACATGAAACTTTTTATGAAAATTTGTAGCTTCTTCTAGTGTAGAGAAAATATGTATGTATGTCATGTGTAGTTTAATCTGCTAAATCATTGCCCAAACTAAGAGCTCCAGGCAATCCTGTATGTGCCCTGATATGTCCTATAAAGAATGAATCTTTTCTGTCCCAGATTAGACATTGTATACTGGAAAGCAAAGAGAAAATAGTAGAGGAAGGGGAAATACTACCAGCATCTTCAAGGGATACTATAGCATTATCTATATACTGACTAAGGGAAAATAAATTAAATACAGAATCTTTAAACATCACAAAAGCTTGTAATACTGCATTAAGCTCTACCTTTTGAGCTGATTGTTTGGGTAGTAAAAATGTAAAAGTTTGATCAGGTGTAACTATTACTGCTGTGCCATGATTTGTCTCATCAGTGAATATACTTGGAGCATTCATGATACGTGTTTTCTTGTCATTTTTGGAAAAATTACAGGATGCGATGACCAAAAAGACAATAAAAGATTAGATGGTAAGTGGTTATCAAGTGAAACATTTGATTTACACATGATTACTGCCCAAGTATTTAACTCATTATCTAATTTATCAATTTGATTCAAAGAATATGGAGTAATAATTTTATTGGGTGAAATTCCACACACTCCCTTTGCTGCTTTTATTCCTATGAGTATTAATTGTCCCTCAGTCTCAGGATACCTAGTAATAATAGTGTTAGAAGAATAAGATAAATGAATCCATAATAATGGACCTTCTTGCCAAAATACTCCTGTAGAAATACTTTTTTTGTTGCTAGTACAATAAATAATAAAGGCAAAATTATATCAACTCTATCCAAATTCATATTTCCTATTTATGTTTCAATGATTTTTAATGCCATTCTTGCTTCAGGTGTTAACATTCTGGGTGAATTTGGATCTAATAGACCTTTTAGGATATCAAATAAAGGTCCCAACTCTCCTGTTGGTATAATTAGTTAAGGCCTTATGCAATTTATGTCTCCTAATAAGTTTGAAAGTCATTAATTGATTGGAGTTGATCTACTCCTATTTGAATTTTTGGTGGACTTACCATAGTTGAGGATAATAGAACTCCTAAATAATTTATTGGAAATTTTAATTGTACTTTATCTATTGCTATCTCTAGATTATATTTTTTTAATCAGTTTGTAAGTGTGGCATAACATTCTAGCAATGTGTTTTTAGCTTTGTGTGCAAATGATACATCATCCATATAGTGAAATATTTGTAGTTAAGGATTTTGATTTCAAAGTGGCAGGATTACTTTGTTAACATAAATTTGACACGTAGTTGGGCTGTTAGCCATCCCTTGAGGGAGTACTTTCCACTCTTACCTCTGATAAGGAGCTTCATGATTCAGTGCAGGGATAGTAAATGCAAAACGTGGACTATCCTCAGGATGAATTGGAAATGAAAAAAAAAACAATCTTTAATATATATAACTAAAACATACCAAGTTCTTGGCAAAGCAGACAATTGAGGAATCCCCGATTGAGCAGGTCCCGTAATAACCATCTCATTATTAATGGTTCTTAAATCTTGCAATAATCTCCATTTACCAGATTTCTTTTTGGTGACAAAAATGGGAGTATTATGGGAAGATACAGAAGGTTGTGTATGTCCTTCCGCTAATTGTTGTTTGATCAGGTAATGGGCTGCTTGTATCTTTTCTTTAGTCAGGGGCCACTGAGGATTTCCAAGTAATTTTTATTGTCTCAGTGGCCCTTTCTGAAAATCCAACACATTTCTGTCTGTTCCTTGATCTATTTGTGTTGGTGCTCCTATACCTTCTTCTTGTTTTTCTAATATTTTTCTTTTCCTAAAACCTGTCTAGCCATAGTAGTGGGTGCATTTTGGTTGATCTTATTTGTTAATGTCAAACCTAATTGATCAAGGACATCTCATCCCCATTAATTAACGGGAAGATGATCCAATACATATGACTGTATAGTTCCTTCACATCCTTCAGGATCCTTCCAATCTAATACAATTGCACTTTTATGGGGATTAGTCGCCACTCCTAGGCCTCAAAGCATTTGAGTGGCTTGTTGTAATGGCCAATGTTTTGGCCATTCTTGACGAGAGATGATGCTAGGGTTTGCACCTGTACCCAGTAGCCCATTAAATTCATGTCCTTGAATATTTAGTTTTAGCATGGGTCAAAAATCTAAATTTAAAGAAAGCATAGCCCAATCTACACCTGTGGAGTCTAATCCCGTGGAACCTCTTTCTACAGCATGACGAGAAAATTTATTATGTAGGCTTAGTATTATTAGTAACTGTGCTATTCTATCTCCTGGTGAAATTATGGATAAATCCTTTGGAGACCTGGCTATAATTTTTATTTCACCTTTATAATCGGGAACAATTGCCCAAGGAATTATCCTAAGTCCTTTTAGAGTAGAAGAGCTGCGTCCCAATAATAAGCCTACTGTTCCTTTGGGAAGAGGTACTTTCAGCCCTGTGGAAATTATTTGAACCCTCATCTCTGGAGTTAGTACTGATCTGGTGGAGGCGCTGATGTCCAACCCTGTGCTCCCTCTGGTTTGTGTGACGAGGGATCTGACAAAAAATGTGTCCTGTGCACTATCCTGATGGGGTTGCTGGGTTCCTCCAGTGCTCCGTATATTTGTGGTTTTGGGACCCAGAGCATTGGGCCCACCTCTCCATTTTTTGGCAGTGGAGCCCGATGCCTTTCTCCATAATATTGTGGATAAACACCTGGTCTTTGTTCGTTTTTGGTAATGAAGTACCCTCTATGTTGGTTTGCGAATGGCATTCATTAGCCCAATGTCTTCCTCTATGGCATCGTGGGCAAATACACGGTATTCTACTCCTTTGATTCCTAGTTTTGTTAAACCCTCCTCCTATGGGGCAATTCTTTTTATAATGTCCTGTTTTTCACAATTCTAGCATGTTCTTGTCCTGGCATCTAAAGCCTGTTTTACTGTAGCTGCCACGACTTGCTCTTATTCATTAATGTCTCTACATAATTTAATATATGTGTTTAAATCTTCATGTTTCCATGGTTTAATGATATCTCTGCACCAACAATTCCCTTGGTCATAAGACAGTTGTTTTATTAATGGCATTGCTTGTTCTGTATTCCCAAAAACTCTGGTAGCTGTTTTAATAAGCCTATCTACAAATTCAGCATAAGATTCATTAGCTCGTTGTATTACCTTAGATAATTGACCTTGTAATCCTCCAAGTCCTTGTGAAGTCTTCCATGCCCTAACCGCTTCTACAGCAATTAATGCGTATATACCATAATCATATGCAATTTGTTGCTGCTGATCCTCATAAGGTCCCTTTCATAACAACATATCTAGATTTCTCTGAGGATAACCAGCTGCTGCATTTTGCTTAGCCGTCTCCTTGCAAAATTTCTCATTGGCAACCTTCCATAACAGGTATTGTCCTCCCTTTAGCACAGCTTTTCACATACTAGTCCAATTTACTGGCATCACATTCAAGTTGTTAATAGATTGGACCAAGCTTACAATGAAGGGTGCTTGAGGACCATAGGTTGTTACAGCCTCTTTTAGCTGCTTCACTATTCTAAAATTAAAAGCAAGGTGAATTCTCTGCCCTCCTACATAAAATACCGGGCATGTAAATACTTGAGATCCTGTCTCAGGAACCGAACTATCAACTGCAGGGGTTGGGGGCCTCCCAGCATATGGAGGTGGCCTTGTTAGTTGGACATTTACATCCTCTGGTGATAGAAAGGTGGGTTAGTAACAGTCTCCTGTAGAGGTGGCGCTGTTGGTGGACATTTATGACCTCTGGTGATAGAAAGATGTTAGTAGCAGTCTCCTTTTGTAACTTTGCCCCTGATGGCTTTTTCTGCTCTAAGCTTTGTTCCTCTATCTGTGTCTGAACTGAAGGCTTTGGACTAAGCAAAGCAGATATGAACGTCCACAAGGCATTGTGCCAACTGGCAGAGTCCCTGGGCTGTTCTTTTCTATTCTTTTGAAATCTTCACCATGATGGTTCCATTATGATATACTTAACAACTCCTCCTTAAAAGGCCATGGGGTACATTTTTGTATTGTATCACTGTATGTCCTTACTGTTCTTGATTTTACTGACACCTCCTTCCTCTAACAATTTACTTAACACTCTTTCAGTTTGTTTTTTACTAATTTCTGATCCCGTATTTCTACTATAATAAAACCCAACAAGATGACTCCAAACAAAACAGAGACAGACTGAAATAAAAAGGGAACAACAAAAAGTCATTATAGCCTTTCTTTCCTCCTGACATGTGCATCCGTCCTTTCTCCCTATCTGTTCCTCAGACGTGAATAGTTTTTCCTCATATGTGAGCGTTTTTTTTTTTCCGTCTCACTCATCTCTATGGACAGGCAGCTTAAAACAAAAGTGAAGCAAAACTAAGGAGGAATCTTAAAATGGCTACCCATCCTCTTGCCCTGCCCTCAGGGGCGAGCAGTTTACCTTATCACTTACCCTCAGTCTCTCCCTGTGCAAGCGAGGAAATGCTGCAGTCTGGCTGGGAAAGAGTTAGGAGCCACTTGTCAAAAGAAATGAACTTTATTTTTAGAAAAACACACGCCATACAAAACAGCTCCTCAGGAAAAACCCTCAGAGCCCAACTGCCACCACTGGCTTCCTTGTGAAGTCTCTGTCACACCCACAAGCCTCTCCACCTTCCACAATTCTCCTGCTCTTGAGGCCGATTGGCTGGGTTGCGTGGGTGGAGCCAAAAGTACCCCAATGAGCAGCTCCGTGGTCTGAAAGGGCAGGGAAACAGCCCAATGAGCATCACCACAGAGGAGCCAATCAGCTAGATGTTGCTGGGGCCACTGTGAGCCAATAATCATCCAACAGCTGGAAATGTGCTGCCAGCTGGAAGTTTGCTGGGGCCCCTTCAGCTGTGGCTCTCAACAAATTCCTGTCTCCTTTCTCTGTAGCCTACTCAACACATGTATTTTCATATGCACATATAGAATCCTACCTGTTATCACACGTACGTTTTAGTGAGGTTTGTGACTTGGCCGATAGAAGTTATGAGAAGAGATCGCTCTTCCTAAACGCTGTTGGAACTGAAAATTCAACCTATGGGTGAGCTTCCTAGTAGAACACCATTATACATAAAACCATTTTTAGTGAAATAATTATTTTTGCATCTGTGGATGGTATATATTTTATGATGAATTTTGATTGGTATATATATTGCTAGATTTTAATGTCTCTGTGTGTGTGTCTGTGTGTGTGTGTATATATATATATATGTGTGTGTGTGTGTGTGTGTGTGTGTGTGTATACACACACACTCTCCAAATTTTTCTAATTATCAAATACATGAGTCTTATTATACATTCCTTAAAATCATTCATATTCATGTATGTGGATTTATGATCAACTATTCACAAGATTATTCTCAGAAATATACATCCACCTGAAATACATATTTGTTTCCTAGTACTGAAAACTAACTTGAGAGAACGGTGCATACAAATCCTAATATTTCTACAGTAATACCCAGTTTAACATCAATGCATGCAGTTTCCTATGGGACATGATGTGTATTTTGCAGTTCATTTTTATTAAACAGTGGTATATTAATATTTCTTCAGTTTATGCACATCATAGCATATATATTTCTTCCACAAGTTCACAAATTTATAGACATTTGTTTCAATTTCAATCACCTCCTGCTTCAGAACTCATATATTCCTCCAGGTTTCTTGACTGGTCTTTTCATGAGACTTCTTTCAAAACACATTATTTTCGATTTCCATAAGCATTTTTGAAGCAAAGCTCACACACTCTTCATGATAAACCATAACCCTCATATTGCTGTTAGATGTATAACTGGATGTAATGAATGTATGTATATCAATTAAAGATTTTTTGTATATTTTCAGATATCAAATCAATCCATTGTTTAATGTTGGAACCATTTTTATTATTTATTCACAGTATGGTCTATTCATGAATTAATTCTATATTCATTGACACAGGGTAGACCGCTTTGTTCCCCCAATACGAATTTATATGTCTTCAAAATATTGCTCCCAGTAATGGTGGAAGAAATACTCATGTCACCTGATCTACATATACATTATACCACAGTAATATTCTGGACACAGAAAGCAAAGGTCACTCTTATGTTTGTACCAAACCCTTAATGAAAAGTGAGCATGGATTACTAAAAATATCCATGTCCAGGTTGCCAAATTGTCTCAAATGTAAATCCTATTGGTGGCTATATATTTGTTTCTTCCTAAGATTATGTATTCAACCTCAAGCCTGTTGAAAATGTCTAATCCTATCCCTCACTTTATACTTTGCCTGATTTTTAATGTCTCTATTGATATCTGCTAACCTACATGTTTTCCCCAGTTCATCATTGTAACTGATTCTTCACATGTCCTGACATTTACATTCACTCTCTTATTGAAAAGCTATTGCTAAAGAACTTTTGGTCCAAATTCTATACTCACGGTTGTTTCTAAACCTAGCAACTATCTTCCTAATTCTACTGACTTTCCCTTTTTGACTGGATGTTCTCTTCGACATTCAGTCATCCAAGGTACAAGGTATTATGCCATTGTGTATCAATTTATCTGAGACATCTGCGAAGAACATAATTCAAAGCTAAGTAACGCACTAAAGGGCCAAATGTCCTTCTGGGCTTCAAATCTTACGTAGATTTCTGTTTTCATACTGATATTTCATCTATATATTCTTGTAAATATTGCAGGTTCCCGATACCATTATTCATCCTGCAGAATGATTCCTAACCCAAATCGAACATGCTATTAATTCTAACCATACAATGTTCCCTCAATCTAACTTTACAGAAGAGCAGGGACAGTGTGACCAGGAGAGTCTCAGTGGAGAAACCCTGCTTTGGACCTTTTGCTTACCTATTGTTCTGTTGTCCTGAATGTCAGGGAGGTCTTTGCCTCAGGCCACCCCTTTGTGAAGCCCGAACAAAACAGTTTTCAAATGGAAATGAATGAGCATCACCTGTGGCTCTTTGGTTAATTGCTTTGGAACAAGATGTGTCTGAATCAGCCTCTTGGCCCTGTGTGACTTAGATTCTCAGCACGTGATGGATCTAAAGAAAGATTCCATGTGTGCATCCAAAACCAAAATGGCAAAAAGTTCAGTAATTGTTGATGAAGTCTCTTTCCTTCCTCTGTTTGGTTCCTGACCTCCATCAAAAGAGAATAGGGATCCTTTGGATCAAATGAGTTCTTCAAACCCTGAAGAGGTGCTTGGGTTTTCTCATGACTCCAAATCACATAAAGAATCTATACCTATCAGTCAGTAGTAGTCAGTCAATATTGCTCCCAGAAATGGTGGAAGAAATACTCATGTCACCAGATCTACATATACATTTAATCACAGAAATATTCTGAACACAAAATTCAAAGTTCACATTTTTGATTGTACCAAAGCCTAAATGGAAAGTGAACATAGATTACTAAAAACATCCATGTCCAAGTTGCCTAATGCTCTCAAATGTCAAACCTATTGGTTACTACATATTTGTTTCTTCCTAAGATTATATATTCAAACTCAACCCTGTTGAAAATATCTAAGCCTATCTCTCACTTTATACTTTGCTTGATTTCATAATGTCTCTATTGATATCTGCTTACCTAAATATTTTCCCCAGTTCATCATTGTGATTGACTCTTCACATGTGCTGACATTTAAATTCATTCTGTAACTATTGCTAAATATCATGTGTTCCAAATCCTACACTCACTCGTCTTCCTAAACCTACCTACTATCTTCCTAATCCTACCAACTATCCCTTTTTGACTGCATGTTCTCGTCGACATTCAGTCATCCAAGGTACAAGGTCCTATGCCATTGTATATGGATTTATCTGAGACATCTGTGCAGAACGTAATTCAATGGTAAGTAACCCAATCAAGGGCCCAATACCCTTCTGGGTTTCAAATCTTACTTAGACTTCTGTTTTCATAAGTACATTTCACCTCTATATTCTTATCAATATTGCAGGTTCCCAATACCATTATTCATCCAGCAAAATGATTCTTAACCCAAATCGAACCTGTTATTAACCCTAATCATACAGTGTTCCCTCAATCTTACTTTACAGAAGAGCAGGGACAGAGTTGGTCTTATAAGACTGGAATGTAGGCGATCTTCTACCTGCAGAGAACCTCAAAGGTCCAAGATGTAGGCAGCTATGAAGGACCTGAGAGACCAAAAGTCATCTTCCATGGCAAACAACCTGGTCAGGATGAAGGGTTGTGTCTGAATCAGCTCTCTCTTTTTAATGTAGAGAAGATGGACCAAAGGAGGCCTCTGTGGAGAGCTGTTTCTGGTTGCCTATGGTTGATATACCATTCTAACTTGTGAAAGTGTCACAGGAAGTAGGGGAAGCCTCCATTTCATGGGACCCTTGGAAGCAACTGTGAGGACAAAGTGGTTGCCAAGGCAGTGACCTCATTCAGTTCCTGAAGGATGTGACCTGACCTAACTTCCTTGGTGATGGAATGTGGAATCCAGGAAGCCAGGCACACAGAGCCAGTCCCAGTTCCACTCCCAGTGGTCTCACTTGTTTTTATTTACCAAGGGCTGAGTCAGGCTGTCTTGGTACCTAGAGATGTGAGGATGGCCAAATTGAAGGAAAGCTCTGAAAAGGGGCCTTTCCTGAAAAAGCAGGTACTCGCACACCACTGGATTTTGACAAGTCTCAGTGAAGAAACCCTGGTTTGTGCCTTATAATTACCTATTGTTCTGTTGCCCTGAATGTCAGAAAGGTCTTTGCCTCAGGCCAACTTTTTATGAAGCCTGATGAAAAAGTTTTCAAATGAAAATGAATGGGCATCATCTGTGGCTCTTTGCTTAATTGCTTTGGAAAGGGATGTGTCTGAATCAGCCTCTTGGCCCTGGGTGAGGCTGTGGCTTAGATTCTCAGCACCTGATGGATCTAAAGAAAGATCCCATGTGCGCATCCAAAACCAAAATGGCCAAAAGAGCAGTCACTGTGGATGAAGTATCTCGCATTTCTCTGTAAGGTTCCTGACTTTCATCAACTGAGAATAGGGATCTTTGGGTCAAATGAGTTCTTCCAAGCCTTGCAGAGGCTAGCCCATAGCTGCTAGGGTTTTTTTATGACACCAATTGACATAAAGAATCTAATCCCCACGGTAGGTAGTCCTCAATTTGGAGAAGTAGAGCAGTATTAACGCAGGCCTATTTGATCATTCCTGGTTCACAGAAAGGGTGTCCAGGCCACCTAGACTTTAGGCAAATGAGGGGCTGGGAAGCTTATTTTGGATACTGACTTGGGCTGCGCCCCTCATGGAAACCTCCAGCCAGAGTTTATGATGAGTGTCTATATGGCAGAACATGAGGGCCATGTGGGAGTGTTTTGATTTTATTTGTGGTCATTTGTGTGGCAGTTGGAAGAGATGACTGGGTCCACCTGGGCTTGAACTTGCTGCGATTCCCCTTAGAGACTGAGTTCTGGAACTGACCTCAGAGAAGTATTGCCATGAATTGTTTTGGGATTTAAGAGGCCACGCATGAGAGTCGCCCTTGGAAACTGAGATCTAGTTCGAGGGTAGCTTTCCACAGGACACTGGGAATCTCGGCCAGGATATTATATGATTTTATTCTTAAAGACTTGGCAGCCTTAAACACACCCCAAAACATACATGGACCTCACATAGTAGACCTCAATGGGCCTGGCTTAATGTGACCTTTTGGAAGTCTTTGGGAAGTCTTGCCTGTGAGAGTTCTCCAGAGATTTCATTGAAATGAGCTTCCTTACCATTTCATGGTTCATGAATGTATTGAAACCCAGAGTGCCTCCAACTTCATCCTTGAAAAATGGTTAGATAAATACCTTCAAATTTTTGAAATTCCCATACCCAGGTGGCACTGGAGAAACTTTGGATGTCCTGTTTCTGATCATGAGTATACCAGACAGTGCCTAGAATGACTGGGTTTCATGAAAATGGTGAAGAACAGAGATGTCAGTAACTTGGAGCCTGTTGACTAGTGGGCCTAGAAAATTGGTGGGCAGGAGTGTAATAAAACATCTGTGGTGGGGCCATGTGGATCTGCCATTGGCTTCCAAATGGCTTTTGACTGACATGGTACAGCTAGAAGACCCTTCTATGCAAAGGCATCTTGTTATATGGAGAGTTTTCAGGGCAATGTTCAGAATCAGGTTGCTATGTTCAAGGTGGTTCAGGTTGCTATGTGAGATAGAAGCCTGGTTTGTGCTTTCTCCTGCATACCCTGATCCACCACAAGTAACAGAACTCCCTCCAGCACTGTGTGCCAGTTGAACTCCTTGTATTTCATGAAGAAAATACTTAACTTCCAGTGCAGCAGCAAGAAAAACCAGGAAAAGTGGAGGATGACCAAATGGCTTCATAGTCCACACGGGGAAACACTTAGCCCCCACTGGCCACAAAGAGAGAATTCAGCACAGCTGCCTCAGGTTCATTGGAAAATAACATACCATGTCCTCCAGGTCACACAGATGCAGACCCAGCTTTGTTGGTCTCACTACAAAGGAAGCTAAAGCTCCTGACAACAACATATATTTCAAGTACCCACCCTCAGATGCAGTTTCTCTAGAAGACTTTAGGCCAGCAGCACTCCATGTTTGTGGAGTGTTTACCCTGTCCCTTACTTTTGGAGACTCCTCTACCACCTCCAAGGTTGTGAAATCCTCAGCATTTTCCATTCCATAAATATATTCACAGATTTTCTAACTTTTCTCTAATTGTGTCTTACTTGGGATCGATGGTAATGTCAAGGCGTTGTTTTGGATGAGAGTGGGAAGATTTTTGGTAGCACATATTAACATACACGTTGGATTCATTTTCCAATTTTCCATTCGAAATACTGAAACCCTGACACAAACCCATTACCTAATAGACTCTGACTACTAATTCTAATATGATGGAGAAAATTAACCAAAACAGAATAGAAATGCAAGCAGTTCAGAGGAGGCATGTTGTATTTTTGCACTTGCCTTTTGTGTTATATAGGGTAGGAGTTATAAATCTGGTCAATTATTTGTTGAAATAGTTCACCATGTGTATTTAAAGTTAAAAAATATGTGAATTCCTGTCTCCATTTCTCTGTAGCCTGTTCAGCACACGCAATTTTATATGCACATATAGAATCCTACCTGGTATCACATGTACATTCTTTTCAGCTTGCTGACTTTGCAGGTACAATTGTGAGAAGAGATCACTCCTCCTAAATGCTGTTTGAACTGAAAATTCAAACTATGGGTGAGCTTCCTGGTTTAACAACATTATACATAAATCCATGTTCAGCAAAATGAATATTTTTGGAACTGTGGATGATATATATTTCATGGTGATTGTCCATTGGAATATATATTGCTATTTTTATTGTCTCTGTGTGTGTGTGTATATATATATATATATATATATATATATATATATATATATATATATATTACTCTCCAGATTTTTCAAATTATGAAAAATGGATCTTATTATACACTCCCTAAATTCATTCATATTCTTGTATGTGGATTTATAATCAAGTTTTCACAAAATTATTCTCTGAAATATTCATCCACCTGAAATACATATTTGTCTCCTATTACTGAAAACTAATTTCAGTGAATGGTGCATAGAAATCCTAATATTTCTACAGTAACTGAAAAAGTTTAACATCAATGCAAGTAGATTCCAAGGGGACATGATGTGTAGTTTAACATTCATTTTTATTCAACACTGGTACATTACTATTTCTTCAGTTCATACATATCATAGGATATATATATTTCATGCACAAGTTAGCAAATTTATAGGCAATTTTTTTCACTTTCAATCACTTCCTGCTTCAGAACACATGTATTCCTCCATGTTTCTTGGCTTGTCTTTTCATGAGACTTCTTTCCACACATATTATTTTTGATTTCCATAATCATTTTTGTAGCAAAACTCACACATTCTTCATGATAAACCATAATCCTAATATTACCATTATTTGTGTAACAGGTTGGAATGAATGATTGTATATCAATTTAAGATTTCTTATAAGTTTTCAGATATCAATTATAATCATTATTTAAAGTGGAACCAGTTACATTATATATTCACAGTAATGTCTACTCATGCATTATCTCTATATTCATAGACACAGGGTACACCTCTTTGTTTCCCCAATATGAATTTATACGTCTTCAAATATTGCTCCCAGATATGTTGGAAGAAATACTCATGTCACCTGATCTACATATACATTTAATCACAGTAGTATTCTGGACACAAAATGCAAATGTCATGCTTATGATAGTACCGAAGCCAAAATGTAAAGTGAACATGTATTACTAAAAACTTCCATGTCTAGGTTGCCTAATTCTCTCAAATGTCAATCCTATTGGTGACTGCATATTTGTTTCTTCCCAAGATTATATATTCAAACTCAACCCTCTTGAAAATCTCTAATCCTGTCAATCACTTTATACTTTGCCTGATTTTGTAGTGTTTCCATTGATATCTGCTTTCCTACATATTTTGTCCAGTTCATCATTGTGACTGACTCTTCACGTGTGCTGACATTTAACTTCACTCTCTAACTGAAACCCTATTGCTAAAGAATTTTTGTTCCAAATCCTATACTCACGCTTCTTCCTAAACCTACCAACTATCTTCCTAATCTTACGACCTATCCCTTTTTGACTGGATGTTATGTTCTACATTCAATCATCCAATAAATGTCTGGTGAGCGTCAGAGGAAGAGACCACCAAGAGACTGTCTCATGCAACAGCTAAGGGTTTATTGGGGGTCCAGCATGCTGGGGCTCAGTGCTCACTTGAATAGAGCAGAGAGCGCTGAGAACAGCTTAAGCAAAACTTATATACTTTCCTTGGAGAGGGCAGGGAGGAAAGTTTATTGATGGGTCAGGTCGAGTGGGCAGTTTTCATGCAACTGTTGAGGGAGTACATTCTACAATTTGGCAGTTGGGGACAGCACATTCTGGGAACAAGATTAGCAAACAGTTGTCAATATTTCAACAGTGTTTTGTTAAGCATACAGAAAAACAGGAAGTGACAAGTACTAATTTTATTAACCTTTCATTCTCCACTTCTTCTTCTGGCTACTTTTAGTCATAAAAGTGATCATTTTTGGGTGTATATTCTATGTCTGCTAGTGGGATATTGCCATAAGTTTAACTTGTCCAATTTGAGCTTGGAGAAAAGAAATTACACGCTTGAGCAAACATGGTTTTATAGTTAGCAACAATATGAAGTGTATTATTGGACCGGCCAGGGTTGATAAAAGCATAGTTAACCATGAAGACTGTGTGAACCAAGATTCAAACAACCATTTTTGGGCCTCTATCTCTGGTTGTTTCTCTTCAAGTTGTCTTTTTAATTTACTCATAGATTTTTTTACAACTCCAGTATTGTCGGCATAAAAACAACATTCTTCCCTCAATGCAGCACAAAGGCCTCTTTCTCTCATGAAGTGGAGGTCCAACCCTCGACTGTTCTGTAAAATAAGTTCAGAGAGAGAGGTAAAAGATTCCTGCAAAGCTCTGATTGAGGTTTCTAATATCTTAGTTTTGTTCTATTGCTGCTTCTAATTGGGTTATTTGTTGTGTCCCATGGACCAGGGCAGTGGTTCCTGTGCCCACCCCGGCAGCAACTCCTATTCCTAATAAGATGGCTAAAGTGAGGGTATATGTTCCCAGCGGAACCGGGTTCTATGCCCCCATATTTGATTTCAAATAAATCTGTGTTATGATAGTGCACTCTGGGAAACATCTGCACCATTACATAATTAATCATATCTGTTGACCATTTCATGAAAACATATACAATATTTAAGTATATAGAATAATACTGTTGTAGGGACGGACGAGGCAAGGCACCTAAGATAGCACCAAAAACAGGGAAACAGTCCTAATTGGGTGCAACCGGAATCAGAGGGCATTGCTTCTCTTGTAATCAATTAATCCCCTGAACCCCAAGTTTAGATAGTTTCAGAATTTTGTACCCAACATGTAAGGGAAGGGGCTCAGAAGTTCACAGTTTGCAGAAGTTAACAAAAAGCAAATTTTGTTTCTGTTTTTTTCTCTATTCTGTGCAAGTTAACTTTTCAAGGATGCCTGGGAGGCGGAGAGCTTTTTCTTCCCTTTCTTTTTTCCCCCTGCCAGCTGTTACCAAGGAGCCCAGTTGGTAACTTCTTAATCTTAGAAATGTAGGCATCTCTGTGAAGCGCCAGCTCAAGGCCAGAGGTATTGTTCACATATTTTGGGAAAAACTAGTAAGGGGTTGTCTAGCTTAGAAGTGCTGACTTTTTTAGCCAGTCTCCAAGTAGAACAGGGCAATATGAAAAGTGAAAGTTTATCTACATTGAACTCTTTTATATGGAGCCTTTTGCTGAAAGTTCTAAAGTCAGCCATGGTGAAGACTTCTGGAGAAGGTCAGTTAATACTTTTCTGTGGGCCTGGTACAGAGGGGAAACACGGGGAAGGTGGGGCTGAGAGCAGCTCCGAGGATCTGAGAATGAGGAAGGAGAGATGTAAAAGAATAATGGGAAAGGGGTTTGGGATTTCTTAGCAACAAAAACATAAGCAGTAGAACAGGTATAGTATAGGGGAAGATGGGAGTGAGTATCCCAAAATCCTGTGAGGGACTTCAAATACTGTGTAAACTGTTTTCAGTGATGACAAAGCAATTTTAAAGGCCATTTTCATTACATCTTAGATAGGGGTCTGAGGGCTCTCCTCAGCTGGTTTGAGCTTTGGGTTAGCTGGTAAGAGGTCCTGGTGGGACCCGGTGCGGGCACTGACAGGAGAAGAGAGGAGTGAGTGGGTAGAGGGGTACCTCAGTACCTGCTACCTCAGCAGGTGGGCAATGGTCTGAGAACCGGCAAAGTTAGGGGGTTTTGATCTAGTAATTCGAGGGGAGAAATCAGGTTGCTGAGGTGAGAGTGACAGCTGAGAGTCTGGAGCAGAAGGCTGAGGGTGAGGATCTATTGGAGTAGCATAGTTCAGGATGTGAGTGAAGGAGGGAAAAGGCTTCCACATAGGGGAATCTCCTTTCACCCTTTTGAGCACTTGCAGAAGTTAAAAAGGAAACCCAGAATTTGAGGATCTAGAGACCCCTCTGGGGGCCATCGGTTTTGGTTATCTAATTGGTAATATGGCCAATGCTGTGTACTGAGTTTGATGAGGAGTTGGGGTTCCATCAGGCAGCCTCTGTATGCTCACATCCCGATGACATACAGAAGAAGTCAGCTTTTTCCCCACCCATCCGTGACTTTTTGTGTTTTTGATAGTCTGCCAGGCAACCATAGTAATCTAGCCTAGCCAACCTGCATCTGGTTCGCGTGTCCCTACATCCATAATGTTTGTTTCCATTATCTATGGTACAGAAGGGATTTAATGGAATTTTATTGGGATCCTCTTCATCAGAGTTATCTCAATTGGAATGACATATAGCCAGCTGACAAATGTCTGGGTGGAGAGATGGCCACCAGGTCCCTAAGTGGACTGTATGTGAGATCGATTATACTTCTTTTCCAGTAGAATTTGTGATCAGCCATCGCTGCTGAATGGGCTGATGAGGGTTAAGACTACTTGTGGCCAAGGGGAGAGTCTATAACCTTATCCACAGGGCGAATATGCAATTTGAAAGTATTACCAGTCTTTTCCAGTTTCCAGCCAGAGTCTGGACAGGGCGCAGGCTTGAGATGACAGGCATGGATCCAGGAAGTGATTCTGTCTACCTTTACCACTGTAGGTGTTATAAGTAGCACCTGGTATGGTCCTTTCCAGCGGGGTTCCTGGGATGACACCTGATGTCGTCTTAAGTAGGTGAACTCTCTTACTTGATATCGATGTGGAGTCCCCTCATTTCCAGTTTGGTAGGCAGTGGCCAGCTTTTTTCACAGGTATCACTGAGTTCTTTTAAGAGCTTTAAGTCTGTCAAGCAAGGGGGTATAGAAGTGATGGTTAGGTCTTAGAGTTGGGATTAGATCCCTTATTGGAGGAGGGCCACCATAGAGAATTTCACAGGGGGTGAGGTTACTCAAAGAAAGAGAAGGAGTATTTCTTGCATGAAACATTGCATAAGGCAAGAGCATAATACAATCTTTTATGTTGGTCTCTATGCTTAATTTCGTTAAAGTCTCTTTAATGGCTCTATTCATTCTTTCTACCTGTCCTGAACTCTGGGGTCTATAAGCACAATATAACTTCCAATTAATCCCCTGGTTCCTGGCTAACCCCTGACTTACCTGGGCCATGAACACCGGTTCATTATCAGACCCTATTACCCGTTTAGCTTCCTCCAATGGTAGAGAGGCTGAGTCAGCAGCATGGGAATCACTTAGAGGGTGTGGTGGGTTAGGGGACGAGTGCAGCAGATAAGGAGGGGGAGAAGAGTCCAGTAGAGTCAAACCTTGTGACTCAGGAAGAACAGAGTGTGGAGGAGGATGAGGAGGAGAGGGTTTGAGAGATCATGGGGGAAGGAGTAGGAGCGGAGGCAAGGGCAAAAAAAGGCTTCACCCATGGAGGAGGAGATTTGCAGAGGTCCTGAAAAGTTAAGATATATGGCTGTTGATCTGGATGACTATGTGGCCCCTGCTGAAAGACAATATCTCTGACTTTTTAAATTAGTGGTAAGTAGAAAGATACTTCTAGGGGCCATACGACTCTAAAGGTGGGCCATTCTGAGCCACAGAAAGTCAGCCAGGTCTAGCGTTTTACTAAAAAAAAGAAAGATTCTGAGCCCTTAAGCGAATTTTCGTCCAGTGATCAAGGGTCAGGGACAGAGGCATTGAAGTGCTCTGTCCCATAATGAAAGATACACAAACTAAATGCAATGACACACGACACAGATATGACAAGACCATAAAGACAGGCAATGGACGTCCATCACTGAGACCAGGAATCAGTAGACGGCAAAACCCGATGGGATGGCAATACCGAATCCGAAACAAAATATCACTGAATCGAGGAGACAATTGTTCCTTGATTTCCTGAGTCCTCTGCGGCGTCCCCCAGGGAGGTGCCCTGTGTCTCTGTGAGACGTCTCTCAGCCAAAGTCGGAGAGAACTCAGGCTCTTCATCGCAAGCGATATTGCCAAGCCCTAACATGAATCCTGAAACCAGAAAGAGACGCTTTACTTGCTCAGAGAGGAGCCCTTTGGGGTCTCTCGTCCGCCAGTGACGGAACTCGGTGGAACGTCAATATGTAAAGGTCCGGCGAGTGTCAGAGGAAGAGACCACCAAGAGACTGTCTCATGCAACAGCAAACGGTTAATTTGGGGTGCAGCATGCTGGGGCTCAGAGCTCACTTGAGTAGAGCAGAGAGCCCTGAGAACAGTTTAAGCAGGGATTATTTACTTTCCTTGAGAGGGCAGGGAGGAAGTTTACTGATGGGTAAGGGCGAGTGGGCGGTTTGCATGCAACCTGGTGAGGGAGTATATTCTACAGTTTGGCAGTTGGGGAAAGCACATTCTGGGAACAAGATTAGCAAACAGTTCTCAAGATTTCAACAGTGTTTTGTTAAGCATACAGAAAAACAGGAAGTGACAATTAACTATTTTATTAACCTTTCACTACCGACTATCCGTTTTGACTGGATGTTCTCTTCTACATTCAATTATCCAAGGTACAAGGTTCTATGCCATTGCATATCGATTTATTCAAAGCTAAATATCCCAATCAAGGGCCCAATGTTTTTCTGGGCTTCAAATGTTACTTAGATTTCTGTTTTCATACATATATTTCCCCTATATATTCTTATACATATTGCAGGTTCCCAATACCATTATTCATTCAGCAGAATAATTCCTAACCCAAATCGAATATGTTATCAACCCTAACCATACACTGTTACCTCAATCTAACTTTACAGAAGAGCAGGGACAGAGTTGGTCTTACAATACAGGGATGTAGGTGATCTTCCACCTGCTGAGAACCTCAAAGGTATATGCAGTAATGATCCCTGAAGAAGATGTAGGCAACTCTGAAGGACCGGATTGAGAAAAAGTCATCTTCCATGGCGAACAACCTGGTCAGGATGAAGGGTTGTGTCTGAATCAGCCTCTCTATTCTTAATGTAGAAAAGATGGACCAAATGAGACCTGTTTGGAGAGCTGTTCCCGGGTGCCTATGGTTGATATACCATTCTAACTTGTGAATGTGTCACAGTAAGCAGGGGCAGCCTCCATCTAATGGGACCCTTGGAAGCAACTGTTAGGACAAAATGGTTGCCAAGGCAGTGACCTCATTCAGTTCCTGAAGGAAGTGACCTGACCTAACTTCCTTGGTGATGGAATGTGGGATCCAGGAAGCCAGGCACACATAGCCAGTCCCAGTTCCACTCCAATTGGTCTCACTTGTTGGATGTACCAAGGACAGAGTCAGGCTATCTTGGTAGCTACAGATGTGAGGATGGCCAAATGCCAGGGATGCTCTGAATAGGGGCCTTTCCTGAGAAAGCAGGTAGTGGCACACCAATGGATTTTACATTTCTCAGTGAAGAAACCCTGGTTTGTGCCTTCAAATTACCTATTGTTCTGTTGCCCAGAATGTCAGTAAGGTCTTTGCCTCAGCCCAACCCTTTAGAAAGCCTGAAGAAAGAGTTTTCAAATGGAAATGAATGGGCAACATCTGTGGCTCTTTGCTTAATTGCTTTGGAAAGGGATGTGTCTGAATCAGCCTCTTGGCCCTGTGTGAGGCTGTGGCTTAGATTCTCAGCACCTGATGGATCTAAAGAAAGATCCCATGTGCGCATCCAAAACCAAAATTGCCAATAGAGCAGTCACTGTGGATTAAGTATCTCGCATTCCTCTGTAAGGTTCCTGACTTCCATCAAGTGAGAATAGGAATCTTTGGGTCAAGTGAGTTCTTCCAAGCCCTGCATAGGCTAGCCCATAGCTGCTAGGTCTTTCTCATGACACCAATTGACATAAAGAATCTAATCCCCATGGTAGGTAGTCCTCAATTTGGAGAAGCAGAGCAGTATTAACAGCAGGCCTATTTGATTATTCCTGGTTCACAAGAAAGGTGTCCAGGCCACCCAGACTTTAGGCAAATGAGGGGCTGGGAAGCTTATTTTGGATACTGACTTGGGCTGTGCCCCTCATGGAAACTTCCAGCCAGAGTTTATGATGAGTGTTTATATGGCAGAACATGAGGGCCATGTGGGAGTGTTTTGATTTTATTTGTGGTCATTTGTGTGGCAGTTGGAAGAGATGACTGGGTCCACCTGGGCTTGAACTTGCTGCGATTCCCCTTAGAGACTGAGTTCTGGAACTGACCTCAGAGAAGTATTGCCATGAATTGTGTTGGGATTTAAGAGGCCAAGCATGAGAGTCGCTCTTGGAAACTGAGATCTAGTTCGAGGGTTGCTTTCCACAGGACACTGGGAATCTCAGCCAGGATATTATATGATTTTATTCTTAAAGACTTGGCAGCCATAATTAAGATTCAAAACACACATGGCCTCCATCTCATGGGATTCTTGGAAGCAACTGTTAGGACAAAATGGTTGCCAAGGCAGTGAACTCATTCTGTTCCTGAAGAAAGTGACCTCACCTCACTTCCTTGGTGATGGAACTCTCTGAACTTGGGATCCAGGAAGCCAGTTAAACAGTCCCAGTCCTAGTCCCAGTCCCAGTGTTTTCACTTTTTGGATTTCCCGAGGACAGAGTCATTCTTTCCTGCTAACTACTGATGTTAGGATGGCCAAATATCAGGAAAGCTCTGAAGAGGGGCCTTTCCAGAGAAAGAAGGTAGTGCCAAACTGCTGGCTCCTGACAACTTCAGAGAGTTGGCCAAAGACACAAGATCTGAGACACACAGGCCATTTTGGGGGAACATTGTATGGCCCTCCAGTCACAGGACACTCCGGATAGTCACAGACCTACTTGTGGGAAGGAGGTGTCTTTGTGGGTGTGGGTGTGAGTTTGTGGTTTTGTCTCATGTTCTGAGAATAGGTAGGAAAGGCGGTTTGTTTGGTTTGGAGTGGACGGGTTCTAGTAAGTCTTTTGACAAGGTGAGTGTTTCTATGTCTGTATCCCACTGTCCGTGGTTGTAGACATTAGAAAAGATAATGCATCAATGGATGTGTCTTGTCTATTAGAATGATTCCCAGCATTCATCTTACCAAATTTATGAATGGACTGCGGCTTGCCTTATGAATGGCCAACTCCTACTATGTGTGCATCCAAAACCAAAATGGCTAAATGAACAGTCATTGTGATAGAGTCTCTCGACTTCTTCTGTAAGGTTCCTGATCTCCATTAAGTGAGAATAGAGATCCTTTGGGTCAAGTGAATTCTTTAAATCCTGCAGAGACTCGCCGAGAGTTGCTTGGGTTTTCTCATGACTCCAATTCACATAAAGAATCTAAAATGCACAGTCAGTAGGCCTCAAATTGGAGAAGCGGAGCAGTATTAATGGCAGGCCTATTTGATCACTCCTTGTTCACAGGAAGCATGTCCAGGCCACCATGACTTTAGGCAAATGAGGGGCACGGGAGCTTATTTTGGACACTGCCTTGGGCTGCACCCCTCATGGAAACCTCCAGCCAGAGGTTATGATGAGTGTCTATATATAAGAAGATGAGGGCCATGTGGGAGTTTTTTGGTTTTAATTGTGGTCATTTGTGTGGTGGTAGGAAGAGATGACTGGGTCCACCTGGGCTTGAACTCTGGTGTGATTCCCCATAAAGACTGAGTTCTGGAATTGACCTAAAATAAGTATTGCCATGAATTGTGTTGGCATATTAGGAGGCCACGCATAAGATTCGCCCTTGGAAAGTGAGATCTAGGCCCTGGGTGGCTTTCCACAGAGCACTGGGAATCTCAGCCAGGATATCACATGATTTTATTGTGAAAGATTTGGCAGCCATAGTTGAGAGTCAAAATACACATGAACTTCACATTGTAGACCTCAATGGGCCTGGGTTCATGTGAGCTTATGGCCACTCTTTGTGAAGCCTCGCCTGTGATAGTCCTCCAGAGCTTTCATTGAAATTAGCTTCCTCACCATTTGATGGTTATTGAATTAATTGAAAAACTCAGTGCCTCCAACTTCATTCTTGAAATATGGCTCAATATATAACATGAACTTTTTGTAATTCCCATGACCAGGTGGCACTGGAGAACCATTGGATATCCTGTTGCTGATCATGAGTGTACCAGACAGTGCCTTGATTGACTGGGTTTCACGAAAATGGTGAAGATCAGAGATGCCAGTTAGTTGGAGCCTGCTGAGTAGTGGGCCTAGAGCAAAGTTGGCCAGGTGTGAAATAAAACAGCTGTGGTAGTTTCATGTGAATCTACCATTGGCTTCCAAATGACTTCGACTAACATTTTGCAGTCAGCAGACCCTTATATGTAAAGGCATCATGTTGTATGCATAGGTTTCAGGGCAATGTTCAGAATCAGGTTGCTTTGGTCAAGGGGGCAAGCTATGTTGGAGAGAAGCCTGGTTGGTGCATAATCCTACAGACCCTGTCCCACCACACGTGACAAAACTCCCTCCAGCACTGTGTCCCAGTTGAACTCCTTGTATTTCGTGAAGCAATCACTGAACTCCCAGTGCATCAGGAAGAAAAACCACGAAAATTGGAGAATGACCAAATGGCTTCACAGTTCACACGAGGAGACACTTAGACCCCAGTGGCCACAGTTGACCTACAAAGAGAGAATTCAGCACTGCTGCCTCATGATCATTGGAAAAAAAGATACCATGACCTCCAGGTCACATAGATGCAGACACAGCTCTGATGGTCTCACTACAAAGGAAGCTAAAGCTCCTGACAACAACATATATTTCAAGTGCCCAACCTAAGAGGCATTTTCTCCAGAAGTCTTTGGGCCAGCAGAGCTCCATGTTTGTGGAGTGTTTACCATGTCACTTACTTTTGGAAACTCCTCTTCCACCTCTAAGGTTGTGAACTCCTGAGCATATTCAATTCCTGATATGTATTCACAGATTTTCTAACTCATCTCCTCTAAATGTGGTATTTGGGGCAAAGGTAATATCAAGGCATTGTTCTGGATGAGAGTGGGAAGATTTTGTGTAGCACATATTTGCATACACATTGGATTCATTTTCCAATTTTCCATTCGAAATACTCAATCCCTGATACTATCCCATACCCTACTAGACTCTGACTACTAATCTTAACATGATGGAGAAAAATAACCCAAACAGAATAGAAATACAAGCAAATCAAAGAGGCGTGTTGTATAGTTGGACTTGCCTTTTCCATTATATAGCGTAGGAGTTATAAATCTAGTCAATTTTTTGTTGAAAGAGTTCTCCATGTGTTTTTACACTTATCAAATATGTGAATTCCTGTCTCCCCCATTTCTCTGTATCCTATTCAGTACATGTATTTTTAAATGCACATATAGAATCGTACCTTGTATCACACGTACATTCTTGTGAGGTGGCTGACTTGGCAGATACAAATTGTGTGAAGTGATCACTCCTCCTAAATGCTGTTGGAACTGAAAATTCTACCTATGGGTGGGCTTCCTAGTTGAACAACTTATACATGAATCCATGTTCAGTAAAATGAATACTTTTGGATACGTGGATGATATATATTTCACGATTAATTTCGATTGGCATATATATTGCTAGTTTTTAATGTCTCTGTGTGTATGTGTGTGTGTGTGTGTGTGTGTGTGTGTATATATATATATATATATATATATATATATATATATATATATACACACACTGTCCAGATTTTTCTAGATATGAAATATATGTGTCTTTTGGTCTCTCTTTTGGAAGCCTTACCTGTGAGAGTTCTGTAGAGCTTTCATTGAAATGAGCTTCCTCAACATTTAATGGTTCCTGAATGAATTGTAATCCACAGTGCCTCCAACGTCATCCTTGAAAAATGGCTCAATAAATACCATAAAATTTTTGAAATTCCCATGACCAAGTGTCACTGGAGAACCTTTGGAAGTTTTCTTGCTGATCAGGAGTGTACCAGACAGTGCCTTGATTGACTTGCTTTCATAAAATTTGTGTAGAACAGAGATGCCAGTAAGTTGGAGCCTTCTGAGTAGTGGGCCCAGAGCTGTGGTGAGCAGGTGTATGATAAAACTTCTGTGATGGGGCCATGTGGTTCTTCCATTGACTTCCAAATGTATTTTGGCTGACATGGTGCAGCCATCAGACCCTTATATGTAAAGGCATCTTGTTATATGGAGAGGTCTCAGGGCAATGATCAGAATCAGTTTGTTATGGACAAGGGGCCAAGCTATGTGGGATAGAAGGCTGGTTGGTGAATTCTCCTGCAGACCCTGACCCTCTACACATGACATAACTCCCTCCAGCACTGTGTCCAAGTTGAACTCCTTGTATTTCATAAAGCAAATACCAAAATCCCAGTGCAGAAGCAAGAAACATTATGAAAATTGTAGGAGGACCAATTGGCTTCACAGTCAAGACAGGGAGACACCTAGCCCCCAGTGTCCACAGTTTACCTACAAAGAGAGAATACAGTACTGCTGCCTCATGTTCTTTGGATAATAAGAAACCAAGTCCTCCAGGTCACATAAATGCAGACCCATCATTGATGGTATCACTACAAAGGAAGCTAAACCTCCTGACAACAACATATATTTCAAGTGCCCAACCTCAGAGGCAGTTTTTCAAGAAGTCTTTAGGCCAGCAGAGTTCCACGATTGTGGAGTGTTCATCCTGTCCCTTACTTTTGAAAACTTCTCTACAACCCCCAAGGTTGTGATCTCCTGAGCATTTTCTATTCGAGATATGTATTCACAGATTTACTAATTCTTCTCCTCTAACTGTGTCTTACTTGGGGTGAAGGTAATGTCAAGGCATTGTTCTGAATGACAATGGGAAGATTTTTTGTAGCACATATTTGCATACACAATGGATTCATTTTCCTATTTTCCATTCGAATTACTGAAACCTGACACCAACCTATACCCTACTAGACTCTGCCTACTAATCCTAATATGATGGAGAAAAATAACCCAAGCAGAATAGAAATACAAGCAGTTCAGAGGAGGCATGGTGTATTGTTGGACTTGCCTTTTGCATGATAAAGTGTAGGTGTTATAAATCTGGTAAATTTTTAATTGAAATATTTCTCCAAGTGTTTTGAAAGGTATCAAATATGTGAATTCCTGTCTCCCTTTATCTGTTGCCTATTTAGCACATGTATTTTTATATGCACATATAGAATCCTACCTGGTACCACATGTAAATTCTTGTGAGATGGCTGACGTGGCAGATAAAGATTGTGAGAAGAGATCAGTCCTCCTAAACGCTGTTGGAACTGAGAAGTCAACCTATGGGTGAGCTTCCTAGTTGAACAACATTGGACATAAATCCATGTTCAGTAAAATAAATATTTTTGGATCTGTGTATGATATGTATTTCATGATGAATTTCGATTGTCATATATATTGCTACTTTTTAATATCTCTGTGTGTGTTTTGTGAAAAATCTACACTCTCTAGATTTTTCAAAATATGAAATATGTCTCTTATTATACACTCCCTAAATTCATTCATGTTCATGTATGTGGTTTTATAATCAACTTTTCACAAGATTATTTTCAGAAATATTCATCCACCTAAAATACATATTTGTTTTCTAGTACTGAAAACTCACTTCAGTGAAAGGTGCATACAAATCCTTATAGTTCTACAGTAACTGACCCAGTTTAACATCAATGCAAGTAGATTCCTATGGGAAATGTTGTTTATTTTCATGTTCATTTTTATTCAACACTGGTACATTACTATTTCTTCAGTTTATGGACAACTTAGAAAATACATTTCATCCACATTTCACAAATTTAAAGGCATTTGGTACACTTTCAATCACTTCCTGCTTCAGATCACAAGTATTCCTCTTTTTTTTTTTTTTGTCTGGTTGGTCTTTTCATGATACTTCTTCCTAACGCATTATATTTGATTTCCATAATTATTTTGAAGCAAAACTCACACACTCTTTATGATAAACCATAACACTAATATTACCATTAGATATATAATTGGTTGGAATGAATGATTGTATATCAATATACGATTTCCTGTATATTTTCAGATATCAATTTATTCCAATTTCTAAAGTTGAAACCAGTTATATTATTTATTCACAGTATGGACTATTCATCCATTATCTCTATATTCATAGACACAGGGTACACCTTTTTTATTCCAAATACTAATTTATGAGATTTCAGAATATAGCTCCCCTTAATGGTGGGAGAAATACTCATGTCACCAGATCCACATATATATTTTATCACAGTAATATTCTGAATAAAAAATGCAAAGGTCACACTTATGTTTGTACCAACGCCTAAATTGAATGTGAGTATGAATTACTAAAAACATCGATGTCCACGATGCCTAAGGCTCTCAAATGTCAATCCTATTGGTGAGGACATATTTATTTCATCCTAAGATTATATATTCAACCTCAACCCTGTTGAAAATGTCTAATCCTCTCACTCACTTTATACTTTGCCTTATTTCTTAATCTCACTATTGATATCTATTTTCCTACATATTTTGCCCAGTTCATCATAGTGACTGATTCTTCACATTTGCTGACATTTACATTCATTCTCTAACAAAAACCCTATTACTAAAAACGTCTTGGTCCAACTCCTAGACTCACTTTTCTTCCAAAACTTACTATCTTCCTAATCCTCCCGACTACCACTTCTTTACTGGATGTTCTCTTCTACATTCAATCATCTGAGGTACAGTGTTTTATTCCATTGTATATCAATTTATCTCAGACCTCAGTGCAGATTGTAATTCAAAGCTAAGTATCCCAATCAAGGCCCAATACCTCTCTGGGCTTCAAATCTTACCTAGATTTCTGTTTTCATACTTATATTCACCTATATATTCTTATAAATATTGCAGGTTCCCAATACCATTATTCATCCAGCAGAATGATTCCTAATACAAATCGAACATGTTATTAATCCTAACTATACACAATTCCCTCAATCTCACTTTACAGAAGAGCAGGGACAGAGTTGATCTTATAATACATGAATGTAGGGGACCTTCCAACTGCTGAGAACATCAAAGGTCCATGCAAAAATGATCCCTGGAGAAGATGTAGGCAGCCATGAAAGACCTGAGAGAGCAAAAGTATTCTTCCATGGCAAACAACCCAGTCAGGATGAAAGGATGTGTCTGAATCATTCTCTCTCTTCTTAATGTAGGGAAGATTGACCAAACTAGGCCTGTGCGGACAGCTGTTCCCAGGTGCCTATGGTTTTTAAACCATTCTAACTTGTGAAAATGTCACAGGAAGATGGGGCATCCTCCATCTTATGAGACCCTAGGAAGCAAATGTTAGGAAAAAGTGGTTGCCAATGCAGTGACGTCATTCAGTTCCTGAAGGAAGTAACCTCACTTCACATCCTTGTTGATGGAACTCTCTGAATTTGGGTTCCAGGAAGCCAGGCACCCAGACCCAGTCTCAGCCCCAGTCCCAGTGATCCCAATTGTTTGGATTTACCAAGGACAGAATCAGTCTTTCGTGGTACCTACTTATGTGAGGATGGCCAAAAGTCAGGAAAGTTCTGAAGGGGGGCCCTTTCGGAGAAAGCAGGTAGAGGCTCACTGCTGGCTTCTGACAACTTCACAGAGTTGTCCAAGGAGACCAGATCTGAGACAGGACAGGCCATTTCTGGGGAACATAGTATGGTGCTCCAGTCAGAGGACACTCTGGATAGCTCCAAACGAACATGGGGAAGGAGGTGCCTTTGTGGGTGTGGGTGTGAGTTTGTGGTTTTTTCTCATGTCCTGAGAATAGTTAGAAAAGGTGGTTTGTTTGGTTTCTAGTGAACTGTTTCTAGTTAGTCCTTTGAAAAGGCGAGTGTTTCTATGTCTGTGTATCCAAGTGTGTCCATAGTTGTAGACATTAAAAAAGAGAATGCCTCAGTGGGTGTGTCCTGTCAAGGAGAAAACTTCCCAAAATTTATCCTGCCCAATTCATGAATGGACTGTGGCTTGCCTTATCACTGGGAAACACCTACTATCTTCCTACGTTCCTGTATTCTTCCTGAATTCTGGCCACTCTCCAGAATAGGCTCATGGTTTTGTGTCCAAGATATGGACCCCTTCCAAGCTCTGTGACATGGCCATGTTTTGGATAGCTGAAGGGAATGGCAAGCATCTCAGAAAACTCAGATATCAATGTGACCAGTAAAGTCTCAGTGGAGAAACCCTGCTTTGGGCCTTTTGATTACCTATTGTTATGTTGCCCTGAATATCAGGACAGTCTTTGCCTCAGGCCACCCCTTTGTGAAGCCTGAAGAAAACAGTTTTCACATGGAAATGAATGGGAATTACCTTTGTGTTTTACAATAATACCTTCAGAGTTTAGGCTCTCATAAACTTAAAAATACATTTAGATTGTATCTCAGTGTAGAAAGTGTGAGGGAACTGTAAATATCTTATTGAAAAGAAGTCCAATTATAGAACATAAATGACATACATAAATCTTCAACATGTTTTACTTTTAAGCCTAGAATTACCATACAACCTTAGAACACCAGCTTGATACAATGCTCTTTTGAAGCTTCTACCTTACAGACTTGTATACCTGGAAGATATGAACACATTAACACCATAATTACATTGGTGTTTTTTGTATTAACCAAGTTTAGCTTTTTAAAGAAATAACATGGCACAATTTTCTAAAAACAGTACTTGTTTAAACAGCTGTTTAATTTTTTAAGATTACTTGCTCAAAACTTACACATATAACCAACTTACACAAAACTTTTTTATTATTTACAAAAACCTTTTAATTACTTAATCATATAGACTGTCTTATCCAGAAACACATTTTCGCTCTATTAAATCTATATCTAGAACCTTTTAGTTTCTCTTTTTCGTTTGTTAACCTCTTTCTGTTCACATTTTGAAACAATACATGTAAATTTCTGAATTTAAGCAGATTATTTTATAGACATCAACATTATACTAGGGCGTTTTTGAACACCTAGAAAACTTATAGGCCTATTTTTAAAGACATCTTTATTTTTATCTTTTTACCCAATTTGAATTGAACCATTTGAATCACGTGAATCAAATATTTTTGAATCCATTTTTAAATTTTTCATGAGTGCTCCTCATCTCTCAATTGTCATATCACTGCATTATATATTGACTTACACACATACAGACATACCGACATACAACACATAACACAAATGTAACACATAACACAATAGTAAAGGCCTTGTAGCTTTTTCAGGTGAAATCTCCATTGCAATGTTTAAAAACTCCACAGTTGATCAAAAATAGATCTGATCCGAAAACATTTACCGATCTGCAGAATAAAGATCATGAGCTCAAAAAAAGAAAAAAAAAAATACAGAATCTAAGAAAAAGCAAGAGTCCTAAAAAAGATGGCTATTCAGTAATTAGTAAATACCATATAATGCACTTATTCATTGAGTCTAGTTTGAGTTCAGGTAAACATAAACTTTTACTCCTTTTTATCTGTCTCTTGCTGATTGCATATCAACTTAAGTCCTGACTGAGGTCTCAAAAACTGGAAAGACGCAAATTTTGAGCAGAAACCTCATGCCTAAGGCATTATAGCTATGTCATAATTTCCAGGTTTGAATGTTGAAAATTATGATGCAAGTTCAAGATGTAATTCTCAAAATTTTATATCTTTAGATTTTTCTACATTAGAAAAATTTGCTCACACAAAACTGAAAATTGGATCATTTTTTGATAATATAAATGGCACCATCACAAAAAGTTTCTATAGGATAATTAACCCACTTTCTTTGTTCTGAAATTTCAAAAGTAGTATTAAGTTACATTAAATTGGCTGAAAAAATTTTTAAAAAACCACACACTGCCTTGGGTATCCGAAATTAAGCTTTAAATATTTCCAAGATTGTTGCTAATTAATGCCATTTCAATAAGCTAGACCAACCTTTTAATTTAGCACCATTTTTTAAAAATCTTACACACTAAGGGGAACAGATACCGTATCATAATTTATTTTCTTTGCCCAAGTTAATGGACTGGTATATCTAGTGGAATTTTCTCAGGCTACCTAGTTCAAAATTTAAACTCTTTAATATTTTTTTAATCCTAAGTATTTAAGGTTTCTAGCATGAACTATCTGAAATCAAACTAAACAATTGTTTAAACCCAACTTTATACTGTAAGATAGTGCAATGCTTTAGAAACCCATTTAGATACCAGATTGTTACAATAAAAAATCATCTTTTAGATACACATTCAGCCAAGATCATCCCCAAGAAACAATCTATAATATCAACATATTACTGCATTCATTCTCCCTTTTGTTAAGCAAACACAGGTGGAGTAATCCTTAAAGTGCAGGTAAGGAATAAGGGAGTTCCCCACAGCAAAATGGCTCGGGCAGCTGCTGGGAGTCCCTTAGCCTCGCTTTTTACTTACAGGATTAGTTATTCTGGTTTGGTTTGACCCCAGGCACCAGGCATATTCTATATCTCCCAACTTTTCAGTAGTCACCTCCCAAATAGTTCATTTTCTGCTTGCAGTTTTTTGAGTGCTAGGCTTCCCCAAGAGGGCAGAGTGGGGACTCGTTTAAAGTCCACTCTGGGGTGTCAAAATTTATGACTGAAGGTTTGGTCCCATCCCCAAAGCCAATTAATGCCAATTTAATAATGAGGACAGGGTTTTGAGAAAAGTTTATGAGAGATATCAAAGTTCTTAGACCCCAGGCATTTCCCTCTGCAGTTGGCATGCTCAACCCAACTATGGAAAGAAAAGAAAACAGTGCTTCCCTAATCTCGCTTAACAAAGGGGAGTAAAGTACATCAAAGTTCTTTAAAACACAGCTAAGAGAGGTGTAAAAGGTGAGAACAGAAAAGCTGGCGGTTCTATTGACTTTTGGTCCCTCACAGGAGAAGCATTAGGTTAAAATTTAGCTAAAGTTACTTCCACACATCTAAGGCAGGTTGGAACTCGGGACTCTGCATCGGTCCACACAATGCCATCAAATTTAACAGAAACACAGACAAAAAGACACACAAAGACCATCATGCAGCTCCCGTTTGTCCACAACCCTAAGATCTTCAAACTTGTGACTCAGTGAGAATGGAGGGAAGAGGGGGAGGTGCAGAAGGTTTGAGTGATAGGATCGTGGTCAAAGGGGTCAGGTTGGAGCCACTGACCAGAAAAGGCTTCAAGGACAGAGGCATGGAATGGCTTTGTCCCATAATGAGAGTTACTCAAACAGAGAAAACGACAATACAAACGTGACACAAACACGGACACACAGTTAACGTTAAACACGAGTTCAGAAGGAGAGATTAGAACCTAGTAACTGGCAAAACCTGATGGGTTAGACCACAAAGACAGACAGTGAATTCAACCTGAGAGAAATAAGTAGCCAGCAAGACCTGTCGGGTTGGCAGCAGAGTCACCTAATGAAGACACATCCGTCCCTCCCCGAATCGTCCAAGGCGTCCCTTGCAAGGACGTGGTCTGTGGCTTCAGGACATGTCTATCCACCACCGCCAGTGGGAACTTACGCTCTCTGCTGGCAGCCACTCTGCCAACACAAACCAAAAACCGAAAAACCAAACCTGGTAGGGAAGATGGCCGCTGCGTACAGGGGTTGCTGAAGTGCTGAGTGTGGTGCTCAGAGTAGCGGCTTTAATTGAGATTTCGTGCAGGTGGTTAGAGCTCCTTTTACCGTTAATCTGTAGTAGACCACTTGCCAAGCAGCAGGAAGAACAAAGAGATGGAAAAAGAGACACTTGGCTGCTCACAGCCAGGGGCGCTTTGCGCCCATCTTCTTCCTCTTTCGCTTCACTCCGGGCAGAGAACCTGAATGTGTAATCAGCAGTGGATTGTAAGTACCTGATGCAAAGAAAGCTCAGTTACTTCTGCCCCCTTTTTAAAAATATTTTTATTTTCAGGGAGAGTTTATGGACTGGGATTGTTCGCTGGGCTGTGGTTTCTGTGCCAAAAATCCACTCCGCGGGAGCCACCATTTGCTTTCTGCTGGCTGTCTTGATGACTCTGTCTAAATTGTCCGGCTGCTGCATCTAGAGGTTGGAGCTGGGCTACGTGCCGAGTCCTGTCCTCTGAAGGCTGGACCATGGCCTCGAGCGCCTAGGTCGCCTATTCACCGCTGCACCTTCGGGCAGAGCCTGCTCTGGGGTCATTCTGCATCCGCCTGCTAAGGGACCTGTGCTCTGGAGGAGGGGTCTGGAGAGCCATGGTGGCAGCTGCTTGGGCCCCAGGGGACAGGCACCGGGCTGAGGAGCAACGGAGGCCGCGGTGGCTCCGCTATAGTCACAGTGGAGCGCAGCACCCATGAGTGCGGCTAACGTGAGCATGGTCCAGAGGCAAAGGCGATGGCGGCAAGGTTTTATTTCTAGAAATCTGGACTGGAAACAGAAGCAGTAGTGTTATAATCCCAAGAACTTGCTTATGCCAGGAAGCTGTAAGGGTAACATGAATATCATTGAGGAGATCTAACATGGTGGCAGGTGCGGAGAGATCAAGTCTCTGACATCTTCAAATGCGCGGGCATAGGGAGCCGTAAACTGTCTAAATGCTGTTTGCTCAGGATCACTAGGCAATGCTGAGCTGATGTGGATCTGGGGCGTACAATCTGGGCCCCTCAGAACACACACACCGAGTCCGGATAGGCTGCATTCAACCTCCAGTTCGCCTGCTTCTCATGACTCAGCACTAAAGATCCCGCTGAAATAACTGGTCGGCCCTTCTGAATTTACAGAGGTAAAAGCCAACTGAGCCTTCATAGGCAGTGGCCAAAGGACTAAAATGGGGCTTGGGAAAGTCAGTCAGGACTCACCTGTTGCATTGGTCACCAGGCAAAGGGAAAGAACGGTCACCATTTGCATGGGATACCACCATGGCAGAGAACTGACATCACGAGTGGAGGAGATATCTTCATTGAAACCTTCGTGGCAGGTGTTTAATCCCCTAGCCATCTCTCTCCACAAAGCGGGGAAACCTTAAGAGCCCCTCCCAGCTCTTTTATAAGGGCCCCTCCTAGCTCTCCTGTGAGCTCCATAGCCAGACCGAGGGAATCAGGAGTGGCACTGGACTTGCATTCAGGAGCTCTCGGCTACCGCTCCCACCAATGCTGACAACTGAGGTCTCTTGCACCAGCTACCAGGGGCGTGGCTCCTGGAGGGCAAGCAAATTCCCTGAGTGTTCTCAGCCCCAAGCTCTACAAACTTAGGGTCTGAGGGAGGCAAACAGGGAGAGTGTGCCCAGGTATTCATGAAAACAGGGCTCCCAGGAACAGCAGACCTGGCGTGTAGCCAGTATTGTGGTGAGCTGGGCCTGGCTTGAGGAAACACAAGAGAAGGCCCTCGGCACTCAGGATTGGAGACCCACCCAGTCTGGGACGTAGAGCTGCTGCACAGTTAATGGTTTCCACCTTTGAGAGGAGAAGCTTGGCCCAGTGGGCACAGCACCACCTACTTTAAGAGAAGTTAATCGAAATCTATGACTGCATTTATTTTTTTTTTCTTTCATGTTCATTTTTTGTTGGTGTAGTTGTTCTTTAACTTTTTTTATGTATTCAATTTTTTTTATTTTATTATTATTAGTATTATTTCTTTAAATTTTAATTTTCATTTTTTTATTATCATTATTATTATTTTTTAAAAATTCTTCCTTTCTTTATTTTCAATTGTTTTTTTCTTTTTGTTATGTCTGTAGGTGTTATAAGTACCACCTGGTATGGTCCTTTCCAGTGGGGTTCCAGGGATGACACCTGATGTCATCTTACATAGACAAAGTCTCTTACTTGATATCGATGTGGAGTTCCCTCGTCCCCAGGTTGGTAGGCAGTGGTCAGCTGTTTTCACAGGTATCCCTGAGTTCTTTCAAGAGCTATAAATCTGTCAAGCAAGGAGTGTGAAAGGGATCTTTAGGTCTTAGAGTTGGGGTTAGGTCCCTTCCTAGAGGAGGGGCACCATAGAGAATTTCATAGGGGGTGAGGTTACACAAAACACAGAGTGAGTATTTCCTTCATGAAACAGTGCATAAGGCAGTAGCATAGTAAAATCTTTTATGCCGGTCTCTAAGCTTAATTTTTTAATGTCTGTTTAATGGTTGTATTCATTCTTTCTACCTGTCCTAAACTCTGGGGTATATAAGCACAATGTAACTTTCAATTAATCCCCAGGGTCCTGGCTAACCCCTGACTTATCTGGCCCACGAATGCTGGTCCAGTATCAGACCCTTGTAACTTAGGCAGGCCATATCTTAGAAAAATATCTTCTAGGATCTTCATGACCAAAATTTGCGCTATTTTTTTTCTTTTTTTTTTCTTTTATTTTTGAGGGGAAGGCTTCAATCCATCCTTAAAATGTACCTACAAAGACTAGGAGATATTTAAGTCTATACCTTGCTGGCTTAATTTAAGTAAAGTTCACTTCCCAGAATTGTCCTAGTTTGGTACCTCGTAGGTGCTTTCCTGCAGGAAGCTTGGAAGGGCAAGCATTAACTAATTGATGGACCCGACAGGCTTTTGTTACCCATTCAGTTATTTCCTTCACTGTGAGTCGGTTAGTGGAAAACTCTGTTCTTAATCCTTCAGGAATGCCTGCAGATTCTTTGAACAATGGTGAGTGAGTTGATGTACGTTTTCTACTGTCATAGTTAGAGCCGTGACTCTTGGAATTTTTACTGAAGGATTTAGAAATTCCACTTGGGGGCCTTCAGGGTTAAAAGTGATTTTGGCGCGGACCGTGGTGAGCAGATCTCTGCCCATCAATGGGGCCAGGCATTCTGGGATTACTAGGGAGAAATGATGGATTTTTCCTTTAGCCAAGTCAATGGTCCTCTTAGTTGTCCAAGCCCGATATTTACTGCCATTAGTTCCTTGAACTAGAGACCTTTTATTAGATAGAGCGCCTATTGTGGCCTTAAGGGCTGAGTATATTGCCCCTGTATCCAGTTTACTGGGGTCTCCTCCACTTCAAAAGTTACCCTGAGCTCTGGGAGGGGATCTGAGACCCGACTTTCTTAGTCATCCTCCAGAGTCAGAATGGCTGGCTGGTGTGGCTGTCACTTTCTAAGGCAATTTTGACCCAGTGTCCTTTTTCTTTAGAGTAGGCACATTGATCTGAGGCCAGGGGTGGCCTCTGTTGTGGGCCAACTTATCCCTTCTTGTCTCCCTGTTTCTTAATTTCTGGCCTATTTGTTGTTGTGACCAGGACCTTAGTCAACACCTTAGTCTGCCTTTTGCTTCTTTAACCTCACTTTGCTCCCTTCTCTTCCTCAGTTTCTCCCTTATAGTATATCTTCTCAGATTCTCTGACTAAATCTCTCAAAGTGATATCTTGTAATCAATCTAAGCTTTGTAAATTTGTTTTAATATCAAGTGCAGTTTGCCCATCATGACAGATGCCTTTTGATTCTCTGTCTGAGGATCGAAAGGAATATATCTCCTATATGCCTCCATAATTCTCTCTAGAAACATAGAGGAAGGTTCATCAGGCCCTTGAATAATCTCTCTTACCTTGGCCAAATTAGTTGGTCACTAGCGGCTCTTTGGAGACCCAGTATTAGAGCCCAGCTATAAGTGGACAGAAGGTCCCTACTTTCAAAGGTGTTGGGGTCACAGTTGGGTCGGTTCAAGGGAAAGCCGGCTTTGATTATGTTGGGAAGTTGTGTCAGATGAACATCTGGTCCAAGGATATTTTTTTCTAGGTTCCTGGAGGATTCCCTTTTGTTCCTCTGTCATGAAGAGAGTTCCTAGGAGTTGTTGGCAGTCTTCTGAAGTAGGCTGTTGTGAAAACATTAATGACTCAACCACACCTGATAGCCGTGTTGGGTCCTCGGAAAAAGGGGGATTGTAATTTTTTAAGTTATATAGGTCTGAAGAGGAGAGAGGCCAATACTGGTAGGCTTGCATTTTTCCCCCATGGCCATCGATAACCATTGGCCTGTAGGGAAGGAGGGGGAGCATCCCGAGAGTTCCAGGGTTTTCAATCTTTTGCCGCCAGCGAGTTCCTTTAGCTGGGCCAGCTTCCTCCATGGGAGAAGGTGCTGTGTGTGCCACAGGGGAATTATCTGGAGGGCGCTGGACTGGCTTAACTTCCTGCAATGGACGAGAGGCTGAGTCAGCAGCAGGGGAATCACTTAGAGTGTGTTGGGGGCTGGGGAACCAGGGCAGGAGATAAGGAGGGGGAGGAGAGTCCAGTAGAGTCAAATCTGGTAACTCAGGGAGAACAGAGGGTGGAGGAGAAGGAGAAGAAGAGTGTTTGAGAGTTCCTGGGGGAAGAAGTTGGAGCAGGGGCAGGGGCAAGGATAGGCTTCACCCATGGAGGAGGAGCTTTGCAGAGGTCCTGCTGAGTTAAGATACATGGCTGTTGATCCAGATGGCTATGTGGCCCCAGCTAAAAGACAATATCTCTGACTTTTTAAATTAGTGGGAAGTAGAAATATCCTTCTAGGGGCCATCCAACTCCAAATGTTAGCCATTCTGAGGTACAGAGAATCTGCGACATCCGGCACTTTACTGAAAAAGAAAGATTCTGAGCCCTTAAGCGGACTTTGGTGCAGTGATCAAGGGTCAGGGAAAAAGGCATTGAAGTGCGCTGTCCCATAGTGAAAGATACACAAACAGTGAAAGCAACGACACATGACACAGACAAGACAAGACAATAAAGACAGGCAATGGATGTCCAATACTGAGACCAGGACTGAGTTGCCAGCAAAACCCGATGGGCTGGCAATACCGAATCCGAATCAACATATCACTGAGTCGAGGAGACTATTGTTCCTCAATTTCCGGAGTCCTCTGTGGCGTCCTCCAGAGACATGGCTTGAATTCTATAACACGACTGTCAGGCATCGTTAGAGAGAGCTCACACTCTTCATTCACAGTCAATTTGCCAAGCCCTAACCTGAAACCTGAAACCAGAAAGAGGCGCCTTACTTAGCTGAGAGGGGTCCTTTGGGATCTCTCGTCCACAACTGCTCGATCTAGGTGGAACCTCCATATGTAAAGGTCGGGCTAGCGTCGGAGGAAGGGACAACCAAGAGACTTTATCATGCAACAGCAAAGGATTTACTGGGGGTTCAGCATGTTTGAGCTCAGAACTCACATGAACAGAGCAGAGAGCCCTGAGAACAGCTTAAGCATAGCTTATATACTTTCCTTGGAGAGGGCAGAGAGGGACGTTTATTGATGAGTCTGGGCGACTGGGCGGTTTGCGTGCAACCAGGTGAGGGAGTACATTCTGCAGTTTGGCAGTAGGGAACGACACATTCTGAGAACAAGATTAGCAAATAATTCTCAAAATTTCAACAGTGTTTTGTTAAGCATACAGAAAAACAGGAAGTGACAAGTACCTATTTTATTAAGCTTTCACTACTGACTATCCCTTTTTTACTGGATGTTCTCTTCTACATTCAGTCAACCAAGGTACAAGGTCCTATGCCCCTGTATATGGATTTATCTGAGACAACTTTGCAGAAAGTAATTCAAAGATAAGTATATCCATCAGGGGCCCAATGCCCTTCTGGGCTTCAAATCTTATTTAGATTTCTGATTTCATACATATATTTCACCTATGTTTTATATATATATATATATCATAGTATATATATTTCATCCACAATTTCACAAATTTACAGGCATTTGTTTCACGTTCAATCAATTCCTTCTTCAGAACACATGTATTCCTCCAGGTCTCTTGAATGGTCTTTTCATGAGACTTCTTGCCAAACACATTATTATTGATTTCCATAATCACTTTTGAAGCAAAACTCACACACTGTTCATGATAAACCATAACTCTAATATTACCATTAAATATGGAACTGGTTGGAATGAATGATTGTATATCAATATAAGATTTTCTGTATATTTTCAGATATCAATTCAAAAAATTATTTAAAATTGGAACCAGTTATATTATTTATTCTCAGTATGGTCTATTCATGCATTATCTCTATATCCAAAGACACAGGGTACACCTATTGTACCCCCAATACTAATTTATACATCTTCAAAATATTGCTCAAAGAAATGGTGGAAGAAATACTCATGTCACCTGATCTCCTTATACATTTTATCACAGTAATATTCTGGACACAAAAAGCAAAGTTTACACTTATGATTGTATCAGAGCTTTCATTGAAATGAGCTTCCTCACCATTTAATGGTTCCTGAATGAATTGTAAGCCACAATGGCTCCAACTTCAACCTTGTAAAATGGATAGATGAATACCATGAAATTTTTGAAATTCGCAAGACGAGGTGGCAATGAAGAACATTTGGATGTCCTGTTGCTGATCATTATTATACCAGACAGTGCCTTGATTGATTGGCTATAATGAAAATGGTGTAGAACTGAGATGCCGGTTAGTTGAAAACTGCAGAGTAGTTGGCTCAGAGCAGTGGTGTGCAGGTGTGTGATAAAATATTTGTGGTGGTGCCATGTGGATCTGCCATTGACTTCCAAATGGCTTTTAGCTGATATGGTGCACCAAGCAGACCCTTATATGTAAAGGCATCTTGTTATATGGAGAGGTTTCAGGGCAATTTTTAGAATCAGTTTGCTATCGTCAAGGGGGCAAGCATATGGGGTAGAAGCCTGGTTGGTGCGTTCTCCTGCAGACTCTGAACCACCACATCTCACTAAACTCCCTCCAACACTGTGTCCCTGTTGAACTCCTTGTATTTTGTGAAGCAAATACCAATCTCCCAGTGCAGCAGCAAGAAACACCACGAAAATTGGTGGATGACCAAATGGCTTCACAGTCCACATGGGAGACACTTCGGCTCAGTGGCCTCAGTTTACCTACAAAGAGAGAATTCAGCACCGCTGCCTCATGATCATTGGAAAATAAGAAACCATGTTCTCCAGGTAACATAGATGCAGACCCAGCTTTGATGGTTTCATGACAAATGAAGATAAAGCTCCTGACAACAACATATATTTCAAGTGCCACACCTCAGAGGCAGTTTCTCCAGAATTCTTTTGGCCAGCAGAGCTCCATGGTTGTGTAGTGTTTACACTGTCCCGTACTTTTGGAAACTCCTCTACCAGCTCCCAGGTTGGGAACTCCTGAGCATTTTCCATTCCATATTTGTATTCACAGATTTTCAAACTCTTCCCCTCTAATTGTGTCTCACTGGGCCAAAGGTAATGTCAAGGCATTGTTCTGGATGAGAGTTGGAAGTTTATTGTGTAGCACATATTTGAATACACATTGGATTCATTATCCTATTTACCATTTGAAATACTGAATCCCTGACACTAACCCATACCCTACTAGACTCTGACTACTTATCCTAAAATGATGGAGAAAAAGAAACCTAACAGGATAGAAATACAGGCCTTTCATAGGAGGCATGGTGTATACTTGGATTTTCCTTCTGCTTTATCAAGGGTAAGTGTTATAATTCTAGTCAACCTTTCATTGGAATATTTCTCCATGAGTTTTTAAAGTTAACACATATGTAAATTCCTGTCTCCTTTTCTGTGTAGCCTATTCAGAACATGTATATTTTTATGCATATATAGACTTCTACCTGGTATCACACGTACATTCTTGTGAGCAAACTGACTTTGGAATTTACAAATTATGAGAATACAACACTGCCCCTAAATACTGATGGAAATGAAAATACAACCTATGGGTGAGCTTCCTAGTGAACAACATTAAACATAAATCCATGTTCAGTAAAATTAATATTTTTAGGTATGTGGATGATATATATTTCATGATAAATTTCGATTGTCATATATATTGCTACATTTTAATGTGTGTGTGTGTGTGTGTGTGTGTGTGTGTGTGTGTGTGTGTGTATATATATATACACACTCTCCAGATTTTCCAAAATATGAAATATGTGTCTTATTATACACTCCGTAAATTCATTCTAGTTCGTGTATGTGGATTTATAATCAACATTTCACATTTCACAAGACTATTCTCAGAAATATTCAACCACCTGAAATACATATTTGTTTCCTAGTACTGAAAACTAACTTCAGTGAATGGTCCTAATATATCCTAATATTTCTATAGTAACTGACCAGGATTTACATCAATGCAGTTAGATTCCTATGGGACATGATATGTATTTTGAAGTTTGTTTTTATTCAACACTGGTACATTACTTTTTCTTCAGTTTATGGACATCATAGGATATATCCTTTCATCCACAAGTTCACAAATTTATAGGCATTTGGTTCACTTTCAATCACTTCCCCTTTCAGAAAACATGTATTCCTTTATGATTATTTAGTGATCTTTTCACTAGACTTCTTTCTAAACATATTATTTTCGATTCTTTAATCATTTTGAAGCAAAACTCACACACACTTCATGATAAACCGTAACCCTAATGTTACCATTAGAAATACACAAAGTACACCTATTTGTACTCCCAATACTAATTGATACATCTTCAAAATATTGCTCCCAGAAATGGTGGAAGAAATACTCATGTCACCTGATCTACATATACATTTTATCACAGTGATATTCTGGACACAAAATGCAAAGATCACACTGATGATTGTAACAAAGCCTAAATGGAAAGTGAGCATGAATTACTAAAAACATCCATGTCCAGGTTGCTTAATGCTCTCAAATGTCAATCCTATTGGTGACTACATGTTTGTTTCTTCCTTAGATTATATATTCAACCTCAACCCTGTGAAAATGTTTAATCCTATTACTCACTTTATAATTTGTCTGATTTCCTAATGTCTCTATTGATATCTGCTTTCCTACATATTTTAGCCAGTTCATCAATGTGACTGACTCTTCACATGTGCTGATTTTTACATTCACTCTCTACCCAAAACCCTATTGCTGAAGAACTTTTGGTCCAGATCCTATATTCACTCTTCTTTCTAAATCTTCCAACTATCTTCCTAATCCTACCGACTCTCACTTTTTGACTGGATGTTGTCTTCCACATTCAGTCATCCAAGGCACAGGGTCCTATGCCATTGTATATCGATTTATCAGAGACACCTGTGCAGAACATAATTCAAAGCTAAGTATCCCAATCAAGGGCTCAATAGCCGTCTGGGCTTCAAATCTTACTTACATTTCGGTTTTCATACTTACATTTCACCTGTATATTCTTTTAAATATTGCAGGTTCCAAATGCCATTATTCATCCCCCAAATTATTTCTAACCCAAATCGAACCTGTTGTTATCCCTAACTGTGAGTGTCTAGTGCACTTGGGTCCCTGGGTAAGGGTCTCGAAGTAACCAGGACACAGGGGATGCAGAGCAAAGGCAGCAATTGCAACTGCATGCTGCGGTTTATTCCCAAGCTAATTATATATTAGTTACAATCAAGATAAGTATTTACAAAGCACACATCACCCTTCTTCACCCGGATTCTGCTCCTCATAAAGATGATATAATGTATAAACTATTCTTTATGAGAACTCTAGATAATCTTTATAAGCTGTACTGTTGATACTAACTTTTATTACCAAAATACAAACTCTATTCTAATCAGATGTTTTGAGAACATTCAATACAAAACTAAACACGCCAAGAGTCACTTCCTTATAGTCCAAACATGCAGAACTTGTGGCTTGAGATAAGGGGAAGGGAACTTTTTCCTCCTCCTAGTTCTGGCCTGCCAGAACTAGCCTTCATCCCAGACACTGTCCTTACATGACATTTTGGACTCAAGGGGCCTCTTTAGCGATTTAAACTCCATCATTTCCTTCTTTTTTCTTTTGTTTTTCCAATACAGCTTTCCATAGAGTTAATACAGAACTTTGAGAAGGTTTTATACAGGCATAATACATGAGTAGAAACCGGATTAAAATTAATATTAGAACAATACCCACACCTCCAGCAGTATGAGATAAACTCTGTATAATTCCTTTAGGATCCAACCCTTCCAATTGTTTCAGGAATACTTCTGCTATCTGAGCAGCATCATTATGTTGAAATCCCTTACCAAACACTTCAAATATATCTTTTTGTAATGAATTAATCATTAAACTTGCAGTTTCATTACCATCCATATAAGCTTGAATAGTGCTCCATTCATGAAGACTTTGATTATATTGAATATTGGTAATACAAAAAGTAGTAGAATTCCAATCACATTTTAATCAAATTTCCTGTTCTAAGGTTAAAACCTTCTTTCCTAACCAATTCACTGATGGTTTTAATATATCTATTTGAGTTTGAAGTCTAGAATCAATTTCCTTTTGTAATAACCATAAGTTATGAGAATCCTTATGCCACTCTTCTACAAAATGTTTTGTTTGTAAAGAAGTATGTAAAGCAACTCCACTCACTGTGGCTACTGTAGTAACAGCGATAAGACTTAATATTACTGCAACCAATACTCCCACAAAGCGTTTACTTCGTTTCAATAATTGTCTAAAAATTCCATTACTAAAGTATTTACAGGATCCTGAGACCAAGGTCTTTGTAAGTTTACGGGAAGCCATATATGAGATCGTTGTTGTAATATCATAACAGAATGACCAGGAGCAAGAGGTACAGAAGTATTAATGCAAGTATACAATTTACAGTAGTGACAAGTTATCCCTGAATCAAAAATTATGTTTCCTACCAAAAATAGATATGGCATAGGAACACAAGTTGTTACATTATATTCCTTAAAAAAGGTAAACTTATAAGACGATGGTGATCTACTAGTTCCAGAAAAGGAGCCGTTCAAAAGCACGACTGGTTTCATAGCCGGAGCAATTTTCCAAAGATGTGTCTGGATATGATAAGGATGTTGTATTGAAGCTATGAGCGGATCAGCCACTCCACCGTCTCCCCAAGCCATCAACTTGTCATTCGTCAAAATTTCATTCCACCTCTCTTTCGGCGGGATTCTGTATGTAGAAGATAAATCACAAGTAGAACTATTCCATTCAGAACAACTTTTTAAAAACATTCCATATGGTCCCCACATTATTATTCCCTGATAAATTTTTCCAAATTTGCCTCCACATTCTTGCCAAATAAATGGATTATATTGCAATCTGTTATAAGTAAAATCAGGACAGTTAGGAAACATAGGATATTTGGCTTCTGTAATATTATCCCAGGTCATATTAATAGACCACACGGAAAGCCTTTGTAACTTAGTCCTAGAACCATTACTCCGACTTCCTGCTAATATCCAATGTTGCCAATCCAATTGTAAACATGGAGGAGATCCCAAGCAAATAGGTCTACGCACATCATTTTGATATGTAAAATTATATATAGCTCCATCATGTATATTTAAGTAAGTCAGATTATTCCACGGTGGGGATAAAATATCAGGGGAAGTATATAAAGTGATATCCATCTCTCCCCACATAACAGGTTCCCTCAAGGGAGGATTAGGAATATAAGCCCAGTAATAAGTATTATTATTGTTAGTAGGTACCTCTGAAGAAGATGAGACAGTCAGCAATGCACACATATCCAAGAATAAATTTTCAACAGTAAGAGCCTTTCCTGTACGCTGCAACACCTTTTGTCCCTCCCCACTCACTTTTTAATTTGTCCCCATGTTGGCAAAGGAGAGATATTAAGTAGGCGACGTCTACGTGGGCCCAAGCGAAGTTGAGCCAGTGCAGCAACAGGTATATCAAAATCCGATGTTTGATTTCTGGGCCGACGAGACAGATAAGGTGCTGTTCGTATGGTGACGGGTCTGGATCCATCTCCCTGGAAGCCATTGTCGGTGTCCATTGTCTGTGGAAACATAACCATAGCCTTTCCCTTTATACAACAACATGCCAGGTTGCCATTCAGCATCTGCCGAAATTTTTACCCACACGGGTTCATGTATGACATCCAGAACCTTCTCTTCAAAGTGGCGTTCTGCTCTAGTTAAAATGTCTCCTTGTGGCAAATTAAGAAAGTTCAATATAAACAAAGCTTGATGTAATATGGCTTTAGGTTGATTTTGTAAATGTTTGAATAAAAACATATGAGGATCTGAGTTATTCCTTCTTTTTAATTTTTTAATTTGTAATTTTAAAGTACCATGAACCCTTTCTACTATTGCCTGTCCTTGTGGATTATATTCTATTCCTGTAATGTGTTTGATGTCATATAATTCACAAAATTGATTAAATTTTTTACTGGTATATGCAGGTCCGTTATCTGTTTTAATTATAGCAGGTACTCCCATTACAGCAAAAACTTCAATCAAATGTTGAATAACATGATTAGTAGTTTCCCCACTTTGAGCAGTAGCCCATAAAAATTTAGAATATGTATCAATAACCACATGTACATAAGATAATCGTCCAAATTGAGCAATATGAGTTACATCCATTTGCCAAATTTCATTAGGTTGTATTCCTCTGGGATTGACTCCCGCAGGTACTATTCTTAAATGTAACGGTCTGCATATAGGACATTCTTTAATAATTTGTTTTGCCTTTTTATATGGTATTTTATACTTAATATGTAAATGTCCAGCATTAGAATGTAACAATTGATGTTCTTCCTGGGGAGTAGTAAACATAACTAGTTTATCGACTTGATTATTGCCATAAGTTAAAGGTCCAGGCAAATGAGAATGTGATCGCATATGAGTAATATAGATGCGATGATTCCATAATTGCAGTAATTTTTGTAAAGAAATAAATAAACTCTGCAAAATAGGTTTGTTAGAATAAGCAATAGCCGTATAAATGTTAGATACTACTCCTACTGCATAAGCAGAGTCCGCTATAATATTAATTTCTTGTTTTGGGAAATCTTTTAACACTTGTATAATAGCAAATAGTTCATTTTGTTGTACTGAATTAAATTGAGATGACTGTACCCAAAAATGATCAACAGTCCAATATGCACTCTTTGTCTTTGAACCATCTGTGAACACAGTAATAGCTTCAACTAAAGGATTTGTACTAATTATATGATTAATAACAAAAGTTTGTTTTCTAAAAATATCCCATAATTTACTATGTGGAAAATGATAAGAAACAGACCCTGTAAATCCCGATAAAGCTATTTGAAGCATTTCAGTCATTTGTAGTAAATATTCCCATTGCTCTTTCTGTAAAGGAACAATAATTTCCATTAAATCATAACCAGTAAGTGTCAGAGAACGTATTCTACCTTATTCTATTAATAAAGCTATTTGATCTGCATAGGGCATAATATTTTTGGAAAATCTATGTTTAGTATAAATCCATTCCATAGGCAAAGCATCTTGTCCCAAAATAGCTGTTGGGTATTGAAAAGTATTTAAAATATATAATACAACAGGTTTATATATATCTACTCGCTGCAGAAAACTTTCTTTAATCCTCTGTTCCACAAAATCCAATTCTAATTCAGCTTCCGGGGTCAATTCCCTTGGGCTATTAAGCTGCATATCTCCTTGTAATATATTAAATAAGTTATGTAGCTTATATGTGGGAATTCCTAAACTAGGTCGTAACCAATTGATGTCTCCTAACAGTTTTTGGAAGTCATTAAGAGTTCTTAGATTATCTCGACGGAGAGTCATTTTTTGAGAAAAAATCTTTTGTCTAGTAACTGTATATCCTAAATAATTAACTATATTGTCTTTTTGAAATTTTTCTGGAGCAATAACAAGACCAAAAGACTTAAAATGTTTTGGTAAAAATTGTAATACTTCTTTTAGATCATCCTCATTGGATCCTGCAAATAAGATATCATCCATATAGTGAGAAATATACAATTGAGACCATTTCTGTCTTACTAATTTTAATGCTTCATTTACATAAATCTGACACATAGTAGGTGAATTCATCATACCTTGAGATAATACTTTCCACTGGAATCTAAGATGTGGTCCTGCATGATTAATTTGTGGTAAAGAGAAAGCAAAACGTTTTCTATCATCAGGATGTACAGGAATAGTGAAAAAACAATCTTGCAAATCTATAACTATTACCTTCCAATCCTTTGGTAACATAACAGGCGAAGGAATACCTGGCTATAATGCCCCCATTGGTAACATTGAGGCATTCACTCCTCGCAAATCTGTTAATAGTCTCCATTTCCCTGATTTCTTTTTTATAACAAATATAGGAGAATTCCAGGGAGAAGTAGAAAATTCAATATGACCTTGTTGTAGCTGTTCCTGAGTCAATTGATGAGCTGCTTCTAATTTCTCTTTTGATAAGGGCCATTGATCAATCCACAAAGGTTCATCAGATCTCCACATTATTTTTATAGGTTCCATCTGGGAAATTAAAATTGTATGTGAGCTCCCCACTGCTCTAAAACATCTCTGCCAATTATATTAAGAGGAATATCTAAAATATAAGGTTTTAGTACTGCAACTTGTCCATCATATGATTGTATAGTCACATGAGAAATTGATTGCCCTATACTTTGTACTGGGGTAGAACTCACACCTTTAATTTGACAAGGTATGGTTTTATAAGGTAATGTATCAGGCCAGTCTTGCGTACGAATTATAGTAATATCAGATCCTGTATCCAAAAGAGCAGACAAACCTTTTGAATTTATGCTTATTTTTACCATAGGTTGCATTCTAGTAATTTGAGTAGCCCAAAAAACATTTTTATTATCAGTACTACCAAATCCTCCATATCTGTCATTATGAGAATATCCTATAGGTAAATATGGAAGCAATAAAATTTGAGCAATACGATCACCTTTTTGAAATTTGACATCTGCCAAAGATGACATTAAAACCTGAATTTCACCTTCATAATCTGCATCAATTATTCCCAGATGAACTGTGATACCCTTTGCATTTAAGCTAGAACGGCCTGTTAAGAGAGCAAAAGTACCAGAAGGCAATGGGCCATATATACCCGTTGGAATTTTCTTGGGCATAGCACCAGCTTGTAATTCAAAATCTATTATGGCTGGTATATCCACTGCGGCGCTTTGTTTGGTTGCGGGTTGTAGGGAAAAGATTGTTGGGAGTCCCCGTTTATTTGATTCAGGCCCCGGGAACGGCCTGCATTCCCGTTTCCCTGAATCGGAAAGCTAGTATTATTTTTTGATCTACATTCACGAGCCCAATGTTTTCCTTTTTTACATTTAGGACATATTCCAGGACCCCGAGAATTTGGCCTTTTATCTTTTTTGCAATGTCTTTTTAAATGTCCCAATTGTCCACATCCATAACACTTAATGCCTTGGGGAAGTTTATCAGATTGTAAACTATGCCACGTAGATGCCATAGTTTCTGCAAGTAACTGCATTTTACGAGATTCTGAGGTAATATCCTTGCATACCTTTAAATAAGCATGGATATCTCCTGAATCTTTAATGGGCAAAATAGCACGCTTACAATCTTCATTAGCATTTTCAAAAGCTAGCATCCTTAATAACTGTTGCCTGGCCTCCTCTCCTATAACCGTTCTTTCAACAGTTAATTTTAACCTGGATAGAAACTCTACATAGGGTTCATTTGTTTTTTGTACTACCTTAGTCCATGATCCATAATGTTCTCCAGTAGGCCTAACTCGATCCCATGCTTCTAAGGCTATTTCATTCAATTGTTCATGAATTTCAACAGGGATATTAAGCTGTTGATTAATATCATCATACAACCCTGTACCCGAGAGCATAGGGTATGAGATCGCACGAATCACAGCATTTTGGCTGGCAGCATTTTCATGAGCCTTAGTGGCACAACCTTCCAAGAACCACATATGCCATTGTAAATATTCAGGTTCCCTTAATAATGCTCGTGCTACAATCTTCCAGTCCTCAGGAGCAAAATTATTATAATGGTTTGCAAAAACCTTAAGCAATTCTTTTACATAATGCGAGTGAGGTCCATATAAAGTTACTGCCTTTTTTAACCGTCCAATATGATCAATATCTATTCCATCATATCTGGGCGGTATCGCCATTCCATTAGCAGGATCTGGGCGAATTACAGGAAAAACGAAATGAGAGAAATCATCATCTTCATCATCCTCATCCGATACCTCATTATTTAAATCCTTAACAACCTTCATTGAAGCCAGCAAAAACGGATTAGGAGGAGGAGGAGCAGAGGTTTTAAGTTCAGACTTAACTTCTAATTTATCAAGTTTCTTTAAAACTTCTTTCAAAAGTGAAACTGTTCCGCGAGCAGATTGGCCAATTGTTAATTTTTTTGCATCCTCTGCAACCTCTTCCTTTTCCTCCATATCCAGAGGAAGATCCAAAATAGACGGGGCTACCTCCTTATGCAAATTTCCTATAAGTCTTTCCTCATTCATAGCTTGGAACATTACATGTAAGATAGACCAAATAGACCAGAATCGAATAGGAATTTTCTCTCCCTGTTTCATAGCCTTTTCCACATTCTGGCGAACACGTTTCCAATTATCAACATCCATTGAACCCTCCTCTGGAAACCAAGGATTCCATTCCTTTACTACTTTCAAACACATGTCTATATCTGAGGATGATATTATCACACCATAAGTAGCCAAAGAATGTTTAAGAATTTTTAGAAAAGGAGAAGATGATACTTGTCCCATCACCCTGTAATATGTACTTACCGTACCTACCCTTCCTGAAGAATCTGCAGGGTCCCTGTTCGGGCGCCAATTGTGAGTGTCTAGTGCACTCGGGTCCCTGGGTAAGGGTCTCGAAGTAACCAGGACACAGGGGATGCAGAGCAAAGGCAGCAATTGCAACTGCATGCTGCGGTTTATTCCCAAGCTAATTATATATTTGTTACAATCAAGATAAGTATTTACAAAGCACACATCACCCTTCTTCACCCGGATTCTGCTCCTCATAAAGATGATATAATGTATAAACTATTCTTTAAGAGAACTCTAGATAATCTTTATAAGCTGTACTGTTGATACTAACTTTTATTACCAAAATACAAACTCTATTCTAATCAGATGTTTTGAGAACATTCAATACAAAACTAAACACGCCAAGAGTCACTTCCTTATAGTCCAAACATGCAGAACTTGTGGCTTGAGATAAGGGGAAGGGAACTTTTTCCTCCTCCTAGTTCTGGCCTGCCAGAACTAGCCTTCATCCCAGACACTGTCCTTACATGACATTTTGGACTCAAGGGGCCTCTTTAGCCATTTAAACTCCATCACCTAACCATAAACTCTTCCCTCAATCTAACTACAGAAGAGCATGGACAGAGTTGGTCTTACAATAGAGGAATGTAGGTGATCTTCCACCTGCTGAGAACCTCAGAGTTCCATGCAGATATGATCCTTGGAAAAGTTGTTGGCAGCTATGAAGGACCTGAGAGAGCAATACTTATTTTAGATGGCAAACAACTTGGAGAGGATGGAAGGATGTGTCTGAATCAGCCTCTCTCTTCTTAATGTAGAGAAGATGGACCAAAGCAGGCCTGTGTGGAGAGAAGTTCCCCGTTGACTATGGTTGATATACCATTCTAACTTGTGAAAGTGTTACAGGAAGAATGAGCACCCTCCATCTCATGGGACCATTTGAAGCAACTGTTAGAACAAAGTGGTTGCCAGGGCAGTGACCTCATTCATTTTTAGAAGAAAGTGACTTCACCTCACTTACTTGGTGATGGAACTCCCTGAACTTGGGATCCAGGAAGCCAGGCACCCAGAGATAGTCACAGTTGCAGTCCCAGTGGGATCACTTGTTTCGATTTACCAAGGACAGACAGTCTTTTTTGGTATCTACTGATGTGAAGATGGACAAATGCCAGGAGAGCTCTGTAGAGCGACCTTTCCTAAGAAAGCAGGTAGTCGCTCACAGTTGGTTCCTGACAACTTCACAGAGTTGGCCGAGGAGACCAGATCTGAGACAGGACAGGCCAATTCAGGGTAACATACTATGGTCCACCAGTCCGAGGACACTCTGGATAGTCAAAGACCTATTGAGGGTAGGAAGTGCCTTTGTGGTTGTTGGTGTAAGTTTGTGGTTTTTATTCATGTTCTGAGAATAGGTAGGAAAGGCAGTTTGTTTGGTATTGAGTGGAGTACTTCTAGAAAGCCGTTTGACAAGGCTAGTGTTTCTATGTCTGTGTATCCCACTGTGTCCGTGTTTGTAGACATGAGAAAAGAGAATGCATCAATGGATATGTCCTGTCTAGTAGAAAGCTTCCCAGCATTCATCCTACCCAATTTATGAGTGGATTGTAGCTTGACTTATGGATGAGCAACCCCTACTATCCTCCTATGTTCCTGTTTTCTTCCCGAATTCTGGCCACTATCCAGAATAGGCTCATGTTTTTGTGTCCAAGATATGTGCCACCTCCAAGCTCTGTGATATGGCTATGTACTGGATAGCAGAATGGAGTGGCGAGCATCACAGAAAATGCAGATATCAATGTGACCAGGGAAGTCTCAGTGGAGAAACCCTGCTCTGGGCCTTTTGCTTACCTATTGTTCTGTTGCCCTGAGTGTAAGAAAGTTTCTTGCCTCAGGCCACCCCTTTTTGAAGCCTGAAGAAAACAGTTTTCAAATGGAAATTAATGGGCATCACCTGTAGCTCTTTGGTTAATTGCATTGGAAAGGGATGTGTCTGAATAAGGCTCTTGTCCCTGTGTCAGGCTATGACTTAGATTCTCAGCACCTGATGGATCTAAAGTACGTTCCCATGTGTGTATCGAAAACCAAAATGTAAAAATATCAGTCATTCAGGAAGAAGTCTCTTGCCCTTCTCTGTTAGGTTCCTGACCTCCATCAAGTGAGAATAGGGATCCTTTGGTTCAAATGAGTTCTTCAAAGCCCTGCAGAGGGTAGACAATAGGTGCTTGGGTTTCCTCATTACTCCAAATCACATAAAGAATCTATACCTGACAGTCAGTAGGCCTCAAATTGGAGAATCAGAGCAGTGTTAACGGCAGGCTTATTTGATCACTCCAGGTTCAGAGGAAAGGGGTCCAGGCCACCCTAACTTTAGGCAAAAGAGGGGCAAGGGAGCATATTTTGGACACTGTCTTGGGCTGCACCCATCATGTAAACCTTCAGCCAGAGGTTTTGATGAGTGTCTCAATGGAAGAAGATGTGGGCCATGTGGGAGTGTTTTGGGTTTAATTGTGGTTGGAAGAGATTACTTGGTCCACCTGAGCTGGAACTCTGGTGTGTTTCCCCTAAGAGACTGAGTTCTGGAACTGAACTTATACAAGTATTGCCATGAATTGCGTTGGAATTTTAGGAGGCCACGCATTAGAGTCGCCACTGAAAACTGAGATCTAGGCTCAGGGTGGCTTTCCACACAGCACTGGGAATCTCAGCCAGGATATCACATGATTTTTTTCTGAAAGTCTTGGAAGACATAGTTGAGAGTCAAAACAAACATGGACCTCACTTTGGAGACCTCAATGGGCCTGGATTCACGTGACCATTGTGCCACTTTTTTGGATGACTTGCCTGTGAGAGTTCTCCATAGCATTCATTGAAATGAGCTTCCTCACCATTGAATGGTTCCTAAAAGAATTGGAACCCACAGTGCCTCCAATATCATCCTTGAAAAATGGCTAGATAAATACCATGACATTTTTGAAATTCCCTTGACCAGGTGGTACAGGAGAACCTTTGAATGTACTGTTGCTGATCCTGAGTGTACCAGACAGTGCCTTGATTGACTGGGTTTCATGAAAATGGTGTAGAACAGAGATGCCAGTAAGTTGGAACCTACTGAGTGGTGGACCAAGAGCAGTGGTGTGCAGTTTTGTGATAAAATTTCTGTCCTGGGGACTTGTGGATCTGCCTTTGACTTCCAAATGGCTTGTGGCTGACATGGTGCATCCTGCAGACTCTTATATGTAAAGGCTTCTTTTTATAAGGACAGGTTTAACGGAAATGTTCACAATCAGGTTATTATGGTCAAGTTGGCAAACTATGTGGGATAGAAGCCTGGTTGGTGCATTCTCCTGCAGATCCTGACCCACCATACCTGACAGAACTCCCTCCAGCTCTGTGTCCCAGTTGAGCTCCTTGTATTCCGTGAAGCAAATACCAAATTCCCAGTGCAGCACCAAGAAACACCACGAAATGTGGAGGATGACCAAATGGACTCACAGTCAACACGTGGATACACTTAGCCCCCCGTGGCAACAGTGTGCCGACAAAGAGAGAATTCAGCACTGCTGCCTCATGTTCATTGGAAAATAAGAAAGCATATCCTCCAGGTCACAGAGAATCAGACCTAGCTTTCATGGTCTCACTAGAAAGGAAGCTAAAGTTCCTGACAACAACATATATTTCAAGTGCCCACCCTTAGAGGCAGTTTTTCAAGAAGTCTTTAGGCAGGCAAAGGTCCATGTTTGTGGAGTGTTTACCCTGTCCCTTACTTTTGGAAATTCCTCTACCATATCCAAGGTTGTGAACTCCTGATAATTTTTCATTGCAGATATGTATTCAAAGATTTTCTAACTCTTCTCCTCTAATTGTGTCTTACTTGGGGTGAAGGTGATGTCTAGGCATTGTTCTGGATGAGAGTGGGAAAATTTTGTGTAGCACATATTTGCATACACATTGGATTCATTTTCCTATTTTTCATATGAAATACTGAATCCCTGATACTAACCCACACGCTTCTAGACTCTGAATACTAATCCTAATATGATGGAGGAAAATATCCCAAACACTATAGAAATACAAGCAGTTCAGGGGAGGCATCATGTATTGTTGGACTGCCTTTTTGCATGATTTTTGGTAGGTGATACAAATCTAGTGAATTTTTAATTGAAATAGTTCTCCATTGATTTTAAAGTTAACTTATGTGTGAATTCCTGTCTCCATTTCTCTGGAGCCTATTCAGCACATGTATTTTTATATGCACATATAGAATCCTACTTGGTATCACTCATACATTTTTGTGAAGTGGCTGACTTGGCAGAAAGAAATTCTGAGAAGAGATCACTCCTCCTAAATGCTTTTGGAACTGAAAATTCAACCTATGGGTGAGTTTCCTAGTTGAACAACATTATACATAAATCCATGTTCAGTAAAATGAATACATTTGAATCTGTGGATTATGTATATTTCATGATGAATTTTGTTTGGCATATATATTGTTAATTTTTAATGTGTCTGTGTGTGTTTTTTGTATATATATATATATATATATATATATATATATATATATATATATACACACTCCCCTGACTTTTCAAAATATGTAATATTTGTGTCATATATACACTCCCTAAATTCATTCATGTTAATTAATGTGGATTTATAATCAATTTTTCACAAGATTATGCTCAGATATATTCATCCACCTGGAATATATTTTTGTTTCCTAGTAGTGAAAACTAACTTTATTAAATGGTCCTTACAAATCCTATTGTTTCTACAGTAACTGACCCAGTTTAACATCAATGCAAGTAGATTCCAGTGGGACATGATGTGTATTTTGACGTTCATTTTAATTAAACACTGTTACATTACTATTTCTTCAGTTTTTGCACATCATAGGATATATATTTCATCCACAAGTTAGTAAATTTATAGGCTTTTGTTATACTTACAATCACTTCCTTCTTCAGAACACATGTATTCCTCTATGATTCTTGACTCGTCTTTTCATGAGACTTCATTCCAAACACATTATTTTCCATTTCCATAATCACTTTTGAAGCAAAACTCACACACCCTTCATGATAAACCATAACCCTAATATTACCATTTGATGTATAACTAGATGGAATGAATGATTGTATATCAATATAAGATTTCTTATATATTTTCAGATATCAATTCAATCCATTATTTAAAGTTGAAACAGTTATATTATTTATTCACAGTATTGTCAATTCATGCATTACTTTTATATTCATAGACACAGGGTACAACTTTTGTACCCCCAATACTAATTTATATGTCTTCAAAATATTGCTCCCAGTAATGTTAGAAGAAATACTCATGTCACCTGATCTACATATACATTTTATGCCAGTAATATTCAGATCACAAAATGCAAAGGTCACACTTATGATTGTACCAAAGCCTAAATGGAAAGCAATCCTGGATTACTAAAAACATCCATGTCCAGGTTGCCTAATGCTCTCAAATGTCAATCATATTGGTTAGGACATATTTGTTTCTTCCTAAGATTATATATTGAAACTCAACCCTGTTGATAATGTCTAATCCTATCACTCACTTTATACGTTGCCTGATTTCATAATGTCTCTATTGATATCTGCTTTCCTACGTATTTTCTCCAGTTCATCTTATACTCACTCTTTGTCCTAATCCTACCAGCTATATTTCTAATCCTACGGACTATCCCTTTTTGAATGGATGTTCTCTTCAACATTCAATCATCCAAGTAAAGGTCAGGCGAGCATTGGAGGAAGAGTCCACCAAGAGACTATCTCATGAAACAGCAAAGGGTTTATTGGGGGTCAAGCATGCTGGTACTCAGAGCTCACTTGAATAGAGTAGAGATCCCTGAGAACAGCTTAAGCAGAGCATATATACTTTCCTTTGTGATGGCACGGAGGGAAGTTTATTGATGGGTCAGGGCAAGTGGGCAGTTTGCGTGCAACCGGGTGAGGGAGTACATTCTGCAGTTTGTCAGTTGGGGACAGCACATTCTTGGAACAAGATTAGCAAACATTTCTCAAGAATTCAACAGTGTTTTGTTAAGCGTACAGAAAAAAAGGAAGTGATAAGTGCCTATTTTATTAACCTTTCATCCCCCAATTCTTCTTCTGGCTACTTTTAATCATAAAAGTGATCATTGCCGGGTGTCACATTCTATGTCTGCTAGTGGGGTATTACCATAAGTTCAACATGTCCAATTTGAGCTTGGAGAAAAGAAATTACACGGTTTAGCAAACAGGATTTTATAGTTAGCAATAATATAAGGATTATTATTGGACTGGCCAGGGTTGATAAATTCGTAGTTAACGAGGGGGACTGTGTGAACCAAGACTCAAACCACACTTTTTGGGCCTCTCTCTCTCGTTGACACTCTTCAAGACATTTTTAAATTTACTCATAGATTTTTTAACAACTTGACTATGGTTGGCATAAACACAACATTTTTCCATCAATGCAGAACAAAGGACCCCTTCTCTCATGAAGAGGAGGATCAACACTCGAATGTTCTGTAAAACAACTTCAGAGAAAGAGGTTAAAAATTCCTGCAAAGCTGTGATAGAGGTTTCTAATATCTTTAAGTTATTGTCTATTGCTGCTTCTTATTGGGTCATTTGTTGTGTCCAATGGACCAAGGCAGTAGTTCTTGTGCCCACCCCAGCAGCAACTCCTATTCCTAATAGGATGGCTAAAGTGAGGGATATATGTTCCCAGTGGAACCAGGTTTTATGGCCACCTATTTGATCTTCAAATGAGCCTGCGTCATAATAAAGCACTCTGGGAAACATCTGCACCATTAGACAATTAATCACAGCTGTTGACCATTTGATGAAAACATAAACAATGTTTAAGTATATAGAATTATATTGTTGTAGGGACGGATAAAGCAAGGCACCTAAGATAGTACCAAAGACAGAGAGACAGTCCTATTTGTTGCAAACGGATTCAGAGGGCATTACTTCTGTTGTAATCAACTAATCCCCTGAAACCCAAGTTTCGGTAGTTTCAGAATTTTGTTCCCAACATGTAAGGGAAGGGGCTCATAAGTTCACAGTCTGCAGAAGTTCACAAAAGGCAGTTTTTTTCCTGCTTTTTCCTCTTTTCTGGGCAAGTTAACTTTTCAAGGACACCTGGGTGAGGGAGAGCTTTTTCTTCCATTTATATTTTCCCCCTGCCAGCTGTTACCATGGAGCCCAGTTGGTAACATCTTTATCATAGAAATCTAGCCATCTCTGTGAAGCCCCAGCTCAAGGCCAGAGGCCTTGTTCAGATATTTTGTGAAAAACTAGTAAGGAGGTGTTTAGCGTAGGAGTGCTGATTGTTTTAGCCAGTGGCCAAGTAGAACAGGGCAACACTAAAAGAGGAAGTTTATATACTCTGAACTCATTTAAAGGGACTCTTTTGCTGAAAGTCCTAAAGTCAGCCATGGTGAAGACTTCTGGAGAAGGTCAGTTAAGACTTTTCTGTGGGCCTGGTACAGAAGGGGGAAGACGGGGAAGGTGTGGCTGTGAGCAGCTCTGTTGATCTGAATGAGGTAGGAGAGATGTAAAAGAATAATGGGAAAGGGGTTTGGGATTTTCCTAGAAACAAAAAGTTGAGCAGTAGAACAGGTAGAGCAGAGGGGAAGACGAGTGTTAGTATCCCTAAAAAACTGTGAGGGACTTTAAATTCTTAGTAACCTTTTTTCAGTGATGACAAGGAAACTTTAAAGGCCATTTTCATTTCATTTTGGATAGGGGTCTGAGGGCTCTCCTCAGCTGGTTTGAGCTTTGGGTTAACTGGTAAGAGGACCTGGTGGGACCTGGTGCGGGCACTGACAGGAGAAGAGATTAGTGAGTGGGTGGAGGGGTACCTATTTACCTGCTATCTCAGCAAGAGAGTAATGGTCTGAGAATTGGCGGAGGTTTGGATTTTTGATCTAGAAATTGGAGGGGAGAAATCATGTTGCTGAGATGGGAGTGACCGCAGCGGGTCTGGAGCAGAAGGCTGCGTGTGAGGATCTATTGGAGAAGCATAGTTCAGGATGTGAGCAAAGGTAGGAAAAGGCCTCCACATAGGGGAATCACCTTTCACTTTTTTGATCACTTGCAGAAGTTAAAAAGGTCATGCAGATTTGAGGATCAAGAGACCACTCTGTGGGACATCGGTTTTGGTTATCTAATTGGTAATATGGCCAATGCTTTGTACAGAAATTGATTAGGAGTTTGGGTTCCATCAGGCACTTCCTGTATGCTCACATCCCTATGACTTACAGAAGAAGTCGGCTATCCCCCAACACAGCCGTGACTGTTGTGTCTTTGATAGACCGCCGGGCAAACAGTAATCTAGGCAAGCCAACCTGCATCTGCCTCGCGTGTCCCTACATCCATAATGATTGTTTCCATTATCTATTGTGTAGAAGGGATTTAATGGAATTTTAGTGGGATCCTCTTCATCAGGGATATCCCAATAGGAAAGACCCATACCCAGCTGACAAATGTCTGCGGGGAGAGATGGCCACAAGGTTCCTAAATGGGCTGTATGCAAGATAGACCATACTTCTTTTCCAGTAGGATTGTGATCAGCCATCGCTGCTGAACGGGCTGATGAGGGTTAGGACTACTGATGGTCAAGGGGAGAGTCTATAGCCTTATCCACACGGCGAATACACAATTTGAAAGTGTTACCAGTCTTTTCCAGTTTCCAGCCAGAGTCTGGACAGGCCACAGGCTTGAGATGAGAGATATGGATACAGGAAGAGATTCTAACTTTACTGCTGTAGGTGTTATAAGTAGCACCTGCTATGGTTCTTTCCAGCGGGGTTCCAGGGATGACACCTGATGTCATGTTACCTAGATGAAGTCTCTTACTTGATATCGATGTGCAGTTCCCTCGTCCCCAGTTTGGTAGGCAGTGGCCATCTGTTTTCTCAGGTATCCCTGAGTTCTTTTAAGAGGTTTAAGTCTGTCAAGCAAGGGGGTGTGGAAAGGATCGTTAGGTCTTAGAGTTGGGGTTAGGTCCCGTCCTGGAGGAGAGGCACCATAGAGAATTTCATAGGGGGTGAGGTTACACAAAGAAATAGAGGAAGTATTTCTTGAATTAAACAGTGCATAAGGCAGGAGCATAGTCCAATCTTTTATGCCCGTCTCTAAGCTTAATTTCGTTATGGTCTCTTTAATGGTTCTATTCATTCTTTCTACCTGTCCTGAACTCGGTGGTCTATAAGCACAATGTAACTTCCAATTAATCCCCAGGGTCCTGGCAAACCCCTGACTTACCTGAGCCACAAATGCTGGTACATTATCAGACCCTATTACTTTAGGGAGGCCGTTTCTTGGAAAAATATCTTCCAGGATCATCTTGACCACCATTTGTGCTGTTTCTTTTTTTTCTTTTTTCTTTTTTTTTTCCTGGGAGGGCTTCAATCCATCCTGGAAAAGTATCTACAAAGACTAGGAGATATTTAAGTCCATCACTTTCTGGCTTAATTTTAGTAAAATCCACTTCCCAGAATTGTCCCGGTCTGGCTCCTGGTAGGTGCTTTCCTGCAGGAAGCTTGGAAGGGTAAGCATTAACCAATTGATGGACCCAAAAGGCTTTTGTTACCCGTTCAGTTATTTTCTTTCACTGTGAGTCGGTTAGTGGAAAACTCTGTTCTTGATCCTTCAGAAATGAATGCAATTTCTTTGAACCAAGGTGAGTGAGTTGATGTACATTTTCTACTGTCATATTTAGAGCCGTGACTATAGGAGTTTTTACTGAAGGATTTAGAAATTCCACTTGGGGGCCTTCAGGGTTAAAAGTTATTTTGGCCTGGAGCTTTGTGAGCAGATGTCTGCCCATCAATTGGGCCGGGCATTCTTGGATTACTAAAAAGGAGTGATGGATATTTTTTTCCCCCTGGTCCATGTTCCTCTTAGTTGTCCAAGCCCAATATTTACTGTCATTAGCCCCTTGAATTAGAGACCTTTTATTTGAAAGAGAGCCCAGTGGGGCCTTAAGGGCTGAGTATATTGCCCCTGTATCTACTTCATAGTTTACTGGGGTCCCCTCTACTTCAAAAGTTACCCTGACCTCTGTGAGGAGATCTGAGCCCCGACGTTCTTAGTCATCCTCCAGAGTCAGAATGGCTGGCTGGCATGGCTGTCTCTTTCTAGGGGCCTCTTTGACCCAGAGTCCATTTTCTTTACAGTAGGCACATTGATCTGAGGCCAGGGATGGCCTGTAGTGTGGGACCAGGTATTCCTTCCTGTCTCCATGTTTCTTATTTCTGGCCTATTTGTTGTTGAGACCAAGACCTTAGTCAATGCCATAGTCTGTCTTTTTCTTTTATCCTCCCTTTGCTCCCTACTCTTCCTCAGTTTGTATCTTATAGTATACCTTCTTGGCTTCTCAGACTAAATCTCTCAAAGTCATATCTTGTAATCCATCTATGCATTGTAACTTTCTTTTAATATCCAGGGCAGCTTGCCCAATAAAGGCCATCATGACAGATGCCTTTTGATCCTCTGACTGAGGATCGAAAGGAGTATATCTACTATATGCCTCCATAATTCTCTCTAGAAACATAGAGGGGGAATCATCAGGCCCTTGAATAATCTCTCTTACCTTGGCCAAATTTGTTGATCACCTAGCGGCCACTAAAATACTCGCAATTAGAACCCGGTGATAAGTGGACAAATGCTCCCTACCTTCAAAGGTGTTGGGGGCCCAGTTGGGTTGGTTCAAGGGAAAGCCATGTTGAATATCTTGGGAAGTTGTGTCGGTCACCCATCTGGTCCGAGAATATTTTTTTCTAGCATCCAGGAGAATTCTCTTTTTTTCCTCTGTCATGAAGAGAGTCCCTAGGTGTTGTTGGCAGTCATCCCAATTAGGCTGGTGTGAAAACATCAATGACTCAACCACACCTGAGAGCCGGGTGGGGTCCTCGTTAAAAGGGGGATTGTTATTTTTCCAGTTATATAGGTCTGAAGAGGAGAAAGACCAATATTGATAGTCTTGCATTTTTCCCCCAAGGACGTTGTCAGTCACTGGCTCCTAGGGACAGAGGGGGAGCATCACGGGAGTTCCAGCGTTTTCAAATATTCACCGCCGGCAAGTTCCTTTAGCCTGACCAGTTTCCTCCAGGGGAGGAGGGGCTGTGTGTGCAGCGGGGGAGTTTTCTGGCGGGCACTGGGCTGGCTTAGCTTCCTCCAATAGTGGAGAGGCAGAGTCAGCAGCAGGGGAATCACTTAGAGGGTGTTGGGGGTTGGGGGACGTGGGCAGGAGATAAGGAGGGGGAGGAGAGTCCAGTAGAGTCAAATCTTTGACTCAGGGAGAACACAGGGTGGAGGAGGAGGAGGAGCAGAGGGTTTGAGAGATCATGGGGGAAGGAGTAGGAGCGGGGGCAGGGGCAAGGAAAGGCCTCACTCATGGAGGAGTAGATTTGCAGAGGTCCTTCCAAGTTAAGATATATATGGCTTTTGATCTGGATGGCTATGTTTCCCTGGCTAAAAGACAATATCTCTTACTTTTTAAATTAGTGGGAAGTAGAAAGATCCTTCTAGGGGCCTTCCGAATCTAAAGGTGGGCCGTTCTGAGTCACAGAGAGTCTGCTAGGTCCAGGGTTTTACTGAAAAAGAAAGACTCTGAGCCCTTAAGTGTACTTTGGTCCAGTGATCAAGGGTCAGGGACAGAGGCATTGAAGTGCTCTGTCCCATAATGAAAGATACACAAACAGTAAAAGCAACGACACACGACACAGACAAGACAAGAAAATAAAGACACGCAATGGATGTCCAACACTGAGACCAGGACTGAGTAGCCGGCAAAACCTGATGGGCTGGCAATAGTGAATCTGAAACAAAATATCACTGATTCGAAGAGACTATTGCTCCTCGATTTCCAAAATCCTCAGGGGCGTCCCCCAGGTATGTGGCCTGTGGCTCTGTGACACGTCTGTCAGCCACTGTCGGAGAGAGCTCACACTCTTCATTGACAGTCATTTTGCCAAGCCATAACTTGAAACCTGAAACCAGAAAGAGGCACCTTACATACCCCGAGAGAAGCCTGTTGGGGTCTCTCGTCCGCCGCTGCCGGATCTCGGTGGAACGTCCATATGTAAAGGTCGGGCGAGCGTCGCGGGAAGAGACCACCAAGAGACTGTCTCATGCAAAAGCAAAGGGTTTATTGGGGGTCCAGCATGCTGGGGCTCAGAGCTCACTTGAATAGAGCAGAGAGCCCTGAGAACAGCTTAAGCAGAGCTTATATATTTTCATTGGAGAGGTCAGGGAGGGAAGTTTATTGATGGGTCCGGGTGAGTGAGATGTTTGCGTGCAAACGTGCGAGGGAGTACATTGTGAAGTTTGGCAGTTGGGGTCAGCACATTCTGGAAAGAAGAAATAGAAACAGTTCTCAAGATTTCAACAGTGTTTTGTTAAGCATACAGGATAACAGGGAGTGACAAGTACCTATTTTATTAAACACTCACTACCGAATATACTTTACCAGATTTCCTAATGTCTCTATTGATATCTGCTTTCCTTCATATTTTCAACAGTTCATCATTGTGACTGACTCTTACATGTGCGGACATTTACATTCACTCTATACAAAAAACCCTCTAGCTAAATAACTTTTGGTCCAAATACTATACTCACTCTCCTTTCTAAACCTACCGACTATCTTCCTAATCCTACCGACTATCCTTTTTTAACTGAAAGTTCTTTTTGACAATCAATCATCCAAGGTACAAGGTCCTATGCAATTGTATATCGATTTATCTGAGACATCTGTGCAGAAAATAAAACAAAGCTAAGTATCACAATCAAGGGCCCAATGCTCTTCTGGGCTTCAAATCTTACCTAGATTTCTGTTTTCATACTTATATTTTACCTATATATTCTTTTAAATATTGCAGGTTCCCAATACCATTATAAATCCAGCAGAATGATTCCTAATCCAAATCAAACCTGTTATTAACCGTAACCATACACTCTTACCTCAATCTAAATTTACAGAAGAGCAGGGACAGAGTTGGTCTTACAATACAGGAATGTAGGGGATGTTCTAACTGCCGAGAAACCCAAAGGTCCATGCAAAAATGATCCCTGAAGAAGTAGTGCGTAACTATGAAGGAACTGAGAGAGCAAAAGTCATCTTCCATTGCAAACAACCTGGTCAGGATGAAGGTATGTGTCTGAATCAGCCACTCTCTTCTTAATGTAGAGAAGAAGGACCAAACCAGGCCTGTGTGGAGAGCTGTTTCCGGTTGCCTATGGTTGATATACCATTCTAACTTGTGAAAATGTCACAGGAAGTAGGGGTAGCCTCCATTTCATGGTACCCTTGGAAGCAACTGTTAGGACAACATGGTTGCCAAGGCAGTGACCTCATTCAGTTCCTGATGGAAGTGACCTCACCTCACATCCTTGGTGATGGAAATCTCTGAACTTGGGATCCAGGAAGCCAGGCATCCAAATCCAGTTCCAGTCCCAGTCCCTGTGTTCTCACTTCTTTGGATTTACAAAGGACAGAGTCAGTCTTTCTTATTACTTACTGATGTGTGCATGGCCAAATGCCAGGAAAGCTCTGAAGAGTGGCCTTTCCTGAGAAAGCAGGTATTGGCTCACCGCTGGCTCCTGACAACTTCACGGAGTTGGCGAAGGAGACCAGATCTGAGAAAGGACAGGCCATTTTGGGAAAACATTGTATGGTGCACCAGTCAGAGGACACACCGGATAGTCAGAAACCTACTTGGGGAAAAGAGGTGCCTTTGTGGGTGTGGGTGTGTGTTTGTGGTTTTGTCTCATGTTCTGAGAATAGGTAGGAAAGGTGGTTTGTGTGGTTTGGAGTGAACTGTTTCTAATAAGTGATTTGACAAGGTGACTGTTTCTATTTCTGTGTATCCCAATGTGTCCGTGGTTGTAGACATTAGAAAAGAGAATGCATCAATGGATGTGTCCTGTCTAGTAGAAAGCGTTCCAGCATTCATCCTGCCCAATTTATGAATGCAATGCAGCTTGCCTTATCAATGGGCAACACCTGCTACATTTCTAAGTTGCCGTTTTCTTCCTGAATTCTGGCCACTCTCCAGAATAGGCTCATGGTTGTGTGTCCAAGATATGTACTACGTCCAAGCTCTGTGACATGGCCATGTACTGGATAGCTGAAGGAATGGCGAGCATGTCAGAAAACTCAGATATCAGTGTGACCAGTAAGTTTCAGTGGAGAAACCCTGCTTTGGGCCTTTTGCTTACCTTTTGTTCTCTTCCCATGTATGTCAGCAAAGTCTTTGCCTCAGACCACAGCTTTGTGTAGCCTGAAGAAAACATTTTTTAAATAGAAATTAATGGGCCTCACCTGTGGCTCTTTGCTTAATTGCATTGGAAAGGGAAGTGTCTGAATCAGCCTCTTGGCGCTGTGTGAGGCTGTGGCTTAGATTCTCAGCACATGATGGATCTAAAGAAAGATCCCATGTGTGCATCCAAAACCAAAATGGGCAAAAGAGCAGTCATTGTGGATGAAGTCTTTCGCCTTCCTCTGTAAGGCTCCTGACCTCCATCAAGTGAGAATAGGGATCCTTTGTTTCAAATTAGTTCTTCAAATCCCTGCAGAGGCTAGCCCATAGGTGCTTGGGTTTTCTCATGACTCCAATTCACATAAAAAACCTAAACCCCAGAGTAAGTAGTCCTCAATTTGGAGAAGCGGAGCAGTATTAACTGCAGGTCTTTTGTTCACTCCTGGATTACAAGAAGGATGTCCAGGGCACCCTGACTTTAGGCAAATGAGGGGCAAGAGAGCTTATTTTGGACACTGTCTTGGCCTGCGTCCTTCATGGAAAACTCCAGCCAGAGATAAAGATGAGTGTCTAGATGGAATAAGATGAGGGTCATGTTGGAGTGTTTTGGTTTTAAATGTGGTCATTTGTGTGGGTGTTGGAAGAGATGTGTGGGTCAACATAGGCTTGAACTCTGGTGTGATTCCTCTTAGAGACTGAGTTCTGGAACTGACCTCAGAGAAGTACTGCCATGAATTTTGTTGGGATTTTAGGAGACCACGCATGAGAGTCGCCCTTGGAAACTGAGATATAGGCTCAGGGTGGCTTTCCACAGAGCACTGGATATCTCAGCCAGCATATCACATGATTTTATTCTGAAAGACTTGGCAGCCATAGTTTAGAGTCAAAACACATATACACCTCACATTGTAGATCTCAATAGGCCTGGCTTCCTGTGACCTTTTGACCACTCTTTGGAAAGCCTTGCCTGTGAGAGTTCTCCAGATCTTTCATTGAAATGAGCTTACTCAGCATTTAATGATTCCTGAATGAATTGAAACCCACAGTGCCTCCAACTTCAACCTTGAAAAGTGGATACATAAATATCATAATTTTTTTTTTAAATTCCCATGACCAGTTGGCACTGGAGAAACGTTGGATGTCCTGTTGCTGATCATGAGCATACCAGACAGTGCCTTGATTGACTGGGTTTGGTGAAAATTATGTAGCACAGAGATGCCAGTAAGTTGGAGCCTGCTGAGTAGTGGGCCTAGAGCAGTGGTGTGCAGGTGTGTGATAAAACATCTGTGTTGTGGCTATGTGAATCTGCCATTGCCTTCCAAATTGCTTGTGAGTGACATGGTGCAGGTAGCAGACACTTGTATGAAAAGGCATCTTGTTATATGGAGAGGTTTCAGGGCAATGTTCAGAATCAGTTTGCTATGGTCAAGGGGCCAAGCATTGTGGGATATAAGCCTGGTTAGTGCATTCTCCTGCAGACCCTGACCCACAACACGTGACAGAACTCCCTCCAGCACTTTGTCGCAGTTCAACTCCTTTTATTTCATGAAGCAAATACCAAACTCCTAGTGCAACATCAAGAAACACCACGAAAAGTAGAGGATGACTAAATGGCTTCACAGTCCAAATGTGGAGACACTTAGGCCCCAGCTGCCACAGTTTACCAACAAAGAGAGAATTCAACACTGCTGCCTCATGTTCATTGGTAAATAAAAAACCATGTCCTCCAGGTCACGTAGATGCAGACCTAGCTTTGATGGTCTCACTACAAAGGAAGCTAAAGCTCCTGACAACAACGTATATTTCAAGTGCCCAACCTCAGAGGAATTTTCTGCAGAAGTCTTTAAGCCAACAGAGCTCCATGTTTGTGGAGTGTTTACCCTGTCCCTTACTTTTGGAAACTTATCTACCAACTCCAAAGTTTTGAACTCCTGAGCATATTCCATTCCAGATATGTATTCACAGATTTTCTAACTCTTTTCCTCTAATTGTGTCTTTCTTGGGGTGAAGGTAATGTCAATGCATGGCTCTGGATAAGAGTAGGAAGATTTTTGTGTGGCACATATTTCCATACACATTGGATACATTTTTTTTTTATTTTCCATTAGAAATACTGAATTCCTGATACTAACCCCAAACCTACTAGATTCTGACTACTAATCCTAATATCATGGAGAAAAATAAACCAAGCTGAATAGAAATACAAGCAGTTCAGAGGAGGCATGGTGTATAGTTGAACTTGCCTTTTGCATGATAAAGGGTAGGTGTTATAAATGTACTTAATTTTTAATTGAAATAGATCTCCATGTGTTTTTAAAGTTAACAAATATGTGAATTCCTGTCTCCCTTTTTCTGTAGCCTATTCAGCACATGTATTTTTATATGCACATATAGAATCCTACCTGGCATCACACGTATACTATTGTGAGATGGCTGACTTGCCAGATACAAATTGTGAGAAGAGAAAACTCCTCCTAAACGCTGTTGGAACTGAAAATTCAACCAATGTTTGAACTTCCTAGAAATACAGTATTATTCATATCCATGTTGAGTAAAATAAATATTTTTGCATGTGTGGATGATATATATTTCATTTCGTTTGGAACATATATTGCTACTTTTCAATGCCCGTGTTTGCGTTATATATATATATATATATATATATATATATATATATATATATATATATTCTCCAGATATCTCAAAATATTTTATATATGTGTCTTATATACACTCCCTAAATTCATTCACATTCATGTATGTGGATTTATAATCAACTTTTCACTAGATTATTCTCAGAAATATTCATCCACCTGAAATTCATATTATCTTCCTAGTACAGAAAACTAACTTCAGTGAATGATGCATACAAATCCTAATAATTCTACAGTACCTGACCCAGTTTAACATCAATGCAAGTAGATCCCTATGGGACATGATATGTATTTTGACGTTCATTTTTATTCAACACAGGTGCATTACTATTTCTTCAGGATTGCAAATGAGAGGATATATATTTCATCCACAAGTTCACAAATTTATAGGCATTTGTTTCACTTTCAATCACTTTCTGCTTCAGAACACATGTATTCCTTCATGATTCTTGACTGGTCTTTTCATGAGATTTCATTTCAAACACCTTATTTTGATTTCCATAATCGGTATTGAAGCAAAACACACACACGCTTCATGATAAACCATAACCCACATATTACCATTAGATGTATAACTGGTTGGAATGAATGTTTGTATATCAATATAAGATTTCCTGTTTATTTTCAGATATCAATTCAAACCGTTATTTAAAGTTGGAACCAGTTATATTATTTATTCACAGTATGTTCTATTCATGCATTATCTCTATATTCATAGACACATGGTACACCTATTTGTACTCCCCATACTAATTTATTCGTCTTCAAAATATTGCTCCCAGAAGTGTTGGAAGAAATACTCATGTCACCTGATCTACATATATATTTTATCACAGTAATATTCTGGACACAAAGTGCAAAGGTCACACTTATAATTGTACCAAAGCCTAAATGGAAAGTGAATATGGATTGATAAAAACATCCATTTCCAGGTTGCCTAATGCTCTCAAATGTCAATGCTATTGGTGACTCCATATTTGTTTCTTCCTAAGATTATATATTGAAACTCAACCCGGTAGAAAATGAATAATCCTATCACTCACTTTATAATTTGCCTGATTTCGTAATGTCACTATTGATATCTGCTTTCCTATATATTTTTCCCAGGTCATAATTGTGACTGACTCTTCACATGTGTTGACATTTACCTTCATTCTCTACCCGAAACCCTATTGCTAAAGAACTTTTGGTCCAAATCCTAAACTCACTCTTCTTCCTAATCCTACCGACTATCATCCTAATCCTGTAGACTATCGTTTTTGACTGGATGTTATCTTCTACATTCAATCAACCAAGGTACAGGGTCCTATGCCATTGTATATCGATTTATCTGAGACATCTATGAGGAACATAATTCAATGCTAAGTATCACAATCAATGGCATAATGCCCTTCTGGGCTTCAAATCTTAAATAGATTTCTTTTTTCATACATATATTTCACCTCTATATTCTTAAAAATATCGCAGGTTCCCAATACCACTATTCATCCAGCAGAATGATTCCTAACCCAAATCTAACATGTTATTAACTCTAACCCTACACTGTTTCCTCAATCTAACTTTACTGAAGCACAGGGACAGAGTTGGTCTTATAATATAGGAAAGTAGGGGATCTTCCACCTGCTGAGAACCTCAAAGGTCCGTTCAGAAATTATATCTGGAGAAGATGTAGGCAGCTATGAAGGACCTGAGAGAGCAAAAGTCATCTTCAATAGCAAACAACCCTGTCAGGATCAAGGGTTGTGTCTGAATCAGCCTCTCTCTTCTTATTGTAGAGAAGATGGACCAAACCAGACATTTGTGGAGAGCTGTTCCTGGGTTCCTAATGTTGATATACCATTCTAACTTGTGAAAGTGTCACAGGAAGTAGGGGTAGCCTCCATCTAATGATACCCTTGGAAGCAATTCTTAGGACAAAGTCATTGAAAAGGCAGTGACCGCATTCAGTTCCTGAAGGAAGTGACCTACCTCACTTCCTTGGTAATGGAACTCTCTGAACTTGGGATCCAGGAAGCCAGGCACCCAAAGGCAGTCCCACTCCCAACCCAGTGGTCTCCCTTGTTTGGATTTACCAAGGACAGAATCTGTCTTTCTTATTACCTACTGATGTGAGGATGGCCAAATGCCAGGAAAGCTCTGAAGAGAGGCCATTCCTGAGAAAGTAGGTACTGGCTCACCGCTGGCTCCTGACAACTTCACAGAGTTGGCCAAGGAGACCAGATCTGAGACAGGACAGGCCATGATGTAGGAACATAATATGGCCCACCAGTCAGAGGACAGTCCGGAAAGTCACAGACCTACTAGGGGGAAGGAGGTGCCTTTGTGGGTTTGGGTGTGTTTTTGTGGTTTTGTCTGATGTTCTGAGAATAGGTAGGAAAGGCGGTTTGTTTGGTTTGGAGTAAACTGTTTCTAGTAAGTCGTTTGACAAGGCGAGTGTTTCTATGTCTGTGTTTCCCACTGTTTCCATTGTTTTAGACTTTAGAAATGAGAATGCATCATTGTATATGTCCTGTCTAGTAGAAAGCTTCCCATCATTCATCCTGCTAAATTTATGAATGGACTGTGGGTTGCCTTATTGAATGGTAACACCTGCTATCTTCCTAAGTTTCTGTTTTCTTCCTGAATTCTGGCCACTCTCCAGAATAGGCTCATGGTTTTGTGTCTATGATATGTACCACATCCAAGCTCTGTGACATCGCCTTGTACTGCATAGCTGAAGGGAATGGCGAACATCTCACAAAACACAGATATCAGTGTGACAAGTAAAATCTCAGTGGAGAAACCCTGCTTTGGGCCTTTTTCTTACCTATTATTCTGTTGCCCAAATGTCAGGAATGTCTTGGCCTCAGGCCACCCATTTGTGATGCCTGAAGAAAACAGTTTTCAAATGGAATTGAATGGGCATCACCTGTTGCTAATTGCTTAATTGCTTTGGAAAGAGATGTGTCTCAATCAGCCTCTGGCCTTGTTTGAGGATGTGGCTTAGATTCTCAGCACCTGACGGATCTAGAAAAGTTCCCATGTGTGCATCTAAAATCAAAATTGCCAAAAGAGCACTCATTTTGGATGAAGTCTCTCGCCTTCCTATGTAAGGTTATTGACCTCCATCAAGTGAGAATAGGGATCCTTTGGGTCAAATAAGATATTCAAAGCCCTGAAGAGGTGCTTGAGTTTTCTCATGACTCCAAATCACATTAAGAATATATACCCGACAGTCAGTAGGCCCCAAATTGTAGAAGCAGAGCAGTATTAATGGCAGGCCTATTTGATCACTCCTGGTTCACAGGAAGGGTGTCCAGGCCACCCTGACATTAGGCAAATGAGGGGCAAGGGAGCTTATTTTGGACACCGTCTTGAGCTGCACCCCTCAAGGAAACCTCCAGCCAGAGGTGATGATATGCAAGAAGATGAGGGTCATGTGGGACAGTTTTAGTTTTAATTGTGGTCATTTTTGTGGCGGTTGGAAGAGATGACTGGGTCCACCTGGGCTTAAACTCTGGTGTGATTCCCCTTAGAGAGTGCGTTCTGGAACTGACCTCAGAGAAGCATGGCCATGATTTGTGTTGGGATATTAGGAGGCCACACATGAGAGTCGCCCTTGAAATCTGAGATCTATGCCCAGGTTGGCTTTCCACAGAGCACTGGGAATATCTGCCAGCATATCACATGATTTTATTCTAAAAAACTTGGTAGAAATAGTTGAGAGTCTAAACACACATGGACGTCACATTGTAGACCTCAATGGGCCTGGCTTCATGTGACCTTTTGGCCACTCTTTGGGAAGACTTACCTGTGAGAGTTCTCCAGAGCGTTCATTGAAATGAGCATCCTCACCATTTAATGGTTTCTGAATGAACTGAAGCCCACAATGACTCCAACTTCATACTTGAAAAATAGCTAGATAAATACCATGAAATGTTTCAAATTCTCATGACCAGGTAGCACTGGAGAACCTTTGGTTGTCCTGTTGCTGATCATGAGTATGCCAGACAGTGCCTTGATTGACTGGGTTTCATGAAAATGGTGTAGAAAAGAGATGCCAGTAAGTTGGAGCCTGAGTAGTGGGCCTAGAGCAATGGTGGGCAGGTGTGTGATAAAACATCTGTGGTGGGCCAATGTGGATCTCTCATTGGCTTCCAAAAGGCATGTTACTGACGTGGTGCAGTCAGCAGACCCTTATATGTAAAGGCATCTTGTTATATGGAGATGTTTCAGGGCAATGTTCAGAATCAGGTTGCTATGGTCAAGGGGGCAAGCTATGTGGGATAGAAGGCTGCTTGGTGCATTCTCCTGCAGACCCTGACCCACTACACGTGACAGAACTCCCTCCAGCACTGTATCCCAGTTGAACTCCTTTTATTTTATGAAGCAAATACAAAACTCCAGTGCAGCAGTAAAAAACACCATGAAAAGTGGTGGACGACCATATGGCTTCACAGTCTACACGGGGAGAAAATTAGCCCCCAGTGGCCACAGTTTACCTACAAAGAGAAAATTCAGCACTGCTGCCTCATGTTCATTGGAAAATAATAAACCATGTCCTCCAGGTCACGTAGATGCAGACCCAGCTTTGATGATGTAACTACAAAGGAAGCTAAAGATCCTGACAACTACATATATTTCAAGTGCTCAATCTCAGAGGCAGTTTCTCAAGAAGTCTTTAGGCCAAAGAGCTCCATGTTTGTGGAGTATTTACCCTTTCCCTTACTTTTGGAAACTCCTCTACCTCTTCCAAAGTGTACTCCTAAGCATATTCCATTCCAGATATGTATTCACAGATTTTCTAACTCTTCTCCTCTAAGTGTGCCTTACTTGAGGCGAAGGTAATGTTCTCAAGGAGCGTGGGAAGGTTTTTTGTGTAGCACATATTTACATACACATTTGATTCATGTACCAATTTTCCATTCGAAATTCTGAATCCCTGACACTAACCGATAGCCTACTAGACTCTGACTACTAATCCTAATATGATGGAGAAAAATAACCCAAACAGAATTAAATACAAGCAGTTCAGAGGAGGCATGGTGTATACTTGGATTGCCTTTTGCATTATATAGGGTAGGAGTTATAAATCTAGTCAATTTTTTTTTGAAATAGTTCTCCGTGTGTTTTTAAAGTTAACATATATATGAATTCCTGTCTCCCTTTCTTTGTAGCCTATTCAGCAAATGTATTTTTATATGCACATATAGAATCTTACCTGGTACCACACTTACATTCATGTGAGGTGGCTTACTTGGCAGATACAAATTGTGAGAAGAGATCACTCCTCCTAAACGCTTTTGGAACTTTAAATTCAACCTGTGGGTGAGCTTCCTAGTTGAACAACATTATACATAAATCCATATTCAGTAAAATGAATATTTTTGGATCAGTGGATGATATATATTTCATGGTGAATTTCGATTGGCATAATATTGCTACTTTTTAATGTCTCTGTGTGTGTTTGTGTGTGTGTGTATATATATATATATATATATATATATATATATATATATATATATACAGTCTCCAGATTTTTCAAAATATGAAATATATGTGTCTTATTGTACACTCCTAAAATTCATTATATTCCCCTATGTGGATTTATAATAAACTTTCACAAGATTATTCTCAGAAATATTCATCCACATGAACTGCATATTTGTTTCTTAGTACTGACAACTAACTTCAGAGAATGGTGCTTACAAATCCTAATATTTCTACAGTAACTTTCTCAGTTGAACATCAATGCAAGTAGATTCCAATGGGATATGAAGTGTATTTTGGCATTCATTTTTATTCAACACTGGTACATTATTATTTCTTCACTTTATGCACATCTTAGGATATATATTTCATCCACAAGTTCGCAAATTTTTGGCATTTGTTTCACTTTCCATCACTTCCTGATTCAGAACAAATGTATTCCTCCATGTTTCTTGACTGGTTTTTTCATGAGACTTCTTTCTAAACACATAATTTTCAATTTCCATAATCACTTTTGAAGCAAAACTCACACACCCTTCATGATAAACCATAACCCTAACATTACCATTAGAAGTATAACTGGTTGGAATGAATGATTGTATATCATTATAAGATTCTTAAGATATTTTCAGATATCAATTCAATCCATTATTAAAAGTGAAACTAGTTATATTATTTATTCACAGTATTGACTATTCATGCATTATCTCAATATTTATAGACAGAGGGTACACCTCTTTGTACCACCAATAATAATTTATACATCTTCAAAATATTGCTCTCAGAAATGCTGGAAGATATACTTATGTCACCTGATCTACATATACATGTTATTACAGTAATATTCTGGACGCAAAATGCAAACTACACACTTATGATTGTACAAAACCCTAAATGGAAAGTGAACATGGTTTAATAAAAACATCCATGTCCAGGTTGTCTAATGCTCTCAAATTTTAATCCTATTTGTGACCACATATTTGTTTCTTTTTAAGATTATATATTCAAACTCAACCCTGTTGAAAATGTCTAATCCTATCACTCACTTTATACTTTGCCTGATTTCGTAATGTCTCTATTGATATCTGCTTTCCTACATATTTTTCCCAGTTCATCATTGTGACAGACTCTTCACATGTGCTGATACTTACATTCAATCTCTTAGCGAAACCCTATGACTAAAGAACTTTTGTTCCAAATTCTATACTCATTCTTCTTCATAAACCTACTGACACTCTTCCTAATCGTACTGACTATCCCTTTTTTACTGGATGTTCTCTTCTACATTCAATCATCCAAGGTACAATGTCCTATGCCATTGTATATCGATTCATCTGAGATATCTGTACAGAACGTAAATCAAAGCTAAGTATCCCAATCAAGGGCCCAATGCCCTTCTGGGCTTCAAATCTTACCTAGATTTCTGTTTTCATACATATATTTCCCCTCTATATTCTTATAAATATCACAAGTTCCCATATCATTATTCATCCCACAGATTTTTTCTTAACCAAAATCAAACCTCTTATTTACCCTAACCATAAACTGTTTCCTTAATCTAACTTTACAGAGGAGCAGGCACAGAGTTGGTATTACAATACAGGAATGTGGGGGATCTATCACCTGCTGAGAACCACAAATGTCCATGCAGATATGATCCTTGGAAAAGATGTAGGCCGCAATGAAGGACCTGAGAGAGCAAAACTCAACTTCCATGGTAAACAACCTGGTCAGGAAAAAGGGATGCGTCTGAATCAGCCTCTCTCTTCTTAATGTAGAGAAGATGGACAAAACCAGGCCTGTGTGGAGAGCTGTTCCCAGGTGCTAATGGTTGATATACCATTCTAATTTGTGAAAGTGTCACAGGTAGTAGGGGGAGCCTCCAGTTCATGGGACCCTTGGAAGCAACAGTTAGAACCAAGTTGTTGCCAAGGCAGTGACCTCATTCAGTTCCTGAAGGAAGTGTCCTACCTCATTTCCTTGGTGATGGAACTCTCTGAACTTGGAATCCAAGAAACCAGGCACCCAGAGCCAGACCCAGTCCCAGTCCAAGTGGGCTCACTTGTTTGGATTTACCACAGACAGAGTCAGTCTTTCTTGGTACCTACTGATGTCAGGATGACTACATGCCAGGAGAGCTCTCAAGAGGGGCCTTTCTTGAGAAATCAGGTAGTGTCTCACTGCTGGCTCATGACAACTTCATCAAATTGTCCAAGGAGACCAGATCTGAGACAGGACAGGCAATTTTGTGGGAACATAGTATGGGCCACCAGTCAGAGACCTCTCCGGATAGTTACAGATCTACTTGGGGTAAGGAGGTGCCTTTGTGGGTGTGGGTGTGAGTTTGAGGTTTTGCCTCATGTTCTGAGAATAGGTAGAAAAGGCAGTTTGTTTGGTTTGGAGTGGACTGTGTCTAGTAAGTCGTTTGACAAGACGAGTGTTTCTATGTCTGTGTATCTCACTGTGTCCGTGGTTGTAGACATTAGAAAAGAGAATGCATCAATGGATGTCTCCTGTCTAGTAGAAAGCTTCCCAGCATTCATCATGCCCAGTTGATAATGGACTGTGGCTTGCCTTATGGTTGGGCCAAACCTGCAATCTTCTTAAGTTCCTGTTTTCTTCATGAATTCTGGACACTCTCCAGAATAGGCTCATGGTTTTGTGTCCAAGATATGTACCACCTTCAAGCTCTGTGACATGGCCATGTACTGGATAGCTGAAGTTAATTGGGAGTATCTCAGAAAACTCAGATATCAGTGTGACCAGTAAAGTCTCAATTGAGAAACCCAGCTTTGGGCCTGCTGTTGCCATGAAAGTCAGGTAGGTCTTTGCCTCAGGCCAAACTTTGTGAAGCCTGAAGAAAACAGTTTTCAAATGGAAATGAATGGGCATCACCTGTGGCTCTTTGCTTAATTGCTTTGGTAAGGGATGTGTCTGAATCAGCCTCTTGGCCCTGTGTGAGGCTGTGGCTTATATTCCCAGCACCTGATTGATCTAAAGAAAGATCCAATGTGTGCATCCTAAACCATAATGGCCAAAAGAGCAGTTATTGTTGATGAAGTCTCTCATTCCTCTGTAAGGTTCCTGACTTCTATCAAGTGAGAATAGGGATCCGTTGCGTCAAATGAGTTCTTCTAATCCCTGCAGAGCCTAGCCCATAGGTGCTTGGATGTTGTCATGATGCCAATTCACATAAAGACTCTAAACCCCAGAGTCAGAAGACCTCAAATTGGAGAATCGGAGCTGTATTAAATGCAGGCCTATTTGATCAATCCTGGTTCACAGGAAGGGTGTCCAGGCCACCCTGACTTTAGGCCAATGAGGGGCAAGGGAGGTTATTTTGGACACTGTCTTGGGCTGGGCCCCTCATGGACACCTCCAGCCAGAGGTAATGATGAGTGTGTATATGGAAGAAGATGAGAGACATGTGGGAGTGTTTTGGATTTAATTGTGTTCATTTGGGTGGTGGTTGGAAGAGATGACTGGGTTCACCTGGGCTTGAACTCTGGTGTGATTCCCCTTAGAAACTGATTTCTGAATCTGATCTCAGAGAAGTATTGCCATGAATTTTGTTAGGATTTTAGGAGGCCATGCCTGAGTGTCACCCTTGGAAACTGAGATCAAGGCCCAGGGTGGCTTTCCCCAGAGTGCTGGAAATCAAGCCAGGATATCACATGATTTTATTCGGAAAGACTTGGCAGCCATAGTTGACAGTCAAAACACACATGGAACTAATACTGTATACCCCAATGGGCCTGGCTTCATGTGACCTGTTGACCACTCAAGACATTCCATATGCTGCAGATATAACCTCTTCTAACCTTGAGTTGAGCTGCATTGCTTGTGGTCCTGTCTTTCTTTGTCTTTTCATACAGTTTGCATTTCTTTCTTCTTGGTGAAACTGTTGTGTTATTGAAAATTCCCCCATATATTTATATTGCTCTTGTATCCTTGCAAAGTCTCCCTTGCGGGTGCAGGCGACGGTCTGCCCCTCCTACAATAGGGGCAATGTGCCTTCCAACCCGGCAGGACGCTGGGCTTGTTCTGAATGTCAGTAGCAGGTCCGCCAACCTTACAGGCGTGGGCGGTGGCTCTGCCACTCTGCGGGTGCTGGGCCTGTTCTATCAGTGGGTCAGAGGTCCATCTGCCTTGGAGGCATGGGCGGTGGCTCTGCCCCTCACCCTCTCAATGTGTTTTTAAAGTTAACAAATATGTGAATTCCTGTCTCCATTTCTCTGTAGCCTATTCAGAACATGTATTTTTATATGCACATATAGAATCCTACATGGTATCACACGTACATTCTTGTGAGTTTGGCTGAATTGGCAGATACAAATTGTGAGAAGAGATCCCTCCTCTTAAACGATTTTGGAACTGAAAATTCAACATATGGGTGATCTTCCTAGTTGCAAAACATTACACATAAATCCATGTTCAGTAAAATGAATATTTTTGGATCTGTGGATAATATATATTTCATAGTGAATTTCATTTGGCATATATATTGCTACTTTTTAATGTCTGTGTGTGTTTTGTGTGTGTGTGTGTGTGTGTGTGTGTGTGTATATATATATATATATATATATATATATATATATATATATACACTCTACAGATTATTCAAAATATGAAATATATTTGTCTTATTATACACTCCCTAAATTCATTTATGTTCATGTATGTGGATTAATAATCAACTTTTCACAAGTTTATTCTCAGATAGATTCATCCACCTGAAATACATATTTGTTTCCTAGTACTGAAAACTAACTTCAGTGAATGGTGCATAGAAATCCTAATAATTCTACAGTAACTGACCCAGGTTAGCTTCAATGCAAGTAGATTCCTATGAGACATGATGTGTATTCTGACGTTCATTTTTATTCAACACTGGTACATTACTATTTTATTCAGTTTTTGCACATAATAGGATATATATTTCATCCACAAGTTCACAAATTTATAGGAATTTGTTTCATTTTCAATCAATTCCTGCTTCAAAACACATGTATACCTCCAGGTTTCGTGACTGGTCTTTTAATGAGATTTCTTTCCAAACACATTATTTTCGATTTACATAATCACTTTTGAAGCAAAACTCACACACTCTTTATGAAAAATCATTACCCTAATATTACCATTAGAAGTATAACTGGATGGAATGAATGATTGTATATCAATATGATTTCCTGTATATTTTCAGATATCAATTCAGTCCATTATTGAAAGTTGGAACCAGTTATATTATATATTCACATTATGATCTATTCATTCATTATCTCTATATTCATAGACACCGTGTACACATACTTGTACCAAAGTCTAAATGGAAAGTGAGCATGTATTTCTAAAAACATCCATGTCAAGGTTGCCTAATGCTCTCAAATGTCAATCCTATTGGTGACTAAATATTTGTTTCTTTTGAAGATTAAATATTCAACCTCAACCCTGTTGAAAATATCTAATCCTATCACTCACTACTTTGCCTGATTTCCTAATGTCTCTATTGATATCTGCTTTCCTACATATTTTCCCCAGTTCATCACTGTGACTGACTCTTCACATGTGCTGACATTTACATTCACTCTCTACATGAAACCCTATTGCTAAAGAAATTTTAGTCCAAATCCTATACTCACTCTTGATTCTAAACCTAACGACTATCTTCCTAATCCTACCTACTATCCCTTTTTGAATGGATGTTCTCTTCAACATTCAATCATTCAAGGTACAAGGTCCTATGCCATTGTATACCAATTGATCTGAAACAACTGTGCAGGACTTAATTCAAAGCTAAGCATTTAAATCAAGGGCCCAATGCCCTTCTGGGATTCAAATCTTACCTAGATTTCTGTTTTCATATTTATATTTCAACTATATATTCTTATAAATATACCAGGTTCCAAATACCATTATTCATCCCACAGAATGATTCCTAACACAAATGGAACATGTTATTAACCCTAACAATACACTGTTCACTCAATCTAATTTTACAGATGAGCAGGGACAGAGTTTGTCTTACAATACAGCAATGTAGGGTATCTACCACCTGCTGAAAATCTCAAATGTCCAAGCAGAAATGATCCCTGGAGAAGACGTAGGCAGCTATGAAGGACCTGAGAGAGCAAAAGTTATCTTCCATGGCAAAAAAAAATGTCAGGATGAAAGGATGTGTCTGAATCAGCCTCTCTCTTTTCAATGTAGAAAGGATGGTCAAAACCAGGCCTGTGTGGAGAGCTGTTCCCAGGAGCCTATGTTTGATATACCATTCTAACTTGTGAAAGTGTCAGAGAAAGTAGGGGCAACCTCCATCTCATGGGACCCTTGGAAGCAACTGTTAAGACAAAGTGGTTGTCAAGGCAGTGGCCTCATTCAGTTCCATAAAGAAGTGACCTACCCCACTTTCTTGGTGAGGAAACTCTCTGAACTTGGAATCCAGGAAACCAGGCACCCAGAGCCAGTCCAAGTCCCAGTTCCAGTGGGCTCACTTGTTTTGATTTACCAAGGACAGAGTCAATCTTTCTTGGTACCTACAGATGTGAGGAAGGCCAAATGCCAAGAGAGCTATGAAGAGCGGGCCTATCCTGAGAAAGCAGGAAGTGGTTCACTGCTGGATCCTGACAACTTCACAGAGATGGCCAAGGAGACCATATCTGAGACAGGACAGGTTATTTCATTGAAACATAGAATGGCCCACCAGTCAGAAGACACTCTGGGTAGTCACAGACCTACTTGGGAAAGGAGGTGCCTTTGTATGTGTGGGTGTGGGTTTGTGTTTTTTTCTCATGTTTTGAGAATAGGTAGGAAAGGTGGTTTGTTTGGTTTGGAGTGGACTGTTTCTAGAAAGTCATTTGACAAGGCGAGTGTTTCTATGTAAATGTATCCCACACTGTCCGTGGTTGTAGACATGTGAAAGAGAATGTAACAATGGATATGTCCTATCTAGTAGAAAGCTTCCCAGCATTCATCCTACCCAATTTGTGAATGGATTGCAGCTTGCCCTATAGATGAGCAACCCCTACTATCTTCCTAAGTTTCTGTTTTCTTCCCGCATTCTGGCCACTATTCAGAATAGGCTTATGGTTTTGTGTCCAATATATGTACCACCTCCAAGCTCTGTGACATGACCATATAATGGATAGCAGAATGGAATGGTGAGCATCACAGAAAACGCAGATATCAGTGTGACCAGGAAAGTCTCAGTGGAGAAACCCTGCTTTGGACCTTTTGCTTACCTACTGTTCTGTTGCCCTGAATTTCAGGAAGGTCTTTGCCTCAGGCCACCCATTTGTGAAACCTTAAGAAAACCATTTTCAAATGGAAATGAGTGGGCATCACCTGTGGCTCTTTGCTTAATTGCTTTGGAAAGGGATTTGTCTGAATAAGCCTCTTGACCCTCTGTCAGGCTATGGCTTAGATTCTCAGCACCTGATGGATCTAAAGAAAGTTACCACGTGTGTATCCAAAACCAAAATGGTAAAAATATCGGTCATTGTGGATGAAGTCTCTTGCTTTCCTCTGTTAGGTTCCTGACCTCAATCAAGTGAGAATAGGGATCCTATGGGGTCAAATGAGTTATTCAAAGCCCTGCAGAGTTGCTTGGTTTTTCTCATGACTCCAATTCACATAAAGAATCTAAACCCCACAGTCAGAATGCCTCAAATTTGAGAAGCAGAACAGTATTAAGGGCAGGCCTATTTGATCACTCCTGGTTCACAGGAAGTGTGTCCAGGCCACCCTGAAGTTTGGCAAATGAGGTGCATGGGAGCTCATTTTGGACACTGTCTTGGGCTGTGCCCCTCATGGAATACTCCAGCCAAAGGTTATGATGAATGTCTATATGGAAGAAGTTGAGTGCCATGTGGGAGTGTTTTGGTTTTAATTGTGGTCATTTGTGTGGTGGTTGGAAGAGATGACTTGGTCCACCTGGGCTTGAACTCTGGTGTGATTCCCCATAAGTCTGAGTTCTGAAACTGATTTCAGACTAGTATTTCCATGAATTGTGTTGGGATTTTAGGAGGCCATGCATGAGAGTCACCCTTGTAAACTGAGTTCTAGGCCCATGATGGCTTTCAAAATCACACTTGGAATCTCATCCAGGATATCACATGATTTTATTCCTAAAGAGTTGGCAGCCATAGTTAAGAGAGAAAACACACATGGATCTCACATTGTAGACCTCAATGGGCCTGGCTTCATGTGACCTTTTGGCCCCTATTTGGGAATCCTTGCCTGTGAGAGTTCTCCAGAGCTTTCTTTCAAATGAGCTTTCTCAAAATTTTATGGTTCCTGGATGAATGGGAAACCCACAGTGCCTCCAACTTCATCCTTGAAAATGGCTAGATAAATATCATGAAATTTTGGACATTCCCATGACCAGGGGGCACTAGAAAAACTTTCGATGTTCTATTGCTGATCATGAGTGTACCAGACAGTGCCTTGATTGACGGGGTTTCAAGAAAATGGTGTAGAACAGAGATGCCAGTAAGTTGGAGCCTTCTGAGTAATGGGCCAAGAGCAGTGGTGTGCGGGTGTGTGATAATACATCTGTGTTGTGGCCATCTAGATCTGCCATTGGCTTTCAAATGGCTTGTGACTGACATGGTGCAGCCAGCAGACCTTTATATGAAAAGGCATCGTGTTATATGGAGACAATTCTGGGCAATGTTGAGAATCAGGTTGCTATGGACAAGGGGGCAAGCTATGTGGGATAGAAGCCTGACTGGTGCATTCTCCTGTAGACACTGATCCACCACACATAACAGAATTCCCTCCAACACGGGGACGATTTCAACTCCTTCTATTTCGTGAAACAAATAACAAACTCCCAGTGTATCAGCAAGAAAGACCATGAAAAGTGGAGGATGACTAAAGGGCTTCACAGTCCACACGGGGAGACATTTATCCCCAATGGCCTTAGTTTACCTACAAAAAGAGAATTAATCTCTGCTGTGCCATGTTCATTGGAAAATAAGAAAACATGTCCTCCAGGTCACATAGATGCAGATCCAGCTTTGATGGTCTCACTACAAAGGAAACTAAAGCTCCTGACAACAACATATATTTCAAGTGCCCAACCTCAGAGGCAGTTACTCAAGAAGTCTTTAGGCCAGCAGAACTCCATGTTTGTGGAGCGTTTACCCTGTCCCTTACTTTTGGAAACTCCTTTACCACCCCCAAGGTTTTGAACTCCTGAGCATTTTCCATTCCAGATATGTATTCACAGATTTTCTAATTCTTCTCCTCTAATTATGTCTTACTTTGGGCCAAGGTAATGTGAAGGCATTGTTCTGGATGAGAGTGGGAAGTTTTTTGTGTAGCACATACATGCATACACATTCAATTCATTTTCCTATTTTCTATTCGTAATACTGAATCCCTGACACGAAACCATACCCTACTAGACTCTGACTACTAATCCTAATATGGTGGAGAAAAATAACCCAAACAGAATAGAAATACATGCAGTTCAGAGGAGGCATGGTGTATAGTTGGACTTGCCTTTTGTGTGATGAAGGCTTGGTGTTATAAATCTAGTCAATTTTTTATTGAAATAGTTCTCTATGTGTTTTTAAATTTAACAAATATGTGAATTCCTGTCTTCCTTTCTCTGTAGCCTATTCAGCACATGTATTTTTATATGCACATATAGAATCTTTCCTGGTATCACACGTACATATTTGTGAGTTGGCTGACTTGTCAGATACAAACGGTTAGAAGACATCACTCCTCCTAAACGCTGTTCGAACTGAAAATCCAACCTGTGGGTGAGCTTCCTATTTGAACAACATAAATCCATGTTCTAAAATGAATATTTTTGCATCTGTGGATGATATATATTTCATGGTGAATTTCGATTGGCATACATAATGCTACTTTTTAATGTCTCTGTTTGTGTGTGTATTTATATGTATATATACATATATACATATATATGTATATATATATATATGTATTCACTCTCCAGATTTTTCAAAATATGAAATATATGTGTCTTACAATACTCTCCCTAAATTCATTCATATTCACGTATGTGGATTTATAATCATCTTTTCACAAGATTATTCTCAGAAATATTCATCCACCTGAAATACATATTTGTTTTTTTCTAGTACTGACAACTAACTTCAGGGGATCATATGATGGTGGCAATGGGACTTCATCATCCCCATGTGCCGCATCACTGTGCGGGAGAATGACGAGTTAGAATGGCTAAAAGCTATCTTGTTAGGAATTTTCAGCAAAATTGGGGTGCTCAAAACCTAGAGGAAGGATTTCCATCGCAGGCAAATCAGCTACGGGGGCTGAAACGCGAGTGATTTGTCCGCAGGAAGGGTCACGCTGCTTATTCAGCAAATCACCCTGTGGCTAGAATCTGCTGTGCGCACTGGGAAACGACCAGATAGCAATGCAAAGATACAGTGCTGCGGATTCTGCGGGCTCCTGCCAGCTGTGCAATCACTGTGGTCAGTGCTGAATTCTGGGCTTGAGACGGGGGAAGGAAGCGGTCCAATTCGGTTCTCCACACCGGTCATACGACAGAAGAAGCCAGCGGCCATCATCTTGGAGAGCTGACATCACCATCGCTGTTTTCGACTGATCGCATCTCATTCAGATATAGAACAGGTAATTTCAGGCTGCCATTCACCTGCATCTCGCAGACAAATTACTCAGGCTCAGTGCTAAAGAACCCACAGAAATTTCTTCTTAGAGCCTGCTCCTATCAAAACATACACCGAGCATGGAGCGGCCAAATTCTGGCTCCTGGAACTGCTCTGGCCCAGGGCTAAAGAACCCGCAGAAACTGCTTCTCAGTCCGGGTCCTGCTGAATACTGTGGAGGTAAATACCAACCGATCCTTCATAGGTGGTGGCAACAGGATTGAGATGGGGCTTGTGAGGGCCAGTCAGGACTCACCCGTTGCTTTGGTCACCCGGCAAATGGAACGAAATGCTGCCATTCGCATGGGATACCAACATGGCAGAGATCTGATGTCATCACAAAGCGGTGGAGGAGATAACTTCATCAATACCAGTGATGACAGAAAGAGTTGGTCTGTTGGTGAAGAAAGTAACTCACAAACACCCAAGTCTCTCTCACTTTGTCATCAAGCCAGAGGGGCAGAGCAGAGCCGCCGCCTGCACCTGGAAGAGGCCCGGCGACCCACCGGCGTGGTAGTCACGTCACCACAATTCTCGTAGGGGCAGAGCATTGTCGTTGCCTGTGCCCAGAACAGGACCAGTGACCCGCAGGCGTGGTAGTCACGTCACCCCAATTGGAGTAGGGGCAGAGTAGAGCCGCAGCCCGAGCCCGCGAAGTAGTCAGACCTGCAACGGACCTGCGGAACAGGCCCAGCAGCCTGCCAGCATGGTAGACACATCACCCCAATTGGAGTAGGGGCAGAGCAGAGCCGCTGCCCGTGCCCGCAAGGTAGGCAGACCTGCGACCGACTGGCAGAACAGGCCAGGCGGCCTGCCGGCATGGTAGACACGTCACCCCAATTGGAGTAGGGGCAGAGCAGAGCCGTCGCCCACGCCCGGAACAGGCCCAGTGGCCTGCCGGCGTGGTAGTCCCGTCACCCCAATTGGAGTAGGGGCAGAGAAGAACCAATGCCCATGCCCGGAACAGGCCCAGCGGCCCGCCGGCGTGGTAGACACGTCACCCCAATTAAAGTAAGGGCAGAGCAGAGACGCCAACCGTGCCTGCAAGGTAGCCAGACCTGCGACCGACCGGCAGAACAAGCCCAGGGATCCGACTACTAATCATAATATATGGAGAAAAATAAACCAAACAGAATAGAAATACAAGCAGTTCAGAGGAGGCATGTTGTATAGTTGGTGTTGCCTTTTTCATGATATAGCGTAGGAGTTAGAAATCTACTCAATTATTGGTTGAAATAGTACTCCATGTGTTTTTAAACTTAACAAATATGTGAATTCCTGTTTCCCTTTCTCTGTAGCCTATTCATCACATGTATTTTAATATGCACATATAGAATCCTACCTGGTGCCACACGTACATTCTGGTGAGGTGGCTGACTTGGCAGATACAAATTGTGATAAAAGACCACTCCTACTAAACGCTGTTGGAATTGAATATTCAACCTATGGGTTAGCTTCCTAGTTGAACAACATTATACATAAATCTATTTTCACAAAAATGAATACTTTTGGATCTGTGGATTATAGATATTTCATGATGAATTTCGATTGGTGTATATATTGCTACTTTATAATCTCTCTGTGTGTGTGTGTGTGTATAAATATACACTCTACAGATTTTTCAAAATATGAAATATATGTGTCTTATTATACAATCCCTAAATTCATTCATATTCATGTATATGGATTTATAATCAACTTTCACCTGGTTATTCTCAGAAATATTTATCCACCTGAAATACATATTTGTTTCTTAGTACTAAAAACTAACTTCAGTGAATGGTGCATACAAATCCTAATATTTCTATAATAACTGACCCAGTTTAACATCAATGCAAGTAGATTCCTATGGGACATGATGTGTATTTTGATGTTCATTTTTATTCAACACTGGTACATAAATATTTCTGCAGTTTATGCACATCATAGGATATATATTTTATTCACAAGTTAGCAAATTTATAGGCATTTGTTTCACTTTCAATCACTTCCTGCTTTAGAACCCACTAATTCCTCCATGTTTCTTGCCTGGTCTTTTCATAAGACCTCTTTCCAAACATATTATTTTCAATTTCCATAATCACTTTTGAAGCAAAACTCACAGACCATTCATGATAAACCATAATCCTAATATAACCAACAGATTTATAACTGATTACAATGAATGATTGTATATCAATATAAGATTCCTTATATATTTTCAGATATCAATTCCATCTATTATTTAAAGTGGAACCAGTTATATTATTTATTCACAGAATGGTCTATTCATACATTATCTCTATATTCATAGACACAGGGTACACCTCTTTGTACCCCCAATACTAATTTATACGTCTTCAAAATACTGCTCTCAGAAATGGTGGAAGAAATACTCATGTCATTTGATCTACATATACATTTTGTCACAGTAATATTTAGGACACAAAATGCAAAGTTCACTCTTCTGATTGTACCAAAGCCTAAACGGAAATGAGCATGCATTACTAAAAACATCCATGTCCAGGTTGCCTAATGCTCTCAAATGTCAATCCTATTAGTGACTACATATTTGTTTCTTCATAAGATTATATATTCAACCTCAACCCTGTTGAAAATGTCTAATCCTATCACTCAATTTATACTTTGCCTGATTTCCTAATGTCTCTACTGATATCTGCTTTCCTACATATTTATCCCAGTTCAATATTGTGACTGACTCTTCACATGTGCTGACATTTACAGTCACTCTAGCCGAAACCCTATTGCTAAAGAACTTTTGGTACAAATCCTATACTCACTCTTCTTTCTGAAGCTACCATCTTTCTTCAAAATCCTACCGACTATCCTACTTTGAATGGATGTTCTCTTTGACATTCATCTTTCAGAATGATTCCTAACCAAAATCGAACATGTTATTAACTCTAACCGTACACTGTTCCCTCAATCTAACTTTACAGAAGAGCAGGGACAGAGTGTTCTTAAAATACAGGAATGTAGGGTATCTTCCACTTTTTGAGAACCTCAAAGGTCCATGCAGAAATGATCCCTGGAGAAGATGTAGGCATCTATGAGTGACCTAAGAGAGCAAAAGTCTTCTTCCATTGCAAAAAACCTGTTCAGGATGAAGGGTTGTGTCTGAATCAGCCTCTCTCTTCTTAATGTAGAGAAGATGTACCAAAGGAGGCCTGTGTGGAGAGCTGTTACAGGGTGCCAATGGTTGATATACCATTCTAACTTGTGAAACTGTCCCAGGTAGTAGGGGCAGCCTCCATCTCATGGGACTCTTGGAAGCAGCTGTTAGGACAAAGTGGTTGCCCAGGCAGTGACCTCATTCACTTACTGAAGGAAGTCACCTCACCTCTCTTCCTTGGTGATGGAACTCTCTGAAATTGGGATCCCAGAAGCCAGGCACCCAGAGCCAGTCCCAGTACCAGTCCCTGTAGGCTCACTTGTTTGAATTCACCAAGGACAGAGTCAGTCTTTCTTGGTGCCTACTGATGTGAGGTTGGCCTAATGCTAGGAGAGCTCTGAAGACAGGCCTTTCCTGAGAAAAAGTCAGTTGCTCACTGCAGTCTCCTGACAAATTCACAGAGTTTGCCAAAAAGACCAGATCTGAGACAGGACAGGCCACTACGAGGGAAAATAGTATGGCCCACCAGTCAGAGGACACTCCAAATAGTCACAGACCTACTTGGGGGAAGGAGGTGCCTTTGTGGTTGGGGGTGTGGGTTTGTGGTTTTGTCTCATGTTCTGAGTATTTGTAAGAAAGGCAGTTTGTTTGGTTTGGAGTGAACAGTTTCTTGTAAGTCATTTCACAAGGCAAGTGTTTCTATGTCTGTGTATCCCACTGTGTTCGTGGTTCTAGACATTGGAAAAGAGAATGCGTCAATAGATGTGTCCTGTCTAGTACAAAGCTTCCCAGCATTCAACCTGCCCAATTTATGAATGGACATCGGCTTGACTTATGGATGGGCAACACCTCTTATCTTCCAAGGTTCCTGTTTTCTTCCTGAATTCTGGCACTCACCAGAATAAGTTCATGGTTTTGTGTCCAAGGTATGAACCACCTCCATGCTCTGTGAAATGGCCTTGTACTGGATAGCTGAAGGAAATGGCGAGAATCTCAGAAAACTCAGATATTAGTCTGACCAAGAATGTCTCCGTGGAGAAACCCTTCTTTGGCTATTTGCTTACCTATGGTTCTGTTGCCCTGAATGTCAGGAAGGTATTTACCTCAGGCGACACCTTAGTGAAGCCTGAAGAAAACAGTTTTCAAATGGAAATAAATGGGCATCACCTGTGGCTCTTTGGTTAATTGCTTGGGAAAGGGATATGTCTTAATAAGTCTCTTAGCCATGTGAGTGGCTGCAGCTTAGATTCTCAGCATCTTATGGATCTTAAGAAAGATCCCATGTGTGCATCCAAAACCAAAATGGCCAAAAGAGAAGTCATTGTGGATGAAGTCTCTCACCTTCCTCTGTAAGGTTCCTTACTTCCATCAAGTGAGAATAGGGATACTTTGTGTCAAATTAGTTCTTCAAAGCCCTGCAGAGGCTAGCTAATAGGTGCTTGGGGTTTCTCATGACTTCAATTCACATAAAGAATCTATTCCTGTCTGTCATAGGCCTCAAATTGGAGAAGCAGAGCAGTATTAATGGTATTTCTATTTGATCACTCCTGGTTTACAGGAAGGGTGTCCAGGCCACCCTGACTTTAGGCAAATGAGGGGCAAGGGAGCTTATTTGGACGCTCTCTTGGGCTGTGCCCCTCATTGAAACCTCCATCCAGAAGTTATGATGAGTGTCTTTATGGAAGAAGTTGAAGACCATGTGGGAGTGTTTTGGTTTTAATTGTGGTCATTTGTTTGGCGGTTTGAAGAAATGACTGTGTCCACCTGGGCTTAAACTCTGGTGTGATTCCTCTTAGAGACTGATTTCTGGAAGTGAACTCAGAGAAGAATTGCCATGAATTGTGTTGGAATTTTAGGAGGCCACACATGAGACTCCCCCTTGAAAACTGAGATCTAAGCCCTGGTTGGTTTTCTAGAGAGCACTGGGAATCTCAGCCAGGATATCACATGATTTTATTCTGAAAGACTTGGCAGCCATAGTTGAGAGTCAAAACACACATGGACCTCACATTGTAGATCTCAATGGGCCTGGCTTCATGGGACCTTTTGGCCATTCTTTTGGATTCCTTGCCAGTGAGAGTTCTCCAGAGATTTCATTGAAATGAACTTCCTCACCATTTAATGGTTCCTGAAAGAATTGAAACCCACAGTGCCTCCAACTTCATCCTTGAAAAACGACTAGATAAATACCATGAATTTTTTTTAATTCCCATGACCATGTGGCACGGGAGAAACTTTTGATGTCCTGTTGCTGATCAAAAGTGTACCAGACAGTGCCTTGATTGACTGGGTTTCATAAAAATGGTGTATAACAGAGATGCTAGTTAGTTGGAGCCTGCTGAGTAGTGGGGCCAGAGCTGTGGTGTGCAGGTGTGTGATGAAATATGTGTGGTGGGGCCATGTGAATCTACCATTGGCTTCCAAATGGCTTGTGACTGACATTTTGCAGCCAGAAGACCCTTGCATGTAAAGGCATCTTGTTACCTGCAGAGTATTCAGGGCAATGTTCAGAATCAGGTTGCTTTGGTCAAGGGGGCAAGCAATGTGGGATAGAAGTCTGGTTGGTGCATTCTCCTGTAGACCCTGACTCACAACACGTGACAGAACTCCCTCCAGCACTGTGTCCCAGTTGAACTCCTTGTATTTCATGAAGCAAATACCAAACTCCCAGTGCAGCAGCAAGAAACACCACGAAAATTTGAGGATGACCAAATGGCTTCACAGTCTACACTGGGAGACTTTTAGCCCCCCGTGGCAACCGTTTACCTACAAAGAGAGAATTCAGCACTTCTGCCTCATGTCCACTGGAAAATTAAAAAAAAACATGTCCTCCAGGTCACATATATGCAGACCCAGTCTGAGGGTCTCACGACAAAGAAAGCTAAAGCTCCTGACAACAACATATATTTCAAGTGCCAAACTCAGAGGAAGTTTCTCAAGCAGTCTTTAGGATTGCAGAGTTCCATGTTTGTGGTATTTTTACCCTGTTTCTTACTTTTGGAATCTCCTCTACAACCTCCAAAGATGTGAACTCCTGAACATTATCCATTGCAGATATGTATTCACAGATTTTCTAACTTTTCTCTTCTAATTGTGTCTTACTTGGGGCGAAGGTAATGTCAAGGCATTGTTCTGAATGAGAGTGGGAAGATTTTTGTGTAGCACATATTTGCATACACTTTGGATTCATTTTCCAAATTTCCATTTGAAATACTAAATCCCTGACTGTCAGGGGTAGAAGGAATTTCTCCTTCATAGAATAGCCTGACACTTACAAGAAACAGCCCCCTTGGAGACATCCTGCCTAGTAGATATCCTGTAACCATCTGTCTCCCTGAGACATCTTGGGGCCATCTGTCTTACTGAAACATCCTGAGGTTATCTCACCTTTTGAAGACATCCAGGAACTGCCAATAAGAGAGCTTTCCCATACCCAGTATATAAATACCCCTGTGTGAACAATAAAATTTTGCAGCTTGATCAAAACTCCTGTCTTGCTGTCATCTCTCGTGTCTCTTGTCCCTTCATTACTCCCCATCTAGGTTCACCACCCCCGTTGATGTGTCCTGCTGGCCGGGATATCAGGAACCCACCTACTGGGTCTCGAGCCTTTGACTGATGGGGAACCCTGTCCTCAGGGAAAAAAAAAAAAACTTAAAAAAGAGGAGCTTGCGATCGCCTCAGCAGACACCACCGATAGACAGATCCAGGAGGAGAGTGGGGATGACACATGGTGAGTGACCCACCATGGGACAAGCAGTTTTGTCACATGATTTGTTTTTGTCAGGGCTCAAGGAGGCCCTCAAGACATAGGGGGCACATGTTAAGAAAAAGGACTTAAAATTATTCTTTTCATACATAGGAGTATTGTGTCCATGGTTTCTCCTTGAAGGGACCATTGATGGTAAAAAATGGCTTAGAGTAGGAGACTGTGTAAACCATTTTTTTATTGTTGTTGAAGAAAAATTCCTAGAACAAAGGCATATTAGACCTTTTGTAGACATTAATATTTTATTAGATTTTAAAACACCTAGAAAAATTTGTAAGTTTAAATTTAAAGACATTTATATTTATCTGTTTATCCAATTTAAATTAAACCATTTAAATCACGTGAATTAAAGATCTTTGGATCCACTTTGAAATAGTAAGCGTGCCTTAATTTGATTTTAATTGAAGTCAGTGGTCTTTTCTTGCATCCTGGTCTAATATTTTGTAGTTTCCCAGCGAGATGACATTGCCCCAATAGATCACAAGACCAGACTACTGGAAATTCTGAAGCTGGCCTTCCCTCCAGGGCTCCGGCATGGAGAGGCAATTTCCAAGGCCTTGGTGTGAGATTTTGGTCCAGGGAGCACTGCAGTGAACCACCGCACTAAAACTATTAGCAAGCACATGGTGGAGAAGGCCTCCATAGGTAAGTGGCGCCTATATAACATCTGATATCAGGTTAAGGGAGATCTCTTCTGATGACAGAGATGTGTCCTGGGGAGACACACATATACTCCTGTCTGGTACAGTAACGAGAATCATTCTGTCCTCTGTTCTGTTCTGTAGGGAATTCCTCTGAAAGCATAGAGAGGTGCCAATGGGCACGCAGGAGCTCCTATCCCAGAGCTTTAGCAAGACGTTGCATAGCTCCTCTGTTTTTCTGTTTCTGCGCTGGTTTTCTGTTTTTTTTTTTTTTTTTGTGTGTGTGTGTGTGTGTTTTGTTCTGTGTTTCATATGTTTTTTTTTTTTTTGGTTTGTTTTAGTGTGTTTTGTTGTGTGATTTCTGTGGTAAAAACTTAAGTGAAAATGGGTAATAAAGCAAGTAAACTGACACCCATTTGGACTGTGTTTTAAAGAACTGTGATGAACTTTAACACCCTTTGTTAAGCAGGATGAGAGAAGTCCCTAGCTGGCTACCTGGAGCACACCCACTGCAGAGGGCAATGCCTGCTGGGGACCTAAGAACTGAGTATCTCCCAGGTTAACACGTGAAACTCCTTAAAACCCCTTGTCCCTTCAGATCAAGAGAATCACAACGATTGTGCAGAGACCCCTGTTTTTCTTTTTTGTTAGCAAAGCAGTAAATCTCCCTTTTTCTTTTTCTGAAAGCCTGTCCTCATTATTAAATTGGTATTAATTGGCTTCAAAATCAGGAACCAAACTTTAAGTTACAATTTTTGGTACCCCCCCCAACCCGGAACTTTTTGAGAGCTGACTACTGAAATGTTAGGAGATGGAGCGTGCTTGGGGTGGAACAGAATCATAGGAGTTAATCCTGTAAGTGAAAGGAGGGACTGAGGGACTTCCAGCAGCTGCCCAAGCCCTGTTGCTTCAGAGAATTACCTACTTCCTTCCCTGCACTGTAAGGATTTTGCCATCTCTGTATTCTTAAAAAAGAGAAAAAGAAAAAGGGGACACTAAATACAGTAAAGTCACCATGGAGACCCTTGATTTTACATTTCAGGTTGTCCCTCTGTGAAAACATCTGGTTCCCTTGTGGGGAAATCTGTGGTGCCACTGGTATAGGAGATTTTTCTCTTATCTGCTCTGGTTTAAAGGCTTCTGTCTGTGAGCCATAGTCTGGAGCTCCTTTCAGTCTGTCTTGTGTCTTTGTTTCTGGCCCTTTAAGACATGTGCAATAATGTGTTGATATTATAAATTGTTTCTTGGGAATGATCTTAGCTGAATGTGTGTCTAAATGATGATGTTTTATTGTAACAATCTGGCATCTGAATGGGTTTTTGAAGCATTGCACAATCTTGCAGTTAAAAGTCGGGTTTAGGTAATTGTTTAGTTTATGATTTCAGATAATTCATGCCAGAGAACTTAAATACTTAGGATGGAAAACTAAAGAACTCTACTTCCAAGTTGGCAAGTAACTTCCCAATCATTCAGGCTTTTTTTTCACCAATTTTTAATTGGGTAGCCTGGGAAAATGTCACTGTGTGTACCGGTGCATTAATTTGGACAAAGATAGTAAATCATAGTATGGTATCTGTTGACAAAACAAGATATAAAGATGTAAAATTTTGTAAACTGTGGCTTAAACTTGTATCATAAAATTTTGTGAATTGTGTCTTAAAATTGTATTATAATTTTCAACATCTGAACCTGAAAATTATGGTTGAAATGCCTTAGGCCTGAGGTGTCTGCTCAGAATAGCAGCTTTTCCCTGCTCCTTCCAGACCTCAGCCAGGACTTATGTTGAAATGCAAATGAAAGAAGCCTGCAAGCTCAGTAGGAGAGTGATCTGAGGGCTAAAAAAAAATTAAATTGTATGGTATTTACTAATTAATGGCCAGTCAATTTTTCTAGGACTCTTATTTTTTTCCTTAGATGCTTTATTTTTTTTTTTTTTTGAGCTCATGATTTTGATCCTAAAGACCTAGGATGATGTTTTTCTGATCAGTTCTATCTTTGACTAACTGTGTAGTTTTTGAAACATTGCAATGGATATTTCACCTACAAAAAGCTACAAGGCCTTTACTATTATTATGTGTGCACAATTTTGTTATGTGTTGTATGTCTAAATATTCATATGTCCGTATATCATTATTATGATACACAAATTAACATTTATAAAGAGCACTCATTAAAACAAAAATGCTCATAAAAACAAATTTTAAAAAATGGATCCAAAGATCTTTAATTCAAGTGATTTAAATAGTTGAATTTAAATTGGATAAAGAGATAAAAATAAATGTCTTTAAATTTAAGCTTATAAGTTTTTCTAGGTGTTCAAAAATCTAATAAAATATTAATGTCTACAAATGTTCTAATATGCCTTGGTTCTAGGACTTTTTCTTCAACAAAAAAATGGTTTACACTGTTCAATACATTTGACGAATATATTGATAAATAAGTAAAGTAAATTTGATATGGGATTACTCATTTATGGGTACTTTTGTTAGATATCTGATTGATTTACTAAGGTCTGTATAAGTTTGTACTAAAGTCTGTATAAGATTGTAGTAATCAGTGATGTGTTAAAGAGACAAAAATTTCTTAAAACATAAGTTTACCCATAACATTGTGTTTATTAAGTTTTATTTTTTCTAGAGCAAGCAACCATAAAAATTAAACAACTGATTAAATAAGAACTGTTATTTTAGAGCACTGTACTGCCATTTATTTAAAAGCTAAACTTGGTTAATGTAGAAACTTCAATGTAATTGTGATGCTATTAATGTGCTCATATCTTTCAGGTATACGAATCTGTAAGGTAGAAACTTTAAAAGAGCATTATTTCAAGCTGGTGTTCTGAAGTTGTATGGTAAAAAAAATATATTGGTCATTCATTTACCTCTTATCAATAAGATATGTAAAGTTGTATGTTACTTTTTACATTGGGGAACAATTTAAATGTATTTTTATGTTAATGAGAGTCTAATCTATGTAAAGGTTAAAAACTTTCAGCCTTTCTTAAATTCATGTTTTAAATGTGATATCATATGGTGTTAACTAATGTTCATGTGACCTCAAATAATTTATGTAATCTTTGTAAAATGATATTTAAAAAAACAAAGATCATCTTTAGAAGTAAAATACTTAAGATTTATAAAGAGCCCTGCCTTACCTGAGATAAGGCTCTGTGTTCCATCTTACTATATGTGAGAATGACTACAAAAGCAGTAGGTCAGATATTATTTCATTTAAAGTTATGTTCAAAAGTTGTTTTTTTTTCTGTCAAGATTTCTAGGATCTCAAACAGGGGATATAATGTATAACTCAGCTAAAAACTTCAGGGTAGCTATTACACGAACTAAGTATTTTTACTCTTGTTAAAAAATTTTATTTTGTAATTTCCTTATAAGTGATCTAAAGATTCCTTGTTAGTGTTTTACAGAAGTGTTGCTTTAAGAACACAACATGGGTTAATTTAAGATAATAAGTCATCACCTACAAGACAGACAGAATAATACAGATCCCAATTAATAAAAAAGATAAATAATTATAAAGTTATAAAGCCCAGTACTCTTAATATAAGGCTGTTAAAATTTATTTGCTGGATGATTAAGATTAGGATTTAAAATTAAAGTTACATGAAAAGGGACAAGAAAACCAATATTTGGCTCTTGCCCTCTGAGTCAGTCTGAATCCAGGGAACAAGGGACTTCTCAAAGAGCTTTGAAACTCTGGGCCTTATATCTTCCCAATTAGGGAGATTAATGAGACCCCTGGAGAACAGAAAGCTAATCAGTGCATTTGCTAAGAAGAGGAGAGTCATCAGAGAAGGGAGACATCCCTGATGCTTCCGAGGGTAGCCACATGGTCAAGCAAGACCTAGACCCACCTAGCCCAAATGGCACTAGCAGAACTGAGAAGCTGCTCTCAAGTTTCCCCAGGAATGACTCCCATAAAAGCTCAGCTGACTGTTAACAATAGATAGAAACAAAAGTCAGTTTGACTGTTTCATCTTAAACACTTAGCAAAGACAGTTAAAACCAAAATAAAGCCATTCTTGGGCATTTTAAATAATAATAATAATAATAATAATAATAATAATAATAATAATAATTTTTTATACACTTTATTTTAGCCTCCCAAAATAAGTAAGACTGGAGGCTACAAAGAAGGATTCCCAGAAAGGCATGCCTGATAACTATAAAAAGAGACTATCAAGAGGAGCTGCCAGAGGCAGAAATTTTTAGTTTAAGGCCTACAGATATTCCTAACCTACAGGTAGGGTTGGTTTTTTCTAGTACGATTCTCCAACCCTGAGTAACAGAATTAAAGGTTTCTCTATTATACACAGAGGTCATACTAGTAAAAGGATTTTGCAAGATCAGATGATATTAAATTATTAAACTGTATCTTATGGAGAGGGATAACTGTAACACTAAATGTTAAATATTAAGTTGACAGTCCTGATAACTGGGAATATTAAAGCCTGCTGAGGGAACTTCTATACAGTGACATGTTCCAGCTGCTGCAACATTTTTTCAGTACTCATGGTTCTTGTTTCTCACACAGAAGAACCCATCCCCAGATGAATTTACAACCTGTTCTTCCCCAACCAGACTTCAAAACGAACTGATTTCTAAAAGGCAACTCATGTCCCTCAACTGACTTCTAAAAGGCAACTCATGTCCCTTATACTGTGCCCACTCACGTCACTCTCTCTCAGCTCAGAAGAAGCCAAAATGAGTGATGCCTCTCGTCTTACAACTATGGAGCCAAAAATAAATAGACAATCAATATAAGTAATTAATTAAGTCAGGTAAAACCAGGAATCTAATTTTGGGTGAGTTCTAAAAATTTGGAGACTGTTACCTGAGGGATTAAAATTCCCTCATTGCTCTTCCCCTACCCTATCAAAGATTTGGAAGGGACACATTAAAAAAGGGGGAATGATAAACCCAACCTGATCATTTATTAAAATTGGAAGCCATCTTGCCACAAAGTCATGAAAAGATAATTTTGCTTTCCAATAAATTACTGCAAATTCTGAACCTGCTTGGAAAGCCTGCCCGTGCCTTGAACTCACCCATGCCTGGCTCTCTGACCAGATAGCAGCCCTCTCTGAAAATTTAGTGACACCTCAAAAATATTGGCCTTCTCTGGCCAGACAACGACTCTCGTGAGTCTCTAATGGTCCTCATAAATTCTGATGATGGGGCCAGCAAAAAAAAAAAAAATTGTAAACTAGCAATAGCGTGATGCTTCTCCGAGTTCTGTTATCTCTAACCCCTCTTTTGTGTAACTTACTGGACTATAAAGCTGGGCTGTAGGAAAGGTGGGGTTGCTGTCTTGTTTCCGCCATTTTGAGAGGGATAGGCAGCTCAGCCAGTGGAAATAATAAGCTTGCTTTAATTTGATTTTAATTGGAGTCAGTGGTCTTTTCTCGTGTCCTGGTCAAACAGGTAAACACTCCAGAAACATGGAGCTCTGCCAGCCTAAAACTTATTGAGAAACTGCCCCTGACCTTGGGCACTTGAAATATATGTTGTTGTCAGGAGCTTTAGCTTCTTTGTAGTGAGACCATCAAAGCTGGGTCTGCATCTATGTGACCTGGAGGACATGGTTTCTTATTTTCCAATGAACATGAGGCAGGGGTGCTGAATTCTCTCTTTGTAGGGAAACTGTTGTCACTGAAGACTAAGTGTCTCCCCATGTGGTATGTGAAGCCATTTGTGCATCTTCCACATTTCATGGTGTTTCTTGCTGCTGCACTGGGGGTTTAGTATTTGCTTCATGAAATACAAGGAGATCAACAGGGACTCAGTGCTGGAGGGATTTCTCACATGTGTGGTGGGTCAGAGTCTCCAGGAGAATCCACCAATGAGGCTTATATCCCACATAGCTTGCCCCCTCAACCATTGCAACCTGATTCTGAACACTGCCCTGAAACCTCTCCATATAACAATATGCCTTTATATGAAGAGATCAGACATATAGGGATTACTGGCTGCACCATGTCAGCCACAAGCCATTTGGAAGTCAATGGCAGATCCACATGGTCCCACCAGAGATGTTTTATGACACAACTGCACACCACAGCTCTGGGTCACTACTCAGCAGGCGCCAACATACAGGATTCCTTTTTCTACACCATTTTCATGAAACCCAGTCAATCAAGGCACTCTCTGGTACACTCATGATCAGCAACTGGACATCCAAATGTTCTTCAGTGGCACCTGGTCATAAGAATTTCAAAAATTTCATGGTATTTATCTAGCCATTTTTCAAGGATGAAGTTGGAGACACTGTGGGTTTCAATTCATTCAGGAAACATTAAATGGTGAGGAACTTCATTTCAATGAAAGCTCTGGAGGACTCTCACAGGCAAGGCTTCCCATGGAGTGGCCAAAAGGTCACATGAAGCCAGGCCCATTGAGGTCTACAATGCTAGGTCCATGTGTGTTTTGAATCTCAACTATGGTTGCCAAGTCTTTCAGAATAAAATCATGTGATATCCTAGCTGAGATTCCCAGTGTTCTGTGGAGAGCCACCCTGGGCCTATATCTCAGTTTCCAATGGGGACTCTCATGCGTGGCCTCCTGAAATCCCAACACAATTCATGGCAATTCTTCTCTGAGGTCAGGTCCAGAACGCAGTCTCTAAGGGGAATCACACCAGAGTTCAAGCCATGGTAGACACAGTTATGTCTTCCAACCGCCACACAAATGACCACAATTAAAACCAAAACACTTTCACATAGCCCTCGTCTTCTTCCATGTAGACACTCATCAAATCCTCTGGCTGGACGTTTCCAAAAGGGGTGAAGTCCAAGACAGTGTCCAAAATATGCTCCCTTGCCCCTATTTTGCCTAAAGTCAGTGTGGCCTGAACACCCTTCCTGTGAACCAGGAGTGATTAAATAGGCCTGACCTTATTACTGCTCCACTTCTCCAATTTGAGACCTACTGACTGCCAGGTATAAATTCTTTATATGAATGGGAGTCATGAAAAAACCCAAGCATCTATGGTCTAGCCTTTGCAGGCCTTTGAAGAACTCATTTGTCCCAAAGGATCCCTATTCTCACATGATGGAGGTCAGGAACCTTACAGAAGATGGCGAGAGACTTCATACACAATGACTGCTATTTTGACCATTTTGTATTTGTAGCACACATGGAATCTTTCCTTAGATCCATCAGGTGCTGAGAATCTAAGCCACAGCCTCACACAGGTCCAAGACGCTGATTCAGACACATCCCTTTCCAAAGCAATTAAGCAAAGAGCCACAGGTGATGCCCATTCATTTCCATTTGAAAACTGTTTTCATAAGGCTTCACAAAGGGGTGGCCTGAGACAAAGACCTTCCTGACATTAAGGGCAATGAAGCAATAGGTAAGCAAATGGCCCAAAGCAAGGATTCTCCACTGAGACTTTACTGGTCACATTGATATCTGAGTTTTCTGAGATCCTTCCATTCCCTTCAGTTATCATGTACATGGCCATGTCACAGTGCTTGGAGGTGGTACATATCTTGGACACAAAACCATGAGCCAATTCTCGAGAGTGGCCAGAATTCAGGAAGAAAACAGAAACGGAGTAAGATAGTAGGTGTTGCCCATCCATAAGGCAAGTCACAGTCCATGCATTAATTGGGCAGGATAAATGCTGGGAAGCTTTCTACAAGACAGGAAACATTCATTGATGCATTTTCTTTTCTAATGTCTACAACCACGGACATAGTGGGAGAAACAGACATAGAAACACTCGCCTTGTCAAACAATTTACTAGAAAAAGTCCATTCCAATCCAAACAAACCACCTTTCCTACCTATTCTCAGAACATGAGACAAAACCACAAACTCACACCCACACCCACAAAGGCACCTCCTTCCCCCATGTAGGTTTGTAACTATCTGGAGTGTCCTCTGACTGGTGGGTCATACTATATTCCCCCGAAATGGCCTATCCATTCTCAGATCTGGTCTTTTTGGCCAACTCTGTGACGTTGTCAGGAGCATGTGGAGAGCCACTACCTACTTTCTCAGGAAAGGTCCCTGGCATGTGGCCATCCTCACATCACTAGGTACCAAGAAAGACTGACTCTGTACTTAGTAACACCAAACAAGTGAGCCCACTGGGACTGGGACTTGGATTGGCTCTCAGTGCCTGGCTTCCTGGATCCCAAGTTTAAAGTGTTGCATCACCAAGGAAGTCAGGTAAGTTACTTCCTTCAGGAACTTAATGAGGTCACTGCCTTGGCAAACACTTTGTCCTAACAGTTGCTTCCAAGGGTTCCATGAGATGGAGGCTGCCCCTACTTCCTGTGACACTTTCACAAGTTAGAATGATATATAAATCAAAGGCACCAAAGAACAGCACTTCACAAAGGCCTGGTTTGGTCCATCTTCTGTACATTAAGAGAGAGGCTGATTCAGACACATCCCTTCATCCTGACCAGGTTTTTTGGCAATGGAATATGACTTTTGCTCTCTCAGGTCCTTCATAGCTGCCTACATCTTCTTCAGGGATCATTTCTGCATGGACCTTTGAGGTTCTCACCAAGTGGAAGATCCCCTACATCCCTGTATTTTAAGGCCAACTCTGTCCCTGCTCTCCTCTAAAGTTAGATTGAGGGAACACTGTGTGGTTAGGGTTAATAACAGTTTCAATTTGGGTTAGGAATCATTCTGCAGGACGAATAATGGTATTGGGAATCTGTGATATTTATAAGAATATAGACGTGAGTTATAAGTATGGAAACAGAAATCTAGGTAAGATTTGCAGCCCAGAATGGCATTGAGACCTTGATTGGGATACTTAGCAATGACATACTTTCTGCACAAATGTCTCAGATAAATCCATACACAATGGCATAGGACGTTGTACCTTGGATGATTGAATGTCGAAGAGAACCTCCAGTCAAAAAGGGATAGTCGATAGAATTAGGAAGATAGTCAGTAGGTTTAGAAAGAAGGGTGAGAATAAGATTTGGAAAAAAGTTCTTTACCAATAGGGTTTCGGTTAGAGAGTGAATATTAATGTCAGTCCATGTTAAGTGTCAGTCATAATAATGAATTTGGGAAAATATGTAGGAAAGGAGGTATCAACAGAGACATTAGGAAATCAGGCAAATTATTAAGTGAGTCATAGGATTAGGCATTTTCAACAGGGTTGAGGTTGAATATGTTACCTTAGGAAGAAAGAAATATGTAGTCACCAATAGAATTGACATTTGAGAGCATTAGGCAACCTGGACATGAATGTTTTTAGTAATCCATGCTCACTTTCCATTTAGGCTTTGTTGAAAATAAATAAAATAGGTACTTGTCTCTTTCTGTTTTTCTGTATGCTTAAGAAAACACTCTTGAAATCTTGAAAACTTTTTGCTAATCTTGTTCCCAGAATGTGCTGTCCCCAACTGCCAAACTGCAGAATGTACACCCTCACGCGTTTACACGCAAACCGCCCACTCGCCCTGACCCATCAATAAACTTCCCTCCCTGCCCTCTTCAAGAAAAGTATATAAGCTCTGCTTAAGCTGTTCTCAGTGCTCTCTGCTCTATTCAAGTGAGCTCTGAGCCCCAGAATTTTGGAAGCTTTGCTGTTGTATGAGACAGTCTCTTGGTGGTCTCTTCCTCCAATGGACACCCGACCATTACATCTGAGGGCCCCAGCGAGTTCCAGCAGCGTTGGACGAAAGACCCCCAATGGGCTCCTCTCAAGGTAAGTAAGGCGCCACTTTCTTGTTTCAGGTTTCAGGTTAGGGATGGGCAAAATGGCTATTGGTTATGAGCATGAGCTCTCTCTGACGGTGGCTGACAGAAGTGTCACAGAGCCACAGGCCACGTCTCTGGGGGACGCCCCAGAGAACTCGGGAAACCGAGTAACATAGTCTCCTAAACTCAGTGATATTTTGATTTGGATTCGGTATTGCCAGCCCATCAGGTTTTCCTGGCTACTCAGTCCTGTTCTCAGTATTGGACGTCCATTGCCTGTCTTTATTGTCTTGTCTGTGTCGTGTGTCATTGCTTTCACTATTTGTGTATCTTTCATATGGGACAGAGCACTTCAATGCCTCTGTCCCTGACCCTTGATCACAGCACCAAAGTCTGCTTAAAGGCTCAGAATCTTCCTTTTTTTCAGTAAAACATCGGATCTGGAAGACTCTATGTGTCTCAGAATGACCCACCTTTGGAGTCGGATGGCCCCCAGAAGGATCTTTCTACTTCACACTAATTCAAAAACTCAGAGATTTTGTCTTTCAGCCGGGACCACATAGCCATCCAGATCAACAGCAATATATCTTTAGTTTGCAGGACCTCTGCAAATCTCCTCTTCCATGGGTGAAGCCTTTCCTTGTCCCTGTCCCCGCTCCTACTGGTTCTCCCACGATTCTATCACTCAAACCCTCTGCTCCCCCTCCTCCACCCTCTGTTGTCCCTGAGTCTCAAGACTCTACTGGACTCTCTTCCCCCTCCTTATGCCCTGCCCTTGTCCTCCAACCCCAAACACCCTCTAAGTGATTCCCCTGCTGCTGACTCAGACTCTCCACCATTGGAGGAATATAGGCCAGCCCAGCGCCCTCCAGGTGACTACCCCATGACACACACAGCCCCTCCTTCCCTGGAGGTAGCTGGCCCGGCCAAAAGAACACAAAGTACTCGCCAGTGGGGATTAAACTTTGAAGTGGATACAGGGTAAGTATACTCAGCCCTTAAGGCCCCATTGGGCCATCTATCAAACAAAAAGGACTCTAGTTCAAGGGGCTAATGGCAGTAAATATGGGGCTTAGATAACTAAGAGGACCATGGACCTGGGGAAAGGAAAAATCCATCACTCGTTCCTAGTAATCCCAGAATGCCCGGCCCCATTGATGGGCACACATCTGCTCAACAAGCTCCAGGCCAGAATAACTCTTAACCCTGAAGGCCCCCAAGTGAAATTTCTAAATCCTTCAGTAAAAACTCCTATAGTCACGTCTTTTACTATGTCAGTAGAAGATGAACATCAACTCGTCACACCCCCCAAGACTGATCAAACAGGCAAGCTACCCCGGAAATGGATAACAGATTACGCAGATGCCTAGGAAAAAAAACTGCTGGGTTACGCCTAGCCGTGAAACATCCTCCTATAACAGTGGAGTTAAAAACTTCAGCTCCCCCTATCAATGTCAAAAAATATCCTCTGAGCAAAAAAGCTAAAGATGGTATAAGGCCCCATATTCAGAAATATCTGGCCTTAGCGGTCCTAAGGCCCTGTCATTCGAACTGGAACACTGCCCTGTTACCAGTATAAAAATCCAGGAACCGGGGACTGTCGCACCGTTCAAGACCAAAGAGAGATCCACAACAGAGTGCAGGACATTCACCCCACAGTACATAATCTGTACAATCTGCTTAGCACTCTGAACCATGAGCAGAAATGGTATACTGTTCTGGACTTAAAAGATGCTTTCTTTTGCTTGCCTCTGCATAAAGATAGTCAGTTGCTATTTGCTTTCGAGTGGGTAGACCCAGAAACCGGGACGTCTGGTCAACTAACATGAACTAGACTCCCACAGGGGTTCAAAAACTCCCCCACTCTCTTTGATGAAGCCCTCCACAGAGACCTCAACAACTTTAGAACTATGCACCCTGAAGTCACCCTGCTTCAATATGTCGATGACCTGCAACTGGCAGCCAACACCAAGGAAAACTGTGAGTCTGGAACCCAATTACTATTATATGAGCTTGCTCAACTCTGGTATAGTGCTTCTGCCAAAAAAGCCCAAATTTGCCAGCAAGAAGTAATCTTCCTGGACTATTCACTTAAGGGCAGTAAACGATGGCTCACTGAGACCAGAAAACAATCCATTGAGCAGATACCACCCCCAACTAACAGCAGACAACTCAGAGAGTTTCTTGGGACTACTGGCTTATGCAGGTTATGGATACCTGGGTTTGCGTCCTTAGCTGCTCCTTTATACCCGCTGTTAAAGAGAGATGCCCAATTCTAATGGACCCCTGAGCACCAGCAAGCTTTTGATAACATCTAAGGACACTGACACTGAAACCCTCAATTTCACTGAGCCCAGCTTGCATTTTCAGAAAGCCCTAAATTAAGTTAAAAATGTACATCAACTCACTCACCATGGTTCAAAGAAACTGCAGGCATTCCTGAAGGATCAAGAACAGAGTTTTCCACTAACCGACTCAGAGCGAAAAGAAATAACTGAACGGGTAACAAAAGCCTGCCGGGTCTGTCAATTGGTTAATGCTTACCCTTCCAACTTCCCTGCAGGAAAGCACCTATAAGAAACCAGACCAGGACAATTCTTGGAAATGGACATTACTGAAATTAAGCCAGTAAGTTATGGATTTAAATATCTCCTAGTCTTTGTAGATACATTTTCAGGATGAATTGAAGCCTTCCCCACAAAAAAAAAAAATAAAAAAATAAATAAATAAATAAATGGCACAAATGGTGGTTAAGAAGATCCTGAAAGATATTTTTTTAAGATACGGACTGGCTAAGGTAATAGGGTCTGATAATGGACTGGCGTTCATTGCCCTGGTAAGTCAGGGATTAGCCAGGACCCTGGGGATTAATTGGAAATTACATTGTGCTTATAGACCCCAGAGCTCAGGACAGGCAAAAAAAATAAATAAATAGAACCATTAAAGAGACTTAACAAAATTAAGCTTAGAGATCGGCATAAAAGATTGGTCTATGCTCCTGCTTTATGCACTGTTTCATGCAAGAAATACTCATACTCCTCTGTTTCTTTGTGTAACCTCACCACCTATGAAATTCTCTATGGTCCCTCCTCCAGTAAGGGACCTAACCCAAACTCTAAGACCTAACGATCCCTTCCACACCCCCTTGCTTGACAGACTTAAAACTCTTTAAAGAAATCAGTAATATCTGTGGAAACATCTGGCCACTGCCTACCAACCTGGGGACGAGGGGACTCCATATCGATACCAAGTAGGAGACTTCGTCTACATTAGACGACATCAGGTGTCATCCCTGGAACCCCACTGGAAAGGACCATATAAGGTGCTACATATAACACCTACAGTGGAAGATGTAGACGGAATCACTTCATGGATCCATGCCTCTCATCTCTGGCCTGCGCCCTGTCCAAAATCTGGCTGGAAACTGGAAAAGACTGATAACACTTTCAAATTGTGTATTCGCCATGTGGATAAGGCTACAGACTCTCCCCTTGGCCAAGAGTAGTCCTAACCTTCATCAGCCTGTTCAGCAATAATGGCTGATCACAAATCCTACTGTACAAGAAGTATGGTCTATCTTGCATACAGCCCCCTTAGGGACATGGTGGCCATCTCTCCGCCCAGACATTTGTCAGCTGGCTATAGGTCTTTCATTTTGGGATATCCCTGATGAAGGGGATCCCACTAAAATTCCAATAAATCCCTTCCATACCATAGGTAATAGAAACAAACATTATGGATGTAGGGACACGTGAGCCAGATGCAGGTTGGCTAGCCTAGATTACTATGTTTGCCCAGCGGACTAGCAAAGCCACAAACAGACATGGCTGTGTGGGGGAAATGCCAACTTCTTCTGTAAGTCATGGGAATGTGAGCATACAGGGGTGCCTGGTGGAACCCAAACTCCTCATCAAATTCAGTACACAGCATTGGCCATATTACCAATTACACAACCAATACCGATGGCCCCCAGAGGGGTCTCTAGATCCTCAAATTCTGCGTGAACTTTTTAACTTCGGCAAGTGCTCAAAAGGGTGGAAGGAAATTACCCTAAGTGGAGGCATTTTCCCTCCTTCGCTCACATCCTGAATTATGCTTATCCAATAGATCCTCACCCTCAGCTTTCTGCTCCAGACTCTCTGCTGTCACTCCCACCTCAGCAACCTGATTTCTTCCCTCCAATTACTAGATCAAAAACCAAACCAACAGTTCTCAGACTATTGCCCCCTTGCTGAGGTAGCAGGTACTGAGGTACCCATCCACCCACTCACTACTCTCTTCTCCTGTCAGTGCCCGCACCTGGTCCCACCAGGTCCTCTTAGCAGCTAACCCAAAGCTCAAACCAGCTAAGGAGAGCCCTCAGACCCCTATCCAAAATGTAATGAAAATGGCCTTTAAAGTTGCTCTGTCATCACTGAAAACAGGTTACTAAGAATTTAAAGTCCCTCACAGGCTTTTTGGGATACTCACTCCCATCTTCCCCTCTGCTCTATCTGTTCTCCTGCTCAAGTTTTGTTGCCTGGAAAATTCCAAACCCCTTTCCCATTATTCTTTTACATCTCTCCTTCCTCATGCTCAGACCCAAGGTGCTGCTCTCAGACCCGCCTTCCCCGTCTTCCCCGTCTATACCAGGCCCACAGAAAAGTCTTAACTGACCTTCTCCAGCAGTCTTCACCATGGCTGACTTTAGGACTTTCAGCCAAAGAGTCCCTATAAAAGAGTTCAATGTAGATAAACTTCCCCTTTTCATGTTGCCTTGTTCTATTTGGCCACTGGCTGGAAAAATCAGCACTCCTAAGCTAGACACCCCCTTACTAGTTTTTCACAAAACATGTGAACAAGGCCTCTGGCCTTGAGCTGGGGCTTCACAGAGATGGTTACATTTCTAAGATAAATAAGTTACCAAATGAGCTCCATTGTTACAGCTGGCAGTGAGAAAAAAAAGAGAAGAAAAAAGTTCTCCCCCTTCAGGTGTCCTTAAGATGTTAACTTGCCCAGAACAGAGGAAAAAAAATAGAAATGAAAACTTCTTTTTGTGAACTTCTGCAGACTGTGAACTTCTGAGCCCCTTCCCTTACATGTTGGGTACAAAATTCTGAAACTACCTAAACTTGGAGATCAGGTGACTAATTGATTACAACAGAAGCAATGCCCTCTAAATCCGTTGCAACCAAATAGGTCTGTTTTGCTGTCTTTGGTGCTATCTTAGGTGCCTTGACTTGTCCGTCCTTACAACAGTATAATTCTATATACTTAAACATTTTTTTTTATGTTTTCATAAAATGGTCAACAGATGTGATTAATTATGTAATGTTCAGATGTTTCCCAGAGTGCTCTATCATGAGGCAGGTTAATTTAAATATCAAATAGGGGGGCATACAACCCGGTTCCTCTGGGAACCTGTATCCCTCACTTTAGCCATCCTATTAGGAAAAGGAGCAGCTGCAGGGGTGGGCACAGGAATCACTGCCCTAGTCCATGTGACACAACAAATGACCCAATGAGAAGCAGCAATAGACCAAAATTTAAAGATATTAAAAACCTCCATCACAGTTTTATAGGACTCTTTAACCTCTCTCTCTGAAATTGTTTTACAGAACATGTGAGGGTTGGACCTCCTCTTCATGAGAGAAGGGGGCTTTCATGCTGCATTGAGGGAAGAAAGTTGTTTTTATGCCGACCATACTGGAGTTGTTAAAAAAATCTATGAGTAAATTAAGAAGACGCCTAGAAGAGCATCAACAAGAGAGAGAGGCAGAAAAAGGGTGGTTTGAGTCTTTGTTCACACAGTCCCCCTGGTTAACTACGCTTTTATCAGCCCTGGCAAGTCCATTAATGCTGAGAGCCATCAGCCAAGTAGGTATGACAATTTTCTTGCCAGTGTACCCCCATGTTTCTTTAGTGGAAGGACTCATGGAAATAAGACATTTTGCAGGACATTGCATGTAAGGTGACCTTGCTCAAGGACCAGGGCAGATCTGTGTTTAGGGTGTTCCCCCTTTAGAATATTGCAGTTTAGCATAATAGGAGATTAGGGTCTTCCCCGTTTAGAATAGGGCGTATCCTGCTGCTGAGTTCCTCTTGAGTTCTTAGGGTCAGACAGTATTTTTGGGAGACAGAAGCACAGTGGTGGATTTGGGCAGAGTGTGGATTTGGGCAGAGAACGTGGATTCCCCTTTTGTAGACTGCCGGTGTGAGTTCGGGAATAAAGAATTGCTGTTTGAATCTACAAGCTGTGTGGAGACTCATGATTTGTGCCCAGCCAGAGACTGCAGCATCTGGTGGTGAATGGAAAATTGCTTTGGTCTGTGTCTTTCCTAAAACAAGGTTACTAAGTGTTAAGATTCTATCATGTGTAATTTATATACAAAGAGTATAAGAAGTTTCAGTTGGGTTTCAATTATAGTATTATAGTACCATAAAAAACATGAAAGTATTTCATCTTATTTAAGTGGAGTAATTTGTCTACATCAGAAATTTTATAAGGGTTATTTCAGAATGTAAATTTATAAAAAGGGTTAACGGCTTAAAAAGAGATATAAAAAGATTCAAGATGTGAAAATATATTTTAATATGGAAGGTTAAAAGAAAAAGAAATGTTTCTAGATGAGATAATCTCTGTTTTAAAGTAAAAAATTGTACTTTAAAAGCTTGAGAAAGGAAGAAAGAAGAAAAAAGGTGTTTGTACATGGCAGATTGAGACAAAGCTTCTTAATGGAGTAAAAAAAGGCCTTTGGTTGAAGGGCAGCCATGTAAACTAATATTAAGCGATTTAAACAGAATCTAAGCCTTGTTTAAAAGAGTGAAGCTGTAGGTGGTGAAAAAGTACATTTAAAAGTACAGTATAAATGATAATTGTAAGACTTTAAAAGGTTAATTTGAAGGTGGTTAAGATGCCTTCATGACGGAGGAAAGATTGCGTCATTCGAAGCCTAGTTAATCTTAAAAATTGGAAAGGGGTATATATCCCCCAAAGATAAACTTAAAATAACCCTTTTTACTCTAAACTTTTAAAATTTGGATTCATCAGGACTTAGTGCTGCAGAAAGGCATATGTATCCAAAAAATGTGCATAAGCCTAAAGTTCTTTGGAAAGATATTCTAACAGGACAATGGAAAGGCCCTGACCCAGTGATTGTCTGGAGTCGGGGCTCTGTCTGTGTGTTTCCACAGGGAGAACAGCAGCCGATTTGGATTCCAGAAAGACTAACTAAAACTATTTCTACAGATCAAAAAGAAGATGATTTGACTCACATCCATAATAGCTGATATCCAGAACTCCAGCTTGGCTATTCTTACATCTGCAACAGTGATTAACCAGGATGCTGTTTTCAATATCTATTTTATTATTGCATTTTTCCACATCATAAGGTTCTATTTTTTATTTTTTGAGCTCATACAGACCTAGGTTAATGTTTTGCTGATCAGTCCTATTTTTTGCCTATAGAGTTTTTAAACATTGCAATGGAGATTTCACCTGTAAAAAGTTATAAGGCCTTTACTATTATGTTGTGTGTCGTATGTATTATGTGTGCACACTTGTGTTTTGGGTTTGAATGTACGTATGTCCATATGTCATATATGATGAGCGCTCATGAAAAAATGGATCCAAATAATTTTTTTTACTCACGTGATTATAATGGTTTAATTTAAATTGGGTATACAGCTGTTGAAAATTGTTTTAATATGTAAACAAATAAGGAGGTTAACAGATCTGTTTGTTTACTTTCACCTTTCCTTTTCATTATATTTAATAATTCTGTTCAGGATAATGTAAATTGTTCAAAAAATTGTTTTCTTAGTGCCTGTTGGAATGTTACATAATTTTTTTCTTAGCATCATTGCCAGAATTCTTATCTTCATCCCAGTGCTGATGAAGACAAAGATAAAACCAAACTACAGCTTCCTCGATAGTTATCACAACAAACTGTATAAACTGATGCATCAATGAATAATAACTCAACAAGTAATGCTCAATCAAGGAATCGATTTACTTTGGGAGGAAATGGACATATTGACAGATTCCTCCACTTTGAACCGCTTGCAGAACTTGCCTGGACTATGTAACTACGTTTAGTACAGCTAATTTTGGTAATGCTGGCATATATTTGCTGATGGTGTCACCAGTGATGCAATTTTTCCAAAGGAACTGTCAATTGGCTTGGTGTCGTGGCATTTCTGTATTCTCCTCCCTTCTGCTAGTGATGGTCTAAATTTGGGGGCCAAAGGCTATATGCTGGACCGGTAGTCAGTGACGGGTATGATCCAATTGCAGTGGTATCAACCTAAGACAGGAGGCTGACGCCTAAAGGTCAGTTGCCTAAAGGTCAGTTTTCCGATGACGGGTAAGAACCATATGTTGAATTGGACAACCTACCAGGCACGGTCCTTAAGCCACATTAACCTCACTTCCCCACTGGCACCAAGGCCAAATTTGGGGGCCAACAGAGGTGAGGCAAAGAACCTCACCCCCCCCCACTGCTGCATAGACCTATCCACAAGTATGGCTGTATGCTGGACCGGTAATCAATGACGGGTATGATCCAGTTGCAGTGGTTTCAACCTAAGACAGGAGGCTGACGCCTAAAGGTCAGTTTTCCAATGACGGGTAAGAACCATATGTTGAACTGGACAACCTACCAGGCACGGTCCTTAAGCCACATTACTTGTTGTTTAATTAATCAGAAGGGGGGAGATGCTGGGAGCCATCAGCCAAGTAGGTATGACAATTTACTTGCCAGCGTACCCCCATGTTTCTTTAGTGGAAGGACTCATGGAAATAGGACATTTTGCAGTACATTGCATGTAAGGTGACCTTGCTCAAGGACCAGGGTGGATTCGTGTGTAGGGTGTTCCCCCTTTAGAATAGGGCGGTTTAGCATAACAGGAGATTAGGGTGTTCCCCCTTTAGAATAGGGCGGTTTAGCATAATAGGAGATTAGGGTGTTCCCCGTTTAGAATAGGGCGTATCCTGCTCCTGAGTTCCTCTTGAGTTCTTAGGGTCAGACAGTATTTTTGGGAGACAGAAGCACAGTGGTGGATTTGGGCAGAGTGTGGATTTGGGCAGAGAACGTGGATTCCCCCAGAATGTGTTTGTAGACAGTATTTTTGGGAGACAGAAGCATAGTGGTGGATTTGGGCAGAGTGTAGATTTGGGCAGAGAACGTGGATTCCCCCAGAACGTGTTTGTAGACTGCCGGTGTGAGTTCGGAAATAAAGAATTGCTGTTTGAATCTACAAGCTGTGTGGAGACACGTGATTTGTGCCCAGCCAGAGACTGCGGCACATTAATAATCCTCATTTCATTGCTAATTGTAGGACCCTGTTTGCTCAACCATCTAGTTTCCTTTCTACAAGCTTAAATTGGATAAGTTAAACTTCTGGTAATCAGACAACAATATACCTCACTAGAAGACATAAAATGTGAGACCCCCCAATGCTCATTTTTATGATTAAAATTAACCAGAATAAGAAGTGGGGAATGAAAGGTTAATAAAATATGTACTTTTAACTTCCTGTTTTTGTGTATGCTTAACAAAATACTCATGAAATATTGAAAACTGTTTGCTAATCTTGTTCCCAGAATGTGCTGTCCCCAATTGGCAAACTGCTGAATGTACTCCCTCTCCCATTGGCATGCAAACCACTCACTCGACCTGACCCATCAATAAATTTCCCTCCCTGCTCTCACCACGTAAATTGCATAAGCTCTGCTTAAGCTGTTCTTAGGGCTCTCTTCTCTTTTCAAGTGAGATCTGAGCCCCAGCATGCTGGACCCCCAATAAACCCTTTGCTGTTTCATGAGACAGTCTCTTCGTGGTCTCTTCTTCCGACGCTCGCCCGACCTTTACATTGGTACAATCATAAGTGTGAACTTTCCTATGTGTGTCCAGAATATTACTATAATAAAAAGGATATGTGGATCAGGTAATAGGAGTTTTTCTTCCACCATTTCTGGGAGCAATATTTTGAAGATATATGAATTAGTATTTTGGGTAGAAATAGGTGTACCATTTGTCTATGAATATAGAGATAATGCATGAATAGACAATACTGTGAATAAATAATATTACTGGTTCCAACTTTAAATAATGGATTGAATTGATATCTGAAAATATACAGGAAACCTTATTTTGATGTAATACATTTAATCCTACCCGTTATACATCTGAATGAAATATTAGGGTTATGGATTTCCATGAAGAGTGTTTGAGTTTTGCTTCAAAAGTGATTATGGAAATTGAAAATAATGTGTTTGGAAAGAAGTCTCATGAAAAGAGCAGTCCAGAAACCTGGAGGTATACATGTGTTCTGAAGCAGGAAGTGATTTAAAGTGAAACAAACGCCTATATATTTGCTAACTTGTGGATGATAAATATATACGATGATGTGCAGAAATTGAAGAAATAGTAATGTGCCAGTGTTGAATAAAAATGAACGTTAAAACACACATCATGTCCCATAGGAATCTACTTGAATTGATGTTAAACTGCGTCTGTTAATGTAGAAATATTAGGATTTGTATGCACCATTCACTGAAGTTAGTTTTCAGTACTAGGAAACAAATATGTATTTCAGGTAGATGAATATTTCTGAGAATAATCTTGTGAAAAGTTGATTATAAATCCTCATACATGAACATGAATGAATTCAGGGAGTGTATAATAAGACTCATACATTTCATATTTTGAAAAATCTGGAGAGTATATATATATATATATATATATATATATATATATATACACACACACACACACACACACACACACACACACACAAACTGAGACTATAAAAATAGCAATATATATCCCAATTGAAATTCACCATGAAATATACATCATCCACAGATTCAAAAATATTCATGTTACTGAAGATAGATTTATGTATAATGTTGTTTAACTATGAAGTTTACCCATACATTGAATTTTCAGTTCCAACAGCATTTAGGAGGAGTAATCTCTTCTCACATTTTGTATCTGCCAAGTCAGCCACCTCACAAGAATATAAGTGTGATACCAGGTAGGATTCTATATGTGCATATAAAAATACATGTGCTGAATAGGCTACAGAGAGAGGGAGACAGGAATTCACATATTTGTTAACTTTAAAAACACATAGAGAACTATTTCAACAATTGACTAGATTTATAACACCTACCCTTTTTTATGCAAAAGGCAAGTCCAACTATACACCATGCCTCCTCTGAACTTCTTGTATTTCTATTCTGTTTGGGTTATTTTTCTCCATCATATTAGGATTAGTAGTCAGAGTCTAGTAGGTTATGGGTTAGTGTCAGGGATCAGTATTTCAAATGGAAAATAGAATAATGAATCAAATGTGTATGAAAATATATGCTACTCAAAAATCTTTCCACTCTCATCAAGAACAAATCCTTGACATTACCTTCGCCTGAAGTAAGTCACAATTAGAATAGAAGAGTTAGAAAATCTGTGAATACATATCTTGAGTGGAAAATTCTCAGAGTTCACAACCTTGGAGGTGGTAGAGGAGTTTCCAAAAGTAAGGGGCATGGTAAACACTCCTCTAACATGGAGGTCTGCTGGCGTAAAGACATCTTGAGAAACTGCCTCTGAGGTTGGGCACTTGAAATATACGGTATTTTCAGGAGCTTTAGCTTCCATTGTATGAGACAATAAAATCTGGGTCTGCATCTATGTGACCTGGAGGATATGGTTTCTTATTTTCCAGTGAACATGAGGCAGCAGTGCTGAATTCACTCTTTGTAGGTAAACAGTGGCCACTGGGGTCTAATTGTCTCCCCATGTGGACTATGGAGTCACTTGGTCATCCTCCACTTTTTGTGGTGTTTCCTGCTGTTGCCCTGGGAGTTTGGTATTTGCTTCACAAAATACAAGAAGTTCAACAGGGACACAGTGCTGGAGGGAGTTCTGTCACGTGTTGTGGGTCAGGGTCTGCAGGAGAATGCAACAACCAGGCTTCTTTCCCACATAGCTTGCCCACTTGTCCATAGCAACTTGATTCTGAACATGGCCCTGAATCCTCTCCATATAAAAACATGCTTTTACATATTCGGGTCTCCTGGCTGCACCATGTCAGTCACAAAAAATTTGGAAGCCAATGAGAAATCCACATGGCCATAACACAGATGTATTATCAAACAACTGCACACCACTTCTCTAGGCCCAATACTCTGCAGGCTCTAACTTGCTTGCCCCCTTGTCCATAGCAACTTGATTCTGAACATGGCCCTGAAATATCTCAATATAAAAACATGCTTTTACATATATGGGTCTCCTGGCTGCACCATGGCAGTCACAATGAATTTGGAAGCCTATGGCAGAACCACATGGCCACAACACAGATGTATTATCACAAAACTGCACACTACTTCTCTAGGCCCACAACTCTGCAGGCTATAACTCAATGGCATCTCTGTTCTACACCATTTTCATGAAACCCAGTGAATTAAGGCAGGGTCTGGTACACTCAAGATATACAACAGGACATCCAAAGGTTCTCCAGTGCCACCTGGTCATGGGAATTTTAAAAATTTCATGGTATTTATCTAGCCATTTTTCAAGGATGAAGTTGGAGGCACTGTGGGTTTCAATTCATTCAGGAACCATTAAATGTTGAGGAAGTTCATTTCAAAGAAAGCTCTGGAGAACTCTCACAGGCAAGGCTTCCAAAAGAGTGGCCAAAATGTCACATGAAGCCAGGTGCATTGAGATCTCCAATGTGAGGTCCATGTGTGTTTTGACTCTCAACTATCCCTGCCAAGTCTTTCAGAATAAAATCATGTGATATACTGGCTGAGATTCCCAGTACTCTTTGGAAAGCCACCCTGGGCCTAGATCTCAGTTTCCAAGGATGACTCTCATGCGTGGCCTCCTAAATCCCAACACTTTTCATGGCAATACTTCTCTGAGGTCAGTTCCAGAACGCAGTCTCTAAGGGGAATCAAACCAGAGTTCAAGCCCAGGTTGACCCAGTCATCTCTTCACACTGCCAATCAAATGACCACAATTAAAAACAAAACACTACCACATGGACCCCATCTTCTTCCTTATACACTCATCATAACCTCTGGTTGGAGCTTTCCATGAGGGGCACATTCCAAAAGAGTGTCCAAAATAAGCTCCCTTGCCCCTCATTTGGCTCAAGTCAGGGTGGGCATGACACCCTTCCTGTGAACCAGGATTGATCAAATAGGCCTGCCATTAATACTGCTCCGCTTCTCCAATTTGAGGCCTTCTGACTGTGGGGTTTAGATTCTTTATGTTAACTGGAGTCATGAGAAAAGACAAGCACCTCTGCAGAGAATTGAAGAATTCATTTGACTGAAAGGATCGCTATTCTCACTTGATGGATTTCAGGAACCTAACAGAGAAAGGCAATAGAATTCATTCACAATGACTGAACTTTTTGCGAATTTGCTTTCGGTTTCACACATGGGATCTTTCTTTAGATCCATCAGGTGCTGAGAATCTAAGCCACAGCCTCACACAGGGCCAAGAGCCTGATTCAGACACATCCCTTTCCGAAGCAAATTAGCAAGAGCCAAAGGTGATGCCCATTCATTTTCATTTGAAAACTGTTTTATTCAGGCTTCACAAAGGGGTAGCCTGAGCCCAAGATCTTCCTGACATTCAGGGCAACAGAACAATAGGTAAGCAAAAGGCCCAAAGCATGGTATCTCCACTGAGACTTTTCTGGTCACACTCAGATCTGAGTTTTCTGAGACACTGGCCATTCTCTTCAGCTATCCAGTACATGGGCATGTCACAGACCTTGGAGTTGGTACATATCTTGGACACAAAACAATGAGACTATTCTGGAGAGTTACCAGAATTCAGGAAGAAAACAGGGACTTAGGAAGGTAGTCGGTTTTGCCCATCCATAAGGCAAGCTGCAGTCCATTCATAAATTGGGCAGGATGAATGCTGGGAATCTTTCTACTACACAGGACACATCCATTGTTGCATTGTCTTTTCTCATGTCTACAACCACGGACACAGTGGGATACACAGACATAGAAACACTCACCTTGTCAAACGACTTACTAGAAACAGTTCACTGAAAATCAAACAAACCGCCTTTCCTACCTATTCTCAGAACATGAGACAAAACCACACACCCACAATCACAAAGGCACCTCCTTCCCCTAAGTAGTGACTGTGACTATCCGGAGTGTCCTCTGACTGGTGGGCCATACTATGTTCCCCCAAAATGGCCTGTACTCTCTCAGATCTGGTTTCCTTGGCCAAATATGTGAATTTGTCAGGAAAAAGTGGTGAGCCACTACCTGCTTTCTCAGGAAAGTTCCCTCTTCAGAGCTCTCCTGGCATTTGGCTATCCTCACATCAGTAGGTACCAAGAAAGACTGACTCTGTCCTTGGTAAATCCAAACAAGTGAGCCCACTGGGACTGGGACTGGAAAAGCATCTGGGTGCCTGGCTTCTTGGATACCAAGATCAGAGAGTTCCATCACCAAGGAAATGAGGTATGACACTTTCTTTGGAACTGAATGAGGTCACTGCCTTGGCAACCACTTGGTCCTAACAGTTGCTTCCAAGGGCCCCATGAGATGGAGGCTGCCCCTACTTCCTCTGACACTTTCACAAGTTAGAATGGTATATCAACCATAGGCACACACACAGGCCTGGTTTGGTCCATCTTCTCCACAATAGGAAGAGAGAGGCAGATTCAGACACATCCCTTCATCCTGACCAGGTGGTTTGTCATCGAAGATGACTTTTGCTCTTTCAGGTCCTTCATACCTGTCTACAACTTCTCCAGGTATCATTTCTGCATGGACCTTTGAGGATCTCAGCAGGTGGAAGGTCCCCTACTCTTCTGTATTGTAAGAACAACTTTGTCCCTGCTCTTCTGTAAAATGAGATTGAGGGAACAGTGTATGTTTAGGGTTAATAACAGGTTTTATTTCGATTTGTGTTACGAATCATTCTTCTGGAAGAATAATGGTATTGGGAACCTTGGATATTTACAAGAATATAGAGGTAAAACATAAGTATGAAAACAGAAATCCAGGTATGATTTTAAACCCATAAGGGCATTGGGCCCTTGATTGGGATACTTAGCTTTGAATTATGTTCTGCACAGATGTCTCAGATAATTTGATATACAATGGCATAGGACCTTGTACCTTGGAAGATTGAATGTAGAAGAGAACATCCCGTCAAAAAGGGATAGTCGGTAGGTTTAGGAAGATAGTCGGTCGTTTTAGGAAGAAGAGTGAGTATATGATTTGGAACAAAAGTTCTTTAGCAATAGGATTTCAGTTAGAGAGTGAATGTATATATCAGCACATATGAAGAGTCAGTCATGATGATGAAGTGGGGAAAATATGTAGAAAAGAAGATATCAATAAAAACATTACGAAATCAGGGAAAGTATAAAGTGAGTGAGAGGATTAGACATTTTCAACAGGCTTGAGGTTGAATCTTAGAAAGAAACAAATATGAAGTCACCAATAATATTGACATTTGAGAGCATTAGGCACCCTGGACATGGATGTTTTTAGTAATCTATGTTCACTTTTCATTTAGGCTTTGTTTGGTTCAATCATAAGAGTGACATTTACATTTTTTGTCCAGAATATTACTGTGATAATAGGTATATGTAGATCAGGTGACATAAGTATTTCTTCCACCATTTTTGGTAGCAATATACTGAAGACATAATATTAGTATTGGACGTACAAAGAGGTGTACCCTATGTCTATGAATATAGAGATAAAGCATGAATAGACCATACTGTGAATAAGTAATATAACTTGTTCCAACTTAATATAATGGGATGAACTGATATCTGAAAAATTACTGGAAATCTTATATGGATATACAATCATTCATTCCAACCAGTTAGTCATCTAATGTCAATATTAGTGTTTTGGTTTATGATGAAGAGTATGTGAGTTTTACTTCAAAAGTGATTATGGAAATCGAAAATAATGTGTTTGGAAATAAGTCTCATGAAAAGACCAGTCAAGAAACCCTGACAATACATGTGTTGTGAAGCAGGAAGTGATTAAAGTTTAAACAAATGCCTACACATTTGTGAACTTGTGGATGAAATATATATCTTATGATGAGCAAAAACTGAAGAAATAATAATGTACCAGTGTTGAATAAAAATGAACGTCATATTATATATCATGTCCCATTGGAATCTACTTGCATTGGTGATAGACTGGATCAGTTCCTGTAGAATTATTAACATTTGTATGCACCATTCACTGAAGTTAGTTTTCAGTACTAGGAAGCAAATATGTATTTAAGGTGGATGAATATTTCTGAGAATAATCTTGTGGAAAGTTTTTTATAAATCCACATGAATGAACATGAATGAATTTAGAGAGTGTATATAAGAAACATATATTTCATATTTTGAAAAATCTGGAGAGTATATATATATATATATATATATATATATATATATATATATATATACATATATATATATACACACACACACATCCACACAAAAAAAAAACGCACACAAACATTTAAAAGTAGCAATATATATGCCAATCGAAATACATCTTTAAATATCATCCACAGATGCAAAAATATTTATTTTACTGAACATGAGTTTATGTATAATGCTGTTCTACTAGGAAGTTCCCCTATAGGTGGAATTTTCAGTTCCAACAGCAATTTGGAGGAGTGATCTCTACTCACAATTTGTATCTGCCAAGTCAGCCACCTCACAAAAATGTACATGTGATACCAGGTAGGATTCTATAAGTGCATATGAAAATACATGTGATGAATAGGCTACAGAGAAAGGGAGACAGGAATTCATATATTTGTTTAATTTAAAAACACATGGTGAACTATTTCAATTAAAAATTGACTAGATTTATAACACCTACCATTTATCATGCAAAAGGTAAATCCAAATATGCAGCATGCCTCCTCTGAACTGCTTGTATTTCTATTCTGTTTGGGTATTTTTCTCCATCATATTAGGATTAGTAGTCAGAGGATAGTAGGGTATTGGATAGTGTCAGGGATTCAGTATTTCAAATAGAAAATTGAAAATGAATTCAATGTGTATGCAAATATGTGCTACACAAATATCTTCCCACTCTCATCCAGAGCAATGCTTTGACATTACCTTCGCCCCAAGTATGATACAATTAGAGTAGAAGAGTTAGAAAAATCTGTGAATACATATCTGCAATGAAAACTGCTCAATTCTCAGAAATTTGGAGAAGGTAGAGGAGTTTCCAAAATTAAGGGACAATGTAAACCCTCCACAAACATGGAGCTCTGCTGGCCTATAGAGTTCTTAAGAAACTGCCTCTGAGGTTGAGCACATGAAATATATGTTGTTTTCAGGAGCTTTAGCTTCCATTGTAGTGAGAACATCAAAGCTGGGTCAGCATCTTTGTGACCTTTGTGAGCACATGGTTTCTTGTTTTCCAATGAACGTGAGGCAGCATTGCTAAATTCTCTCTTTGTAGGTAAACTGTGGCCACTGGGAGCTAAGTGTCTCCCTGTGTGCACTGTGAACCCATTTGGTCATCCTCCACTTTTCGTGCTGTTTCTTGCTGCTGCACTCGGAGTTTGGCATTTGCTTCATGAAACAAGGTGTTCAACTGGGACACAGTGCTGGAGCGAGTTCTGTCACATGTGGTGGGTCAGGGTCTGCAGGAAAATGACCAACGATGCTTCTATCCCACCAGCTTGCCTCCTTGAGCATAGCAACATGATTCTGAGCATTGCCCTGAAACTCCTACATATAACAAGATGCCTTTTCAGAGAAGGGTCTGCTGGCTGCACCATATCAGTCATAATCCATTTGGAAGCCAAAGGCAGATCCACATGGCCACACCACAGATTTTTTATCACACACCTGCCCACAACTTCTCTAGGTCCACTACTCAGCAGGCTCCAACTTACTGGCATCTCTTTTCTATACCATTTTCATGAAACCCAGTCAATCAAGGCACCTTCTGGTATACTCATGATCAGAAACAGGACATCCAAAGGTTCTCCAGTGCCACCTGCTCATGGGAATTTTAAACATTTCATGGTATTTATCTAACCATTTTTTAAAAGATGAAGTTGGAGGCACTGTGGGTTTCAATTCATTCAGGAACCATTAAATGTTGAGGAAACTCATTTTAATGAAAGCTCTCGAGAACTCTCACAGGCAAGGCTTCCAAAAGAGTGGCCAAAAGTTCACATGAAGCCAGGCCCATTGAGGTCTACAATATGAGGTCCATGTTTGTTTTGACTCTCAACTATTGCTGCCAAGTCTTTCAGAATAAAATCACGTGATATCCTGGCTGAGATTCCCAGTGCTCTGTGGAAAGCAACCCTGGGTCAAGACTCATTTTCCAAGGACTACCCTCATGCGTGGCCTCCTAAAATCCCAACACAATTCTTTGCAATACTTCTCTAAGATCAGTTCCAGAATTCAGTCTCTAAGGGTAATTACACCAGAGTTCCAGCCCACGTGGACCAATTTATCTCTTCCAACCACCACACAAGTGACCACAATTAAAACCAAAACAGTCCCACATGGACCTCATCTTCTTCCATATAGACACTCATCATTACCTCTGGCTGGAGGTTTCAATGAGGAGCACAGCCCAAGACAATGTCCAAAAGAAGCTTCCTTACTCCTCATATGCCTAAAGGCCCGGACTCCCTTCCTGTGAACCAGGAGTGATCAAATAGGCCTGCCGTTAATACTGCTCCACTTCTCCAATTTGTGCCCTAGTGACTGTGGGGTTTAGATTCTTTATGTGAATGGGAGTCATGAGAAAACCCAAGCACCTATGGGCTAGACTCTGCAGGGCTTTGAAGAACTTATTTGACCCAAAGTATCCCTATTCTCACTTGATGGAGGCAGGAATATGACAGAGGAAGACGAGAGACTCCATCCACAATGACCGCTATTTTGGCCATTTTTGTTTGGATGCACACATGAGATCTTTCTTTAGACCCATCAGGTGCTGAGAATCAAGCCACAGCCTCACACAGGGCCAAGAGGCTGATTCAGACACATCCCATTCCAAAGCAATTAAGCAAAGAGCCCAAGGTGATGCCCACTCATTTTCATTTGAAAACTGTTTTCTTCAGGCTTCAAAAAGGGGTGTCCTGAGTCAAAGAACTTCCTGACATTCAGGGCAACAGAGAAATAGGTAAGCAAAAGACCCAAAGCGGTGTTTCTCTATTGAGACTCTCCTGGTCCCAATGATATCTGAGTTTTCTGACATGCTCTCATTCCCTTCAGCTATCCAGTACATAGCCATGTCACAGAGCTTGGAGGTGGTTCATATGGTGGACATAAAATCATAAGCCTATTCTGAAGAGTGGCCATATTCTCTGAAGAAAACAGGAACTTAGGAAGATAGTAGGTGTTGCACATCCATAAGGCAAGCCACAGTCCATTCATAAATTAGGCAGGATGAATGCTGAGAAGCTTTCTACTAGACATGACACATCCATTGATGCATTCTCTTTTCTAATGTCTACAACCACAGACACAGTGGGATACACAGACATAGAAACACTTGCCTTGTCAAAGGACTCAGTAGACACAGTCCATTCCAAACCAAACAAACTGCCTTTCCTACCTATTCTCAGAACATGAGACAAAACCACAAACTCACACCCACAACCACAAAGGCACCTCCTTCCTCCAAGAAGGTATGTGACTATCCGAAGAGTCCTCTGACTGGTGGACCATTTTATGTTCCCCGAAACGGCCTGTCCTGTCTCAGATCTGGTATCTTTGGCTAACTCTGTGAAATTGTCCGGGACCAGCAGTGAGACACTACCTGCTTTCTCAGGAAAGGCCCCTCTTCAGAGCTCACCTGGCATTTGGCCATACTCACATCAGTATTTACCAAGAAAGACGGACTCTGTCCTCAGTAAATCTAAACAAGTGAGCCCACTGGGACAGGAACTGGGACTGCCTCTGGGTGCCTGGCTTCCTGGATTCCAAGTTTAGAGTGTTCCTTCACCAAGGAAATTAGGTGAGGTCACTTCTTTCTGGAACTGATTGAGTTTGCTGCCTTTGCAACCACTTTGTCCTAACAGTTGCTTCCAAGGGTCTCATGAGATGGAGGCTGCCCCTATTTCCTGTTACAATTTCACAAGATAGAAAGTTATATCAACCATAGGCACCTGGGAACAGCTCTCTACACAGGCCTGGTTTGGTCCATCTTCTCTACATTAAGAAGATAGAGGCTGATTCAGACACATCCCTTCATAATGACCAGGTTGTTTGCAATTGAAGATGACTTTTTCTCTCTCAGGTACTTCATAGTTCCCTATATCTTCTGCAGGGATCATGTCTGCATGGACCTTTGAGCTTCTCAGCAGGTGAAAGTCTCCCTACATTTTTGTATTGTAAGCCCAACTCAGTCCTGCTCTTTTGTAAAGTTAGATTGAGGGAACAGTATATGGTTAGGGTTAATAACAGGTTCGATTTGTGTTAGGAATCATTCTGCTGGATGAATAAGAATATTGGGATCCTGTGGTATTAATAAGAATATAGAGGTGAAATATAAGTATGACAACGGAATTCTAGATAAGATTTGAAGCCCAGAAGTGCACTGGGCACTGGAGTGGGAAACTTAGCTTTGAACAATGTTCTGCACAGATATCTCAGATAAATCAATATACAATGGCAAAGGACCATGTACCTTGGTTGATTGAATGTCTAAGAAAACATCCAGTCAAAAAGGTATAGTTCTTAGGATTAGGAAGATAGTGTAGGTTTAGATAGAAGAGTGAGAATAGGATTTGGACCAAAAGTACTTTAGCAATAGAGTTTTGGTTAGAGAGTGAATGTAAATGTCAGCACATGTGAAGGGTTGATCACAGTGATGAACTGGAAAAAATATGTAGGAAATCATTTATTAATAGAAACATTAGGAAATCAGGCAAAGTATAAAGTGAGTGATAGGATTAGACATTTTCAACAAGCTTGAGATTTAATATATAATCTTAGGAAGAAACAAATATGTAGTCACTGACAGGATAGACATTTGAGAGCATTAGGCAACCTGGACATGGATGTTTTTAGTAATCCATGCTCACTTCCTATTTAGGATTTGGTACAATCATAAGTGTGACATTTGCGTTTTGTGTCCAGAATATTACACTGAAAAAATGTATATGTAGATCAGGTGACATGAGTATTTCTTCCACCATTTCTGGAAGCAATATGTTGAAGACATATAAATTAGTATTGGGGGTACAAATAAGTGCACCCTGTATCTCTGAATATAGAGAAAATGCATGAATAGACAATAGAGTGAATAAAGAATATAATTGGTTTCAACTTTAAAAAATGGATTAAAGTGATATCTGAAAATGTAAAGAAAATTTTATATTGATATACATACATTCATTCAAACCAATTATACATCTATTTGTAATATTAGGGTTATGGTTTATCATAAAGGGTGTGAGTTTTGCTTCAAAATTGATTATGGAAATCGAAAATAATGTGTTTGGATAGAAGTCACATGAAAAGACCAGTCAAGACACCTGGAGGAATACATGTGTTGTGAAGCAGGAATTGATTGAAAGTAAAACAAATGCCCATAAATTTGTGAATTTGTGGATGAAATATATATCCTATGATGTCCATAATATGAATAAATAGTAATGTACCAGGGTTTAATAAAAATGAACGTCAAAATGCACAGCTTGTCCTATCGGAATCAAGGTGCATTGATGTTAAACTTGGTCAGGTACTGTAGAAATATTAGTTAAATCTGTTTTTCAGGTGGATGAATATTTCTGAGAATAATCTTGTGAAAAGTTGATTATAAATCCAAGTCCATGAACATGAATGAATTTAGCGAGTGTAAATAAGACACATATATTGCATATTTTCAAAAATCTGGAGAGTGTATATATATATATATATTTACACAAAACACACAGACATTAAAAAGTAGCAATATATATGCCAATCAAAATTCATCTATAAATATACATCATCCAAAGATGCAAAAATATTTATTTTACTGAACATGAGTTTATGTATATGTTGTTCTACTAGGAAGCTCCCCTATTGGTGGAATTTTCAGTTCCAACAACGATTTGGAGGAGTGATGTCTTCTCACAATTTGTATCTACCAAGTCAGCCAACTCACAAAAATGTACATGTGATACCAGGTAGGATTCTATAAGTGCATATAAAAATACATGTGATAAATAGGCTACAGAGAAAGGGAGACAGGAATTCATATATTTGTTAATTTTAAAAACACATGGAGAACTATTTCAATTGAAAATTGACTAGATTTATAACACCTACCGTTTATCATGCAAAAGGCAAGTCCAACTATACAACATGCCTCCTCTGAACTGCTTGTATTTCTATTCTGTTTGCGTTACTTTTCTCCATCATATTAGGATTAGTAGTCAGAGTCTAGTAGGGTATGTGAATATTTCTGAGAATAATCTTGTGAAAAGATAATTATAAATCCACATTCATGAATATAAAAAATTTAGGAAGTGTAAAATGATACACATATATTTCATATTTTGAAAAATCTGGAGAGTATATATATATATATATATATATATATATATATATATATATACACACACACACACAAACATTCACAGACATTAAATAGTAGCACTATACGCCAATTTAAAATCACCATGAAATATATATCATCCACAGATCCAAATAAATTCATTTTACTGAACATCGATTTATGTATAATGTTGTTCAACTAGGAAGCTCACCCACAGGTCGAATTTTCAGTTCCAACAGCGTTTAGGAGGAGTGATCCCTTGTCAAAATTTGTATCTGCCAATTCAGCCACCACACAAGAATGTACGTGTGGTAACAGGTAGGATTCTAAATGTGCATATAAAAATACGGGTGGTGAATAGGCTTCAGAGTAAGGGAGACAGGAATTCACATATTTCTTAACTTTTAAAATACATGGAGAACTATTTCAAAAAAAATTGACAAGATTTAAAACTCCTACCCTATATAATTCAAAAGGCAAGCCCAACTATACACCATGCCTCCTCTGAACTGCTTGTAGTTCTATTCTTTTGGGGGTATTTTTCTCCAACATATTAGGATTAGTAGTCAGAGTCTAGTAGGGTATGTGTTAATGTCAAGGATTCAGTATTGTGAATGGAAAATAGGAAAATGAATCCAATGTGTATGCAAATATGTGCTTCAGAAAAATCTTCCCACTCTCATCCAGAAAAATCCCTTGACATTACCTTTGCCCCAAGTAAGACACAATTAGAGGAAAAGAGATAGAAAAAATGTGAATACATATCTGAAATGGAATTTGATCAGGAGTTCAGAACCATGGAGGTGGTAGAGGAGTTTTCAAAAGTAAGAGACAGGGTAAGCACTCCACAATCACGGAGCTCTGCTGGCCTAAAGACTTCTTGAGAAACTGCCTCTGAGTTTGGGCACTTGAAATATATGTTGTTTTCAGGAGCTTTTGCTTCCTTCTAGTGAGACGATCAAAGCTGGGTCAGCATCTATGTGACCTGGAGGACATAAATTGTAATATTCCAATGAACATGAGGGAGCAGTGCTGAATTCTCTCTTTGTAGGTATACTATGGACACATGGGGCTAAGTGTGTCCCCGCGTGGACTGTATATTCATTTGTTCCTCTTCCACTCTTCATTGTGTTTCCTGCTGCTGCACTGTGACTTTGGTATTTGCTTCACGAAATACATGGAGTTCAACTGGGACACAGTGGTCTAAGTGTCTGCCCGTGTGGACTGTGAAGCCATTTAGTAATCCTCCACTTTTCCTGGTGTTTCTTGCTGCTGCACTGGGAGTTTTGTATTTGCTTCATGAAATACAAGGAGTTCAACTGGGACACAGTGCTGGAGAGAGTTCTATCACGTGTGGTGGCTCAGGGTATGCATGAGCATTCATGAAACCAGCCTCTATACCACATAGCTTGCTCCCTTGACCATAGCAACCTGATTCTGTAAATTACCCTAAAACCTCTCCATATAACAAGATGTGTTTACTTATAATGGTCTCCTGGCTGCAACATGTCCGTCTCATGACATTTGGAATCCAAAGGCAGATTCACATGGCCCCATCACAGATGTTTTATCACACACCTGACCAGCGCTGCTCTAGGCCCTCTACTCATCAGGCTCCAAATTACTGGCATCTCGGTTCTACACCATTTTCATTAAACCCAATCTATCAAGGCACTGTCTGGTACACTCATGATCATAAATAAGACATCCAAAGGTTCTGTATGCCACCTGTTCATGGGAATTTCAAAAATTTAAACTATTCATCTAGCCATTTATCAAGGATGAAGTTGGAGGCACAGTGGATTTCAATTCATGCAGGAACCATTAAATGGTGAGTATGATCATTTCAATGAAAACTCTGGAGAACTCTCACAGGCAAGGCTTCCCAAAGAGTGTCCAAAAGGTCACCTGAAGCCAGGCTCATTGAGGTCTACAATTGAGATCCATGAGTGTTTTGATCTCAACTATGGCTGCCAAGTCTTTCAGAATAAAATCTTGTGGTATCCTGACTGAGATTCCCAGTGCTCTGTGGAAACCTACCCTGGGCCTACATCTCAGGTTCCAAGGGCGACTCTCATGCATGGCCTCCTCAAATCCCAACACAACTCACGGCAATACTTCACTAAGCTCAGTTCCAGGACACAGTGTCTAAAAGGAGTCACACCAGAGTTCAGGCCTAGGAGGACCCAGTAATCTCTTCCAGCCGCCACACAAATGACCACAATTTAAATCAAAACACTCCCACATGGACCTCATCTTCTTTTACATAGACACGCATCATAACCTCTGGCTGGAAGTTTCCATGAGGGGTGCAGCCCAAGACAGTGTCCAAAATAAGCTCCATTGCCGCTCATTTGCCAAAAGTCAGAATGGCCTAAACACCCTTCCTTTGAACCAGGAGTGATCAAATAAGCCTGCCTTTAATACTGCTCTGCTTCTCCAATTTGAGGCATAATGACTGTCAGGTGTAGATTTTTTATGTGATTTGGAGTCATGAGAAAACCCAAGCACCTATGGGCTATCCACTGTAGGGCTTTGAAGAACTCATTTGACCCAAATGATGCCTATTCTCACTTGACAGAAGTCAGGAACTGAAAAGGTCGGGCGAACTTCAGAGGAAAAGACCACCAAGTGACTGTCTCATGCCACAGCAAAGGGTTTATTGGGGGTCCAGCATGCTGAGGCTCAGAGCTCCCTTCAGAGGAGCAAAGAACAAAGAGCCCCGAGAACAACTTGAGCAGAGTTTATATACATTCTTTAGAGAGGGCAGGGACTTTACATACGTCATAGCCTCCTTTAGAAAATCATCATATACCGCTGGAAAATTAAATAACAACTCTAAAACATGATTAGCACATTCATTGGCGGGAACAGGTTGGGCAGCAGGTGATTGGTCAGCCATGAGAAGGGGTATACATTTAAACTGATTGGTTGAAGCACTGAGATGTATACGTGCAGATCTGCATGGTTTCTGGGAAGGGGTTGTTAAGTAACGAGGTGGTCAGGGAAGATTTCAACACACATCTAATGGGAAGATCCGGGAATTGTCTTAAGTGCCACAGGAATTTCAGGTTCTGAGTGCAGCTTGGAAACTGTACAAAACATGGTTCTTTACGTTTCAATTTCAATTTCTTTTATTCTTTCATTTCCCACTCCTTTTTCTGACTACTTTTAATCTTAAAAGTAATGAATCATAATTATTGAGGGGTTTCACATTCTATTTCTGCCAGTGCAGCATATTTCTGTCTGATTATCATGAGTTTCACCTGCCTAATCTGAGCCTGGAGAAAGGAAACTATGCGGTTAAGCAAACAAGGTCCCACAGTTAGCAACACCATAAGGATGATCAGGGGTCCAGCTAAGTCTGATATTAGTGTAGTTACCAAGGGTACTGGGTTAACCATGACTCAAAGCACCCTTGTTGAATCTCCCTTTCTCTCTGGCGCTCTTCAAGGTATTGTCTTAATTTACTCATGGATTATTTTGCAACTCCAGTATGGTCAGCATAAAAAAAACATTCTTCTCTCAGTGCAACACAGAGGCCCTCTCCCTCATGAAGAGGAGGTCTAATCCTCACCTGTTCTGTAAAACAACTTCAGAGAAAGAGGTTAAAAATTCCTGCAAAGCTGTGATGGAGGTCTCTAACGTCTTCAAGTCTTGATTTATTGCTGTTTCTAATTGGGCCATTTGTTGTGACCCACGGATCATAGCAGCTGTTCCCATACCCATTCCTGCAGCAGCTCCTATCCCCAATAGGATGGCAGGAGTAAGGGACAATGGCTCCCCTTGATATCGGTTGTTTGTCCACCTAGTAGACCTTCAAATGATTCTGCATTATGATAGAGTACCCTGGGGAGTATCTGCACCATTACACAATAATTTACAGGGCTGTCAAATACCTGGGCTGAAATACAAGGAGTTCTGACTGGGTGGAGTTCAGTACCATAAAGTTTTCTTTAATTAGTTCCCAGGGGGAGGAGTCAACTGTACTTTGGACTGGGGAAGTAGGCAAAGACAGAATCCAGGAAGTATGAGATGGTAGAGGGGTTCTGGTAGATCTAGGCATGGAAGGTTTAGGAGGCTTAATTCCTGGCTTGAGGGGATTGGGTCCTATTGCTGTGGGATTTTCTTTCTTTTTAAGCCGGATGGTGAACCAGAGACCAAAGTCATCACCTGGGCCATAAATATAGAATCACATTCCCCACGTATTTCCCATAGGCCATGTTTTTCTGAGGAAGCCCCTTCCTTTGGAAGTGAAAGTTATATTGAGGGGGTAACATAGAGTATTCTTTCCACAGCGAGTTTTTGACACCACTGGGCTAGTGGCACATTTTTTTGGGATCAATCCAGGTGTCATTTCATCCTACCGGAATCATACTTTCTGGGGAGTTTGGGTTCCACCATGCAGCTTTCGTTTGTTCACAACCCCAAGATCTACAATAAAAGTCACTGGGTCCTCCACAGGTTTGGGCCTGTTTTATGACTTTGGAAATCAGGTGGGCACACATAATAGTCAAGACTGGGTAGTTTACACCTGAGCTGGGGGAGATGACATCCATAATTCATGGGTTAAGGTGGTCTATGTTGCCCTGGTTAGGGTTTGAGTGGGATCTGTGTGGGGTCCTATATGTCAGGGAGATCCCAGTCAGGGAAGCCTATGACAAGCTGAAAAATGTCCGGGTGGAGAGATGGCCACCAAGTCCATAAGGTGGCTGTTTGTGAAATAGATCACACTACTTGCCCATTAGGATTCATTACTTGCCCTTGTTGCTGAACAGGCTGATGGGGATTAGGACTGCTGGTGGTCATGAGAAGAATCCATAGCCCTACCCACATGACAGACACGCAACTTGAGATGGATACCAGTCTGTAGCAGTTTCCAGCCAGAGTCTGTACAGGGCTCAGGCGTGAGATGGGAGGCATTGATCCAGGAAGTGATCCCATCCACTTTCACCACTGTGGGTGTTATAAGCAGCAACTGGTATGATCCTTTCCAGTGGAGTTCCAGGGATGACACCTGACGCCATCTCAAGTAGACGAAGCCTCCCACTTGATATCAATGTGGGGTTCCCTCGTCTCCAGTCTGATAAGCAGAGGCCAAATGTTTCCACAGATATTGCTGGGTGCTGGGTTTGTTCAAGGGCTTTAAGTCCGTCAAGCAAGGGGGTGTGAAAGGAATCATTAAGTCTCATAGTTGGGGTTAGGTCCCCTACTGGAGGAAGGGCAATTTTGAGAATTTCATAAGGGGTGAGGTTACACAAAGAGCCGGAGGGGGTATTTCTTTCACAAAACAGTGCATAAGGTTGGAGCATAGTCCAATTTTTTATGCCAGTCTCCAAGCTTAATTTTGTTAAGGTCTCTTTGATGGTTCTATTCATCCTTTCTACCTGTCCTGAGCTCTGGGGTCTATAAGCACAATGTAACTTCCAATTAATCCCCAGGGTCCTGGCAAATCCCTGACTTTCCTGGGGCATGAATGCCGGTCCGTTATCGGACCCTATTACCTTGGGCAGGCTGAACCTTGGAAAAATGTCTTCTAGGATCTTTTTGACTACCATCTGAGCCGTTTCTTTCTTCATGGGGAAGGCTTCGACCCATCCTGAAAAAGTATCTACAAAGACTAGGAGATATTTAAGTCCATACCTTGCTGGCTTAATTTCAGTAAAGTTCAATTCCCAGAAGTGTCCTGGTCTGGTTCCTCTTAAGCGCTTCCCTGCAGGAAGCTTGGATGGGTAAGCATTAACTAATTGGCAGACTTGACAAGCTCTAGTCACCTGCTCAGCTATTTCTTTCCTCTGTGAGTCAGTCAATAATAAGTCTTTTCTCCGGTCCTTTAAGAGTGCCTATATCTTCTCTGAGTCTAAGTGGGTGAGCTGTTGTACGTCTTTGACATAAACGTGGGCTTTTTGAAATTGTAAACTTGGCTCTGTAGGATCCCAGAGTTCTGTATCTGTCTCCTCAGATGATGAGTTGCCTGAATGTTCCGGTGCGGCCAAGTCTCCTGATTGTTGTTCCCCCTGGTGTGGAAAAAGTTAACACAGTCACTCCATTTAGGGCTGCCAATTAAGCTTCCTCATCTGCCCTTCTGTTTCCAACCGCCACGGGGTCGTTTCCCTGCTGGTGCCCTGGGCAGTGCACTATAGGTAGTTCCTTAGGGCCCTGTACTGCTGAGAAAAGTTGGAGGATCTCATCTTTGTTCTTTATTTCTTTCCAGGTGGAGGCTAATAACCCCCTTTGCTGGTAAATAGCCCCGTGCACATTTGCAGTGGCAAATGCATAGCGGCTATCAGTGTATATGGTGGCCCTTTTGCCTGTTGCTAGTTCCAATGCTTTCCTAAGGGCAATCAGTTCTGCTTTTTGGACTGATGTCCCTTCTGGGAGACCAGAGGAACAGATGACATTAATTTTGCTAACTACTGCTGCTTCAGCCCACCGCTTACCATTGTGGAGGAAGCTGCTGCCATCCATAAACCATACAACTTCAGGGCAAGGCAGTGGTTGATCCTTCAAGTCTCGTTGTATACTGGTTTCCTCTGCCAGTATGTGTTGACACTCATGAGCGACGGGTCCTGATGATTCTTCTGGCAGCAGTGTAGCTGGGTTGAGTGGAGCAGCGGGTCCCAGCGTGATTCTGTCTTTGTCAAGCAAGAGGCTCTGGTAGTGGTTTATTCTAGAGTTTGATAGCCACATCTCTGGAGGCTGACAGATAATGCACTCCAGGGCATGGGGGACTATAATCGTTAGCTTCTTTCCCAACATTAATTTATCAGCATCTTTTATTAGAAGGGCTGCCGCTGCTATAGCTCTTAAGCAATGGGGTGACCCACTGGCCACTGGGTCCAGTTTATTTGATAAGTATTCTAGCGGCCTTTTCCAAGGTCCCAAAGTCTCAGAGAGCACAACCCGTGCTATTTCTTTCTTTTTCTCGATGTAGAGAGTGAAGGGTTTTTCTATATCTGGGAGTGCTAAGGCCGGAGCAGATAGCAGCACCTTTTTTCTGACATTATCAAAAGCTTGTTGGTGCTCAGGGGTCCATTGGAAGTGGGCATCCCCCTTTATCAGCGGGTATAAAGGGGCAGCCAGAAACGCGAACCCAGGAATCCATAACCTGCAAAAGCCGGCAGTCCCAAGAAACTCTCTGAGTTATCTCTTATTAGATGGGGGCAGTATTAGCACAAAGGTTCATTTTGTGGGCTCAGTGAGCCATCCTTTGCCACCCCTAAGAGAATAACCCAGGAAGATTACTTATTGCTGACAAATTTGGGCCTTTTGGCAGAAGCCCTATATCCAAGCCGAGCAAGCTTGGAAAATAATGCTTGGGTCCCAGACTCATAGTTCTCTTTGGTGTCGGCTGCCAGTAGCAGACCATCCACATATTGGAGTATGGTGACATCGTGGTGTGCAGTTCTGAAGTCATTGAAGTCCTTGTGGAGGGGTTCATCAAAGAGGGTGGGTGAGTTTTTGAACCCCTGTGGGAGTCTAGTCCAGGTTAGTTGGACAGATGTTCCAGGTTCTGGGTCTATCCACTCAAAAGCAAACAGCAACTGACTGTCCTTATGTAGGGGCAAGAAAAAGTGAGCATCTTTTAAGTCTAGTACAGTGTACCATTCCCGTTCCAGATTCAGAGTGCTAAGCAAATTATGTGGATGCGGTACCGTGGGGTGAATGTCCTGCACTCTGTTGTTGATCTCTCTTAGGTATTGAAGTGTCCGGTCGTCCCCAGTTACTGGCTTTCTTACTGGTAGCAGGGGGATATTCTAGGACAAATAACAAGGCCTTAAGACCCCAAGAGCCAGGTATTTCTGAATATGGGCCCTTATCCCATCCTTAGCTTCTTTGATTAGAGGATATTGTTTAACACTGATTGGAGAGGTAGAGGCTTTTAATTCTACTACTATTGGAGGTTGTTATATGGCTGGACCTAACCCAGCAGTTTCTGCCCAGGCATTAGGATAATCTTTTATCCATTTCTGGGGTAGTTTGCCTGTTTGATCAGTCCTAGGAGGCGCGAAGTGTTGATGTTCATCTTCTACGGATGTTGTCAAAGCCGTGACTATGGGAGTTTTTACTGAAGGCTTTAGAAACTCCACTTGGGGACCATCAGGGTTAAAGGTTATTCTAGCCCATAGTTTGGTAAGCAGATCCCTGCCCATCAATGGGGCTAGGCATTCTTGTATTACTTGGAAAGAGTGGTGGACTTTTCCATTTCCTAGGTCCATAGTCCTCTTAGTTGTCCATGCCCAATATCTACTGCCATTAGTACCTTTAACAAGCGACCATTTATTTGATAGGGGGCCCAGTGGGGTCTTAAAGGTTTATTATACTGCTCCTGTATCCACTTCAAAGTTCACTGGGGTTCCCTCAACTTAAAATGTTACCCTGAGCTCGGAGAGGGGATCCGAGCCCCGACTTTCCTAGTCCTCTTCTAGAGTCAGCACGGCGGGCTGGCATCTCTGCTTCTTTTTGGGGCACTCTTTTTCCTAGTGTCCTTTTTTCTTTACAGTAGGCACACTGATCTGAGGCCAGGGAAAGCCATTGGTGGGGGCCCAGGTATTCCTTTCTGTCTCCCTGCTTTTTAACTTCTGGCATATTTGGTGCTCTGACCAGAACCTTAGTCAATGCTTTAGTCTTCCTTTTGCTTCTTTCATCCTCCTTTTGTTCCCTTTCCGTCTCTCTCCTCTGTTCGCTTTTCTCCTCAGTTTCTCTCTTATAATATACTTTCTCAGGTTCTCTTACTAAATCTCTCAAGGTCTTATCTTGTAATACATCTAGACTTTGTGACTTTCTCTTAATATCTAGGGCAGCCTGCTTGATAAAGGCCATTGCAACAGATGCTTGTTCATCCTCTGCCTGAGGATCAAAAGGAGTATATTTCCTATATGCTTCCATAATTCTCTCCAGAAACATACAGGGAGACTCATTAGGCCCTTGGATAATCTCTCTTACCTTGGCCAAATTAGTCGGCCCTCTGGCGCTAATAGAGTCCCGCTATTAGAGACCCGCTATTAGAGTCTGGCGATAAGTGGACAGATGCTACCTACATTCAAAGGTGTTTGGGTGCCAGTTGGATCGGTTCATTGGCCCGTAGGGACGGAGAGGAAGCATCATAGGGGCTTCCGAGTTTTCTATTATCCGTCGCCAGCGGGTTCCTTTAGGTGGCCCAGCTTCCTCCAGGGGAGGAGGGGTTGCTGCTGCTCAGAGAAGTCCCGTGGAGGGCTTGGGTCTTGCCCAATTGCCTCTAGCGGTGGACAGGCTGAGTCAGCGGCGAGAATATCATCTGGAACGTGTTGGGGGTTGGAGAGTGAGGGTAGAGGATAAGGAGGGGGAGGAGTGTCCAGTCTTGTGACTCAGGGAGAATGGAAGGAAGAGGGTGAGGAGTGGAAGCTTTGAATGATAGGATGCTGGGGGAAGGGGTATATGGCTGTTGATCTGGGTGGCCACGTGGCCCCGGCTGAAAGACAATATCTTTGACTTTTCAGATTAGAGGGAAGTAGAAGGATCCTTCTGGGGGCCACCTGACTCCAAGAATGGGCCATTCTGAAGCACAGAGAGTCTGCCAGGTACGGCATTTTACTGAAAAAGAAAGATTCTGGGCTCTTGAGCGGACATCAGTCCAATGATCATGGGTCAGGGACAGAGAAGTGGAAGTGCTTTGTCCCATAATGAGAGTTACTCAAACAGGGACAGTGAAGACACAAACGCAACACAGACAAAGACAAACAGTAAACGTTTAACATGAGTCCAAGACAAAGATTAGAACTGAGTAACTGGCAAAACCTGATGGGTTAGACAATAAAGACAGCCCGTAAACTCAACATGAGTTCAGAACAATGACCAAAACTGAGTAGCCGGCAAAACCTGATGGGCTGGCAAACCGAATCCTGAAGCAAAATATAACCGAGTTGAGGAAATTAGTATTCCTTGATTTCTCTAGTCCTCTGGAGTGTACCCAAGGAACGTGGCCTGTAGCTCTGTGACACATCTGTCAGCCACCATCAGAGAGAGCTAATGCTCTTCACTGACAGCCACTTTGCCAATCCATAACCTGAAACCCAAAAACAGAAAGAGCTGCCTTACTTACCCCGAGAGGAGTCCATTGGGGTCTTTCGTCCGCCGCTGCCGGATATCTCACCTGGGGCCTCCAGATGAATAGGTGGGGCGAACGTCAGAGGAAAAGACCACCAAGAGGCTTTCTCATGCAACAGCAAAGGGTTTAGTGGGGGTCCAGCATGCTGGGGCTCAGAGCTCACTTTAGAGGAGCAAAGAACAAAGAGCCCTGAGAACAACTTGAGCAGAGTTTATATACATTCTTTAGAGAGGGCAGGGACTTTACATACATCGTAGCCTCCTTTAGCAATTCCGCATATACCATGGGAAAATCAAACAACAACTCTAAAACATGATTAGCACATTCATTTGCGGGAACAATTCGGGGAGGGGGTGATTGGTCAGCCCTAAGAAGGGATATACATTTAAACTGATTGGTTGAATCCCTGAGATGTATACTTGCTGAGCTGCAGGGATTCTGGGAAAGGGTTGTTAAGTAACTAGGTGGTCAGGGAAGATTTCAACACACATCTAATGGGCAGATCCGGGAATTGTCTAAACTGCCACAGGAAAGTGTAGCTTGGAAAGTTTACAAACCTGGTTCTTTACATTTCAATTTCAATTTCAATTTCTTTTATTCTTTCAGAACCTTACAGAGGAAGGCGAGAGACTTAATCCACAATGACTGCTCTTTTGGCCATTTTGGTTTTGGATGCCCACATGGGATCTGTCTTTCGATCCATCTGGTGCTAATAATCTAAGTCACAGCCTCACACAGGGCCAAGAGGCTAATTAAGACACAACCATTTTCAAAGCAATTACTACTCTGAGGTCAGTTACAGAACTCAGTCTCTGAGGAGAATCCCACCAGTGTTCAAGGCTAGGTGCACCCAGCCATCTTTTCCAACCACCACATAAATGACCACAATTAAAACCAAAACAATCCCACATGGCCCTCATCTTCTTCCATATAGTCACTCATCATAACCTCTGCCTGGAGGATTCCTTGAATGGCGCAGCTCAAGAGAGTGTCCAAAATAAGCTCCCTTGCCCCTCATTTGCCTAACCTCAGGGTGGCCTAGACACCCTTCCTGTGAACTAAAATTGATCACATAGGTCTGCCGTTAATACTGCTCTACTTCTCCAATTAGAGGCCTACTGACTGTCAGGAATAAATTCCTTATGTGATTTGGATTCATGATTAAACCCAAGCACCTCTGCAGAGCTTGGAAGAACTCATTTGACCCAAAAAATCCCTATACTCCCTTGAAGGAGGTCAGGAACCTAACAGAGGAAGGCAAGAGACATCATCCACAATGACTGATGTTTTTGCCATTTTGGTTTTGGATGCACACATTGGATGTTTCTTTAGATCAATCAGGCGCTGAAAATCTAAGCCACAGCCTCACACAGGGCTAAGAGGCTGATTCAGACACATGGCTTTCCAAAGCAATTAAGCAAAGAGCCACAGGTGATGCCCATTCATTTCCATTTGAAAACTGTTTCCTTCAGGCTTCACAAAGGGGTGGCCTGAGGCAAAGACCTTCCTGATATTCAGGGCAAAAGAACAATAGGTTAGCAAAAGGCCCAAAGCAGGGTTTCTCCACTGAGGCTTTTCTGGTCACACTGATATCTGAGTTTTCTGAGATTTTCCCATTCCCTTCAGCTATCCAGAACATAGCCATGTCACAGAGTTTGGAGGTGGTACATATCATGGACACAAAACCATGAGCCTATTCTGGAGAGTGGCCAAAATTCAGGAAGAAAACAGGAACTTAGTAAGATAGTAGGTGTTGCCCATCGATAAGGCAACCTGCAGTCCATTACTAAAATGAACAGGATGAATGCTGGGAAGCTTTCTATTAGACAGGACACATCCATTGATGCATTCTCTTTTCTAATGTCTACAACAATGGACACAGTGAGAGACACAGACACAGAAACACTTGCCTTGTCAAAGTTCTTTCTAGAAATAGTCCACTCCAAACCAAACAAATCGCCTTTCATACCTATTCTCAGAACATGAGACAAAACCACAAACTCACACACACAGTCAAAAAGGCACCTCCTTCCCCCAAGTAAGTCTGTGACTATCCAGAGTGTCCTTTGACTGGTGGGCCATTTTATGTTCCCCCAAAATGGCCTGTCTTGTCTTAGATCTGGTCTCATTGTCAAACACTGTGAAGTTGTCAGGAGCCTGTTCTGACCACTACATGCTTTCTCAGGGAAGGCCCGTCTTCAGAACTCTCCTCGCATTTTGCCATCCTCAAATGAGTAGGTACCAAAAAAGACAGACTCTGTCCTTGGTATATCCAAACATGTGAGCCCACTGGGACTGAGACTGGGACTGGCTCTGTGTGCCTGGCTTGCTGGATCCCAAATTCAGAGAGTTCCATCACCAAGGAAGTGAGGTAGGTCACTTATTTCAAGAATTTAATGAGTTCACTGCCTTGGCAACCACTTTGTTCTAACAGTTGCTTCCAAGGGTCCCATGAGATGGAGGCTACCCTACTTCCTCTGACACTTTCACTAGTTAAAATGGTATATCAACCATATGGAACCAGGAACAGCTCTCCACATAGTCCTGGTTTGGTCCATATTCTCTCCATTAAGAATAGAGAGGCTGATTCAGACACAACCCTTCATCCTGACAAGGTTGTTTGCCATGGAAGATGACTTTTGCTCTCTCAGGTCCTACATAGCTGCCTAATACTTCTCCAGGGATCATTTCTGCTTGGACCATTGAGTTTCTAAGCAGGTGGAAGATCCCCTACATTCCTGTATTGTAAGACAAACTCTGTCCCTGCTCTTCTGTAAAGGTAGATTGAGGGAACAGTGTATGGTTAGGGTTAATAACAGGTTCGATTTTGGTGAGGAGTCATTCTGTTGGATGAATAATGGTATTGGGAACCTGCGATATTTACAAGAATATATAGGTAAAATATAAGTATGGAAACAGAAATCTAGGTATGATTTGAAGCCCAGAAGGACATTGGGACCTTCATTGGGATACTTAGCTTTGAATTATGTTCTGCACAAATGTCTCAGATAAATCGATATACAATGTTATAGGACCTTGTACCTTGGATGATTGAATGTCGAAGAGAACATCCAGGCTAAAAGTGATAGTTGGTAGTATTAGGAAGACAGTTGGTAACATTAAAAAGAAGAGTGAGTATAGGATTTGGACCAAAAATTCTTTAGCAATAGGGTTTCGGGTAGAGAGTGAATATGAATGTCAGAACGTGTGAAGAATCAGTCACAATGATTAACTGGGGAAAATATGTAGGAAAGCAGATATCCATAGAGACATTAGGAAATCATGCAAAGTGTAAAGTGAGTGATAGGATTAGACATTTTCAATATGAATGAGTTTGAATATATAATCTTACTAAAAAACAAATATGTAGTCCCCAACAAGATTGACAAGTGGGAGCATTAGGCAACCTGGACATGGATGTTTTTAGTAATCCATGTTCATTTTCCATTTAGACTTTGGTACAATCATAAGTGTGATGTTTGCATTTTCGGACCAGAATATTACTGTGATAAAATGTATATGTGGATCAGGTAACATGAGTATTTCTTCCACCATTTTTGGAGCCATATTTTGAAGATGTATAAATTAGTATTGTGGGTAAAAATAGATGTACCCTGTGTCTATGAATATAGAGATAATGCATGAATAGACCGTAGTGTGAATAAATAATATTACTTGTCCCAACTTTAAATAATGGATTAAATTGATATCTAAAATATTCAGGAAATATTATATTGATATACATACATTCATTTCAACCAGTTATACATCTAATGGTAATATTAGGGTTGTGGTTTATCCTGAAGTGTGTGTGAGTTTTGCTTCAAACTGATTATGGAAATCAAATATAATATTTTTGGAAAGAAGTCTCATGAAAAGACCAGTCAAGAAACATGGAGGAATACTTGTTTTCTGAAGCAGGAAGTGATTGACATTGAAACAAATATCTAAAAATTTGTGAACTTGTGGATAAAATATATATCCTATGATGTGCATAAACTGCAGAAATAGTAATGTACCAGTGTTGAATAAAAATGAACGTCAAATTATATATCATGTCCCATAGGAGTCTACTTGCATTGATATTAAACTGGGTCAGTTACTCTAGAAATATTAGGATTTGTATGCAGCTTTCACTGAAGTTAGTTTTCAGTACTAGGAAACAAATATATATTTCAAGTTGATGAATAATTCTGAGAATAATCTTGTGAAAAATCGATTATAAATCTAAATACATGAACATGAATAAATTTAGGGAGTGTATATAAGACACATATTTTGAAAAATCTGGAGAGTATATATATATATATATATATATATATATATATATATATATACACAAAACATACACACAGACTATAAAAAGTAGCAATACATATGCTAATCTAAATTCATCATTAAATATATATAATTCACATATGCAAAAATAATTATTTTACTGAACATGGATTTTTGTATAATGTTTTTCTATTAGGAAGCTCACCCATAGGTTGAATTTTCAGTTTCAACAGCGTTTAGGAGGAGGGATCTCTTCTCACAATTTGTATCTTCCAAGTCAGACAACACACAAAAGATAACCTGTGATACCAGGTAGGATTCTATATGTGCAAATAAATATACATGTGCTGAATAGTCTATAGAGAAATGTAGACACTCACCATAACCTCTTGCTAGAGGTTTCCATGAGGGACACAGTCCAAGACAGTGTCCAAAATAAGCTCCCTTCCCCCTCATTTGCCTAAAGTCAGGGTGGCCTGGGCACCCTTCCTGTGAACCAGGAGTGATCAAATAGGCCTGCCATTAATGCTGCTCTGCTTCTCGAATTTGAGGCCTACTGACTGTGGGGTTTAGACACTTTATGTGAATTGGAGTCATGAGAAAACCCAAGAATCTCTGGGCTGCCCTCTGCAGGGCTTTGAAGAACCCATTTGTGTGAGTCTAGGAGTTGGACCAAAAGTTCTTTAGCAATACGGTTTTGGTGAGAGAGTAAATGTAAATGTCAGCACATTTGAAGGGTCATTCCCAATGATGAACTGGAGAAAAGGTATTTGAAAGCAGATATCAATGGAGACATTAGGAAATCAGGCAAAGTACAAAGTGAGTGGTAGGATAAGACATTATTAACAGGGTTGAGTTTGAATATATAATCTTAGGAAGAAACAGATATGTAGTCACCAATAGGAATAATATTTGAGAGCATTAGGGAACCAGGACATGGATGTTGTTAGTAATACATGCTCACATTCAATTTAGGCTTTGGTACAGTCATAAGTGTGACCCTTGCATATTGTGTCAGGAATGTTACTGTGATGAAATGTATATATATATCAGGTGACTAGAGTATTTTTTCCACCATTGCTTAAAGACTTATAAATTAGTATTGGGGATACAAATATGTAGACCCTGGGTCTATGAATATAGAGATGATGCCTTAATAGACCATACTGTGAATAAATAATATAACAGATTCCACTTTTAATATTGGATTGAATTGATATCTGAAAATACATAAGAAATTTTATGTTGATATACAATCATAAATTCCAAACAGTTATACATCTAATGGTAATAATAGAGTTATGGTTTATCATGATGGGTGTGTGAGTTTGCCCCAAAAGTGATTATGGAAATCGAAAACAATGTGTTCGGAAAGAAGTCTCATGAAAAAACCAGTCAAGAAAGCTGGAGGAATACATGTGTTCTGAAGCAGGAAGTGATTGAAAGTGAAACAAATGCCTATAAATTTGCTAAATTGTGGAAGAAATATATATCGTATGATGTGCATAAAATGAAGAAAACTAATATACCAGTGTTGAATAAAAATGAACATCAAAATAGACATCATGGAACATAGGGATCTACTTGCACTGATGTTAAACTGGGTAAGTTACTGTAGAAATATTAGTATTTGTATATACCATTCACTGAATTTAGTTTTCAGTACTAGGAAACAGATATGTAGTTCAGGTGGATGAATATTTCTGAGAATAATCTTGTGAAAAGTTGATTAGAAATCCAAATATATGAACATTAATGAATTTAGGAGTGTATAATAAGACACATATATTTAACATTTTGAAAAATCTGGAGAATATATATATATATATATATATATATATATATATATATATATATGTATATATATATATATATATATATATATATATATAAAACCCACACAGAGAAATTAAAAAGTAGCAATATATATGCCAATCAAAATTCATCGTGAAATTTATATCGTCCACATATCCAAAAATATTTATTTTACTGAACATGGATTTATATATAACGTTTTTCAACTAGGAAGCTCCCCCATAGGTTGAATTTTCTGTTCCAACAGCGATTAGGAGGAGTGATCTCTTCTCACAATTTGTATCTGTCAAGTTAGCCAACTCACAAGTATGTACGTGTGATACCAGTTAGGATTCAATATGTGCATATACAAATACATGTGCTGAATAGGCTACAGAGAAAGGGAGACAGGAATTCACATATTTGTTAACATTAAAAACGCACGGAGAACTACTTCAATTAAAAATTGACTAGATTTATAACTCCAAACCTATATATTGCAAAAGGCAAGCCCAACTATACACCACCCCTCCTCTGAACTGCTTGTATTTCTATTCTGTTTGAGTTATTTTTCTCCATCACATTAGGATTAGTAGTCAGAGTCTAGTAGGCTATGGGTTAGTGTCAGGGAATCAGTATTTCGATTGGAAAATGAACACAATGTGTATGCAAATATGTGCTACACAAAAATCTTCCCAATCTCTTCCAGAAAAATTTATTGTAATTAACTCCGCCCCAAGTAATACATAATTAGAGAAGAAGAGTTAGAAAATCTGTGAATACATATCTGGAATGGAATATGCTCAGGAGTTCACAACCTTGGAGGTGTTAGAGAAGTTTCCCAAAGTAAGGGACACGGTAAACATTCCACAAACGTGGACCTCTGGTGCCCTAAAGACTTCTTGGGAAACTGCCTATGTGGTTGGGCACTTGAAATATATATTGTTGTCAGGAGCTTTTGCTTTCTTTCTAGTGAGACCATCAAAGCTGGGTCTGCATCTATGTGACCTGGAGGACATGGATTCTTATTTTCCAATGTACATGAGGCAGCAGTGCTGAATTCTCTCTTTGTAGGTAAACTGTGGCCATTGTGGGCTAAGTGTCTCCCTGTGGGGACTGTGAAGCCATTTGGTCATCCTCTAATTTTCATGGTGTTTCTTGGCTGCTGCACTGGGACTTTGGTATTTGCTTCACGATATACAAGGAGTTTAAATGGGACACAGTGCTGGAGGGAGTTCTGTCTTGTGCGGTGGGTCAGGGTTCTCAGGAGAATGCACCAAGCAGGCTTCTATCCCTCATAGCTTGCCCCCTTGTCCATAGCAACCTGGTTCTGAACATTGCCCTGAAACCTCTCCATATAACAATATGCCTTTTCATAGAACATTCTGCTGGCTGCACCATGTCAGTAACAAGCCATTTGGAAGCTAATGGCAGATTGACATGGCCCCACACAGATGTTTTATCATACACCTTCCCACCTCTGCTCTAGGCCCACCACTCAGTAGGCTCCAACTTACTGGTATCTCTGTTCTACACCATTTTTATGAATCCCAGTCAATCAAGGCACTGCCTGATACATTCATGAATGACTTATGACATCCAAAGTTTCCCAGTGCAACCAGGTCATGGGAAATTCAAAAATTTCATGGTATTTATCTAGGCATTTTTCAAGGATGAAGTTGGACACACTGTGGGTTTTAATTCTTTCAGGAACCATTAAATGGTGAGGATGCTCATTTCAATGAATGCTACGGAGAACTCTCACAGGCAAGGCTTTCCAAGGAGTGGCCGAAAGGTCACATGAAGCCAGGCTCATTGAGGTCTACAATGTGAGGTCCATGTTTGTTTTGATTCTCAACTATGGCTGACATGCCTTTAAGAATAAAATCATGTGATATCCTGGTTGAGATTCCCAGTGCTCTGTGGAAAGGCACCCTGGGACTATATCTCAGTTTCCATGTGCGACTCTCATGCGTGTCCTCCTAAAATCCCAACACAAGTCATGGCAATACTGAGGTCAGTTTCTGAGATCAGTTTCAGAACTCAGTCTCTAAGGGGAATCACACCAGTGTTCAAGCCCAGGTGGACCCAGTCACCTCTTCCAACCGCCACACAAATGAAAACAATTGAAACCAAAAAAATCCCACATGGCCCTCATTTTCTTCCATATAGACACTGAACATAACCTCTTGCTAGAGGTTTCCATGAGGAGCACATTACAAGACAGTATCCAAAATAAGCTCCCTTGCCCCTCGTTTGCCTAAAGTTTGAGTGGCCTGGACACCCTTCCTGTGAAACAGGAGTGATCCAGTATGCCTGCATTTAATACTGCTCCACTTCTCCAATTTGAGGCCTACTGACTGTGGGGTTTAGATTATTTATGTGTATTGGTGTCATGATAAAACCCAAGCACCAATGGGCTAGCCTCTGCAGGGCTTTAAAGAACTCATTAGACCCAAAGGATCCTTATTCTCACTTGATGGAGGTCAGGAACCTTACAGAGGAAGACAAGAGAATTCACCCACAATGACTGCTCTTTTGGCCATGTTGGTGTTGGATGCATACATGGGATCTTTCTTTACATCCATCAGGTGCTGACAATCTAAGCCACAGCCTCACACAGGGCCAAGAGCCTGATTCAGACACATCCCTTTCCAAAGCAATTAAGCAAAGAGACACAGGTGATGCCCATTCATTTCCATTTCAAAACGGTTTTCTTCAGGCTTCACAAACGGGTTGGCCTGAGGCAAAGTCCTTCCTGACTCAGGGGAAAAGAACAATTGTTACGCAAAAGGCCCAACCACGGTTTCTCCACTGAGATGTTAGTAGTCACACTGATATCTGAGTTTTCTGAGATGCTTGCCATTCCCTTTAGCTATCCAGTATATGGCCATGTGACAGAGCTTGGTGGTGGTACATATCTTGGACACAAAACCATGAGCATATTCTGGAGAGTGGCCAGAATTCAGGAAGAAAACTGGAACTTAGGAAGATAGCAGGTGTTACCCATTGATTATGCAAGCCCTGGTCCATTCATTAATTGGGCAGGATGAATGCTCGGAAGCTTTCTAATAGACAGGACACATCCATTGATGCATTCTTTTTTCTAATGTCTACAACCACGAACACAGTGAGATACACAGACATAGAAACACACGCCCTGTGAAACGACTTAGTAGAAACATTTCACTCCAAACCACAAAACCGTCTTTCCTACCTATTCTCAGAACATGAGACAAAACCACAAACCCACACCAACACCCAATAAGGCACCTGCTTCCCTCAAGTACGTCTGTGACTCTCCGGAGTGTCCTCTGACTTCTGGACCATACTATGTTCTTCCAAAATGGCCTGTCCTTTATCAGATCTGGTCTCTTGGCCAACTCTGTGAAGTTGTCAGGAGCTACCGGTGAGCCACTACCTGCTTTCTCAGGAATGGCCCCTCTTCAGAGCTTTTCTGGTATTTGGCCATTCTCACATCAGTAGGTACCAAGAAAGACTGACTCTGTCCTTGGTAAATCCAAACAAGTGAGCCCACAGGGACTGGGACTGAGACTGGCTTGGATGCCTGGCTTCCTGGATTTCATGTTCAGAGAGTTCCATCACCAAGGAAGTGAGGTGAGGTCACTTCTTTCAGGAACTGAATGAGTTCACTGGCTTGGCAACCACTTTGTCCTAACAGTTGCTTCCAAGGGTCACATGAGATGGTGGCTGCCCCAACTTCCTGTGACACTTTCACAAGTTAGATTGGTATATCAACCATAGGAACCCGGGAACAGCTCTCCACAGAGGCCTGGTTTGGTCCATCTTCTCTACATTAGGACGAGAGAGGCTGATTTGGACACAATCCTTCATCCTGGCCAGGTTGTTTGTCATGTAAGATGACTTTTACTCTCCCAGGTCCTTCATAGCTGCCTACGTCTTCTCCAGAGATCACTTCTGCATGGACCTTTGAGGTTCTCAGCAGGTGGAAGATCCACTACATTTCTGTATTGTAAGACTAACTCTGTCCCTCCTCTCTGTAATGTTAGATTGAGGGAAAAGTGTACGGTTAGGGTTAATAACATTTTCAATTTGGGTTAGGAATCATTCTGCTGGATGAATAATGGTACTGGGAACCTGTGATATGTATGAGAATATATAGGTGAAATATATGTATGAAAACAGAAATCTAGGTAAGATTTGAAGCCCAGAAGAGAATTGGGCCCTTGATTGGGATACTTAGCTTTGAATTAGGTTCTGCACAGATGTGTCAGATTAATCAATATTAAATGGCCTAGGACCTTGTACCTTAAATGATTGAATATAGAAGAGAACATCCAGTCAAAAAGAGATAGTCGGTAGTGAAAGGTTAATAAAATAGGTACTTGTCACTTCCTGTTTTTCTGTATGCTTAACAAAACACTTTTGAAATCTTGAGAACTCTTTGCTAATCTTGTTCTCAGAATGTGCTCACCCCAACTGCCAAAACTGCAGAATGTACTCCCTCACCCGTGTGCACGCAAACTGCCCACTCACCCGGACCCATCAATAAACTTTCCTCCCTGCCCTCTCCAAGAAAATTATATAAACTCTGCTTAAGGTGTTCTCAGGGCTCTCATCGCTTTTCAATTGAGCTCTGAGCCTCAGCATGCTGGACCCCCAATAAACCCTTTGCTGTTGCATGTGACAATCTCTTTGTGGTCTCTTCCTCTGAGGCTCGCCCGACCTTTTCATATGGAGGTTCCACTGAAATCCAGCAGCGGCGGATGTGAGACCCCATGTGTCGTGGCTTTCAATGTTTGTGTATCTTTCATTATGGGACAGAACACTTCAATGCCTCTGTCCCTGACCATTGATCACTGGCCCAAAGTCCACTTAAGGGCTCAGAATCTTTTTTATTTAGTAAAACACTGGACCTGGAAGATGCTCTGTGCCTCAGAATGGCCCACCTTTGGAGTCGGATGGCCTCTAGAAGGATGTTTCTACTTCCCACTAATTTAAAATGTCAGAGATATTGTCTTTTAGCCAGGGCCACATAGCCATCAGGATCAACAGCCATATATCTTAACTTTGCAGGACCTCTGCAAATCTCCTCCTCCATGGGTGAAGCCTTTCCTTACCGCTGCCCCCGCTCCTACTCCTTCCCCCATGATCTCTCAAACCCTCTGCTCTTCTTCCTTCTCCACCCTCTGTTCTCCTTGAGTCACAAGATTTGACTCTACTGGATTCTCCTCCCCCTCCTTATCCCCTGCCCTCTTCCCCCAACCCCCAACACCCTCTAAGTGATTCCCCTGCTGCTGACTCAGCCTTTCTGCAATTGGAGGAGCACAGAGCCCTCCAGATAGTTCCCCAGTGGCACACACAGCCCTTCCTTCCCTTGAGGAAGCTGGCCCGGCTATAGGAACTCGCCAGCAGCGAAAGGGTGAAAACCCTGGAACTCCCATGATGCTCCCCCTCCATCCCTATGGGCCAATGATTGACGACGGCCATGGGGGGAAAAATGCAAGCCTACCAGTTTTGGCCATTCTCCTCTTCAGACGTACATAATTGGAAATATAACAATCCCCCTTTTTCTGAGGACCCCACCTGGCACACAGTTCTGGTTGAGTCATTGATGTTTTCACACTAGCCTACTTGGGATGACTGCCAACAACTCATAGGGACTGTCTTCATGACAGGGGATCAAAATAGAATACTCCTGGAAGCTGGAAAAAAATATCCTCTGACCAGATGCCTGACTGACACAACTTCCCAAGATAATCAAAGCCAGCTTTCCTTTGAGCCAACCTAACTGTGGCCCCAAAATCTTTGAAGGTAGGGAGCATCTGTTCACTTATCGCCGGGCTCTAATAGTGGGTTTCCTTGCGGCCGCTAGGCAACCAACTAATTAGGCCAAGGTAAGAGAGATTATTCAAGAGCCTGAAGAACCTCTCTCTATGTTTCTAGAGAGAATTATGGAGGCATATAGAAGATATACTCCTTTCAATCCTCAGGCAGAGGATCAAAAAGCATCTGTCACAATGGCCTTTATTGGGCAAGCTGCCCCGGATATTAAAAGAAAGTTAAAATGCTTAGATGGGTTACAAGATATGACTTTGAGAGATTTAGTCAGAGAAGCTGAGAAGGTATACTTTAAGAGAGAAACTGAGGAAGAGAAGGGAGCAAAGGGAGGATAAAAGAAACAAAAGACAGACTAAGGCGCTGACTAAGGTCCTGGTCACAACACAAATTAAGAAACAGGGAGACAGGAAGAAATACTTGGGCCCACGCCAGAGGCCACTCCTTGCCTCAGATCACTGTGCCTACTGTAAAGAAAAAGGACACTGGGCCAAAGAGTGCCCTAGAAAGAGACAGCCACTCCAGCCAGCCATTCTGACTCTTGAGGATGACTCCGAAAGTTGGGGCTCACATCCCCTTCCCGAGCTCAGGGTAACTTTTGAAGTGTAGGGAACCCCAGTAAACTTTGAAGTGGATACCAGGGGCAATATACTCAGCCCTTAAGGCCCCATTGGGCCATCTATCAAATAAAAGGTCTCTAGTTAAAGGGGCAAAAGGCAGTAAGTATCGGGCTTGGACAACTAAGAGGACCATGGACCTGGGAAAAGGAAAATCCATCAATCCTTCCTAGTAATCGCAGAATGCCTGGCCCCATTGATGGGCAGAGATCTGCTCACCAAGCTCTGGGCCAAAATAACTTTTAACCCTGAAGGCAACCAAGAGGGATTTCTAAATCCTTCAGTAAAAACTCCTATAGTCATGGCTCTAAATATGTCAGTAGAAAAAGTACATCAACTCACTCAACTTGGTTTAAAGAAACTGCAGGCATTCCTGAAGGATCAAGAACAGAGTTTTCCACTAACCAAATCACAGCAAAAGGACTGAATGGGTAACATAAGCCTGTCGGATCCATCAATTGGTTAATGCTTACCCTTCCAAGCTTCCTGGAGGAAAGCACCTAGGAGGAAAAAGACCAGGATAATTCTGGGAAGTGAACTTTACTGAAATTAAGCATGCAAGGTATGGACTTAAATATCTCCTAGTCTTTGTAGATACATTTTCAGGATGGATTGAAGCCTTCCCCACCAAAAAAAAAAAAAAAAAAGAAAAGAAAGAAAGAAACAGCACAAATGGTGGTCAAGAAGATCCTGGAAGATTTTTTCCAAGATACGACCTGCCTAAGGTAACAGGGTCTGATAATGGACCTGCATTCGTGACCCAGCTACGTTAGGGGTTAGCCAGTACCCTGGGGATTACATTGTGCTTATAGACCACAGAGTTCAGGACAGGTAGAATGAATGAATAGAAACACTAAAGAGACCTTAATGAAATTAAGCTTAGAGACCGGCATAAAAGATTGGACAATGCTTCTGCCTAATGCAATGTATCATGCAAGAAATTCTCCCTCTGTTTCTTTGTGTAACCTCACCCACTATGAAATTCCCTATGGGCCCCCTATTCCAGTAAGGGACCTAACCCCAACTCTAAGACCTAACGATCCCTTCCACACCCCCTTGCTTGACAGACTTAAAGCTCCTGAAAGAACTCAGCGATACCTGTGAAAACAGCTGGCCACTGCCTACCAACCTGGAGATGAGGGGACTCCACATCAATATCAAGTAAGAGACTTTGTCTATGTAAGACAACATCAGGTGTCATCCCTGAAACCCCACTGGAAAGGACCATACCAGGTGCTACTTATAACACCTACAGTGGTAAAGGTAGACAGAATCACTTCCTGGATCCAGGACACTCATCTCAAGCCTGCACCCTGTCCAGACTCTGCCTGGAAATTGGAAAAGACTGGTAACCCTTTCAAATTGTGTATTCGCCAGGTGGATGAGGCTATAGAGTCTCCCCTTGACCACCAGTAGTCCTAACCCTCATCAGCCCTTTCAGCAGCAATGGCTGATCACAAATCCTATTGGACAAGAAGTATAATCTATCTCACATATAGCCCACTTTGGGACCTGGTGGCCATTTCTCCACCCAGACATTTGTTAGCTGGCTATAGGTCTTTCCTATTAGGATATACCTGATGAAGAGGATGCTACTAAAATTCCATTAAATACCATCCGTACCATAGATAATGGAAACAAACATTATGGATGTAAGGACAGGTAAGCCAGGTGCAGGTTGGCTAGCCTAGATTACTATGTTTACCCGGCAGACAATCAAAGCCACAAACAGCAACAGCTGGGTGGGGGAAAAGCCAATTTCTTCTGTAAGTCATGGGGATGTGAGCATACAAGGGCTGCCTGATGGAACCCGAACTCCTCATCAAATTCTGTACACAGCATTGGCCATACTACCAATTAGATAACCAAAACCCATGGCCCCCAGAGGGGTCTCTAGATCGTCAAATACTGTGTGACCTTTTTAACTTCTGCAAGTGCTCAAAAGCGTAAAAGGAGATTCCCCTATGTGGAGGCCTTTTCCCTCCTTCGCTCACATCCTGAACTATGCTTCTCCAATAGATCCTCACCCTCAGCCTTCTTCTCCAGACTATCTGCTGTCACTCCAAACTCAGCAACCTGATTTCTTCCCTTCAATTACTAGATCAAAAACCCAAACCAACACCGGTTCTCAGACCATTGCCCCCTGGCTGAGAAGCAGGTACTGAGGTACCCCTCCACCGACTCACTCCTCTCTTCTCTTGTCACTGCCCGCACTGGGTCCCACCAGGTCCTCTTACCAGCTAACCCATAGCTCAAACCAGCTGAAAAGAGCCCTCAGACCCCTATCCAAATGTAATTAAAATGGCCTTTAATGTTGCTTTTTCATCACTGAAAACAGGTTACTAAAAATTTAAAGTCCCTCACAGGCTTTGTGGATACTCACTCCCTTCTTCCCCTCTGCTCTACCTGTAAAACTGCTCAAGTTTTGTTGCTAGGAATATCCCAAACCCCTTTCCCATTATTCTTTTACATCTCTCCTTTCTCATTCTCAGATCCATGAAGCTGCTCTAAGCCCCAACTTCTCCGTCTCCCCCCCTCTGTACCAGGCCTACAGAAAAGTTTTCACTGACCTTCTCCAGGAGTCTTCACCATGGCTGACTTTAGGACTTTCAGCAAAAAAGTCCCTATAAATGATTTCAGTGTAGATAACCTTCCTCTTTTAATGTTGCCCTGCTCCACTTGGCCACTGGCTAAAAAAAATCAGCACTCCTAAGCTAGACACCCCCTTACTAGTTTTTCACAAAATATGTGAACAATTTCTCTGGCCTTGAGCTGGGGCTTCACAGAGATGGCAACATTTCTAAGATAAAGAAGTTACCATCTGGGCTCCATGGTAACAGCTGGCAGGGGGATAAAAAGAAAGGGAAGTAAAAGCTCTCCCCCACCCAGTTGTCCTTGAAAAGTTAACTTGCCCAGAACAGAGAAAAAAAAAACAGAAACAAAAACAGCTTTTTGTGAACTTCTGCAGAGTGTGATCTTCTGAGCCACTTCTCTTACATGTTGGGTACAAAATTCTGAAACTACCTAAACTTGGAATTCAGAAGATTAATTGATTACAACCGAAGCAATGCCCTCTGAATCTGGGTGCAACCAAATAGGACTGTTTCTCTGTCTTTGGTGCTATCTTAGGTGCCTTGCCTTGTCCGTCCCTAGAACAGTATAATTCTATATACTTAAACATTGTTGATGTTTTCATGAAATGGAAAACGGATGTGATTAATTGTGTAATGGTGCAGATGTTACCCAGAATGCTCTATCATGACGCAGGTTCATTTGAAGATCAAATAGGTGGGGCATACAACCCGGTTTCACTGGGAACATATGTCCCTCACTTTAGCCATCCTATAAAGAATAGGAGTTACCACAAGGGTGGGCACAGGAACCACTGCCCTGGTCCATGGGACACAACAAATGACCCAGTTAGAATCAGAAATAGACCAAAACTTAAATATATTAGAAACCTCCATAACAGCTTTGCAGGAATCTTTAACCTCTCTCTCTGAAGTTCTTTTACAGAACAGTTGAGGGTTGGACCTCCTCTTCATGAGAGAAAGGGACATTTGTGCTGCATTGAGGGAAGAATGTTGTGTTTATTCTGACCATACTGGAGTTGTAAAAAAAATTATGAGTAATTTAAAAAGACACCTTGAAGAGCATCAATGAGAGAGAGAGGCCGAAAAAGGGTGGTTTGAGTCTTTGTTCACATAGTCCTCTGTTTGATTACGTTTTATCAACCCTGGCCTGTCCAATAATAATCTCCATATTATTGCTAACTATAAAACCTTGTTTGTTCAACCATGTAATTTCTTTTCTCCAAGCTCAAATTGGACAAGTTAAAATTATGGTAATACCTCACTAGCAGACATAGAATATGACA